>NC_000075.6:19618170-19929599 GCF_000001635.26 Mus musculus | reverse complement strand
CTTGCTGCTTTTAATTTTTGGATCTAATATTTTAAACAGATTGATTGCCTTCATACAGGATCACTTTCAGGAAGCTCAGCTATTCACCATGGCAGTTATACATCTGTATGGAGAGATGCATTAAGTGCATATTCATATGTCCTTTCTGGCTTTGGTGTGAATGGGAAAGAGTGTGCTATAGAAGACCAGTTAGTCAGAGAAGGGTAAGAGTATTCTTGAGGTCCTATCAACCTAAGACAGAGACATACATCAATACTACTTTCATCTCCATGATGGGTAAGAAGCAGCAATATAGACAGTGACTGAAGACAGACATGGTCTCCTGGCCACTCTATGCAAGATGGGATTATGGAAAACAAGTAAATCTTGTGCCCCCATACAGCAACTGGTACTGCTCATCTTTTTTGTATTTTTATTAGATATTTTCTTTATTTACATTTCAAATGCTATCCCCAAAGTCTCCTATACCCCCCATCCCGCTCCCCAACCTACCCACTCCTGCTTCCTGGCCTGGCATTCCCCTGTACTGGGGCATATAATCTTCACAAGACCAAGGGCCTCTCCTCACATTGATGGCCAACTAGGCCATCCTCTCCTACATATGCAACTAGAGACACAAGCTCTGGGGGTGGGGGTGGGGTACTGGGTAGTTCATATTGTTGTTTCTCCTATAGGGTTGCAGACCCCTTTAGTTCCTTGGGTACTTTCTCTACCTCCTTCATTGGGGGCCCTGGGTTCCATCCAATAGATGACTGTGAGCATCCACTTTTGTATTTGCCAGGCACTGGCATAGCCTCACAAGAGTTAGCTATATCAGGGTCCTGTCAGCAAAATCTTGCTGGCATATGCAATAGTGTCTGCTCATCTTTAAAAAATATATAAGGGGGCATTATGGCCATTCCCAGTCTTGAGAAGGCTGAACAGACCTTGAGTCCTTGCCACCATGGGCCTTATCAGCCTGGATAGAGTCATCTGCCCTGGCTGTACATACTGCTCCCATGGAAACTTGTAAGATTGGGCTTCTGTGCTAACCTTGCTTTGCAATGTACTCTGGCTAAAACAAAGGATGGGTTCTGTGGGCTTTCCCTCTATAAATGAAGTGCTGAATATTAAACTTTGAGCCTTGATCAGAACCTCGTCTTGGCTTCATTCTTCTCTCTCCCCTATTTGTCCTTTTCATTCCCAGCTCCCCTTTCAGGTAAACCCAGTTTATTTGTGGCCACTGGATTACTGTACTCATCACGCTTAATAACTTTTGGTTGAAAGTCTACTTTATCTCTTTCTCTTCAACGAGGCGGCCGAGCGGCAGACACCAACATGCAGATCTTCGTGAAGACCCTGACGGGCAAGACCATCACTCTTGAGGTCGAGCCCAGTGACACCATCGAGAATGTCAAGGCCAAGATCCAAGACAAGGAAGGCATCCCACCTGACCAGCAGAGGCTGATATTCGCGGGCAAACAGCTGGAGGATGGCCTCACCCTGTCCGACTACAACATCCAGAAAGAGTCCACCTTGCACCTGGTGCTGCGTCTGCATGGTGGCATCATTGAGCCATCCCTTCGTCAGCTTGCCCAGAAGTACAATTGTGACAAGATGATCTGCCGCAAGTGCTACGCACGCCTGCACCCTCGTGCAGTCAACTGCCGCAAGAAGAAGTGCGGCCATACCAACAACCTGCGCCCCAAGAAGAAGGTCAAATAAAGCTGGGGTCATACCTGGCATGTGACCCCGGGACCAAATAAAGTCCCCTTCCATCCACTGGAGCAGTAAAAAAAAAAAAAAGAAAATCTACTTTATTTGATATTAGGATGGCATTGCTTGGAAGACCTTTTTCCATCATTTTATTCTTCTGAGATAGTGTCCATCTTTGTTATTGAGGTGTGTTTTTTTGTATTCAGCAAAATGCTGGCTCTTCTTTGCATATCCAGTCTGTTAGCTTATGTCTTTTTATAGGTAGGTTCAGAGATATTTAATATTGAAAGATATTAAAGACATGACTGTTGGTTCCTGTTATGCTTGTTTTGGTAGGTTGCTTTATGTGCTGTGATTCTCTCGTATTGGCGTTGTTGTGAGATGCTTGATATCTTGCCTTTTCTTTGGTTATAGGTACCTTTCTAGTGTTGGAGTTTTTTTTTTCCTAGGATCCTCTGTAGGGCTGGATTGGTAGATAAACATTGTTGAAGTTTTGATCATGCTGATTGAGAGTTTTGTTGGACATAGTAGCCTGGGCTGGCATTTGTGTTCTTAGAGTCTGAATGACCTCTGACATGGATCCTCTGGCTTTTATGTCTCTGTTGAGAAATCTGGTATAATTCTGATAGCTCTACCTTTGTTACTTGACTCCTTTTCCTTACAGTTTTTAATATTCTTTCTTTGTTCTGTGCATTTAGTGTTTTAATTATTATGTGATAAGAAGATTTTCTTTTCTGGTCTCTTTATTTGGTGTTCTACAGGCTTCCTGTCCATTTATGACCATCTCTTTCTTTGGGTTATGAATTTTTTTCTATGATTTTGTTGAACACATTTTCAAGTCCTTTGAGCTTGGAATCTTTGTTCTTCTCTATTCCAATTATTCTCGGATTTGGTCTTTTCATTGTGTCCTGCATTTCCTGGATGTTTTGGGTTAGGAGCTTTTTATGTTTTGAATTTTCTGTAACTACTGACTTCTTTCCTAGGTTTTCCATTACCAGGTTTTCCTCCATCTGTATTTTCTTTATTGTTATTACCTCCACTTTAAGATCCTGGGGCCACTTTATTTAGTTCCATTTCCTATTTGATTGTGTTTTCCTGTATTTCTTTAAGAGGTTTATTTGTTTCCTCTTTAAGGGCTTCTACATTTTTTATCTGTCTTCCTGTATTTCTTTCAGTGAGTTATTTATATCCTCCTTAAAGGACTCTATTATCTTCATGAGATAGGGTTTTAGGGCAGCTTCCTGATTTTCAGGTGTTTTAGTGTATTCAGGGCTTGCTGTGATGAGAGAACTGCATTCTGATGATGCCCAAATATATTGGCTTCTGTTGCTTATGGCCTTGCACTTGCCTCTTACCATATGTTTATCTCTGATGTTTGCTGGTCTGGGTGACTCTATCTGGAGTCTGCCTCTTTTGACCCTGCTTTGCTTCAGGTCTCCTGATAGGCCTGAGGCCCTGGCTGTAGCAAACCTCTCATGGTGCCTTCCAACGAAGGGATCTTCAGAGCGGTGGAGAAGCTGCTGATCTGTTGCTCTGGCTACAGTAGATCTCCTAGGAGGCCTTTAGACTGTTGTGTTTTCAGAGGAGCAGTCAAGCTGTTATCCTGTGTGAAGCTAAGATGCCTAAGGATTGTGGTTTCTATTTCCCTGTGTGCAGCAGAACTTCAGGGCGACTTTCAGTCTGTTGTGTCAGTTGCCCTGCTTGCTGCATTGCCCCAGGGCTGTCTTTGGACTGTTGCATTGGTTGCTCAGTTGCCCTGTGTACAGTAGATCTCCTGTGATGCCTTCAGGCTGTGGTGTCAGTTGCACTGTTTGCAGTGGATCTCTTGGGATGTCTCAGAGTGTGGTGTCAGATGCCCTGAGTACAGCAGATCTCCTGGGATGCCTCAGGGTGGTGTCTTCAGGGGAATATACTATCTAGAAGTCTGTTTGGTAGAAAGGACCAGCCATAAGGGGGTGGCATTCAGTGAGTGGTGATTTTGGGGTGTGGTGGGTCCTGAGTCCACTAGGCTCCCAGAAGTAGCTGTGGGACTTCAGGAGGGTTCTTACCAAAATCTGCTATTTGTTCTATTTTCTTCCTTTGTGATGGTCAATTAGCAACATAAGGACCTAGTTTGTGGCAGAGAACGTTTCTTATCAACTATGCCCAACCTACAAGATGACCTGAGATAGAACACATAACACTCTCAGGAGTGTTTTACTGTTTAATTTTGTCTACACTCTTTTTTTCCCCTTTTATTTGATATTTTCTTTATTTACATTTTAAATGTTGTCTCCTTTCCAGGTCTCCCCTCTGGAAACTGCCCTAGCACATCCTCCCTCACCTGCCTCTATGAAGGTGCTCCCACACCCATCTATCTACTCCTGCC
This sequence comes from Mus musculus, assembly GCF_000001635.26. Taxonomy (NCBI): domain Eukaryota; kingdom Metazoa; phylum Chordata; class Mammalia; order Rodentia; family Muridae; genus Mus; species Mus musculus. The sequence continues at coordinate 19,925,536 of NC_000075.6, read as the reverse complement.
TTCCAGCCTTGACATTCCCCTACACTGCAGCATTGAACCCCCTCAGGCCCAAGGGTCACTCCTCCCAATGTTGTCCAACAAGGCCATCCTCTGCCACATATTTAGCCAAATACATGGGTCCCTCCATGTGTATTATTTTGTTGGTGGTCCAGTCCCCAGTTATTCCAGAGGTTTGGCCAGTTGACACTGTTGCTCCTCACATGGGACTGCAAACACCCACACCTCCTTCAGCCCCTTCTCTAATTCCTCCATCAGGGTCCCTGTGCTCAGTCCATTGGTTGGCTGAGAGTATCCATCTCTGTCTTTGTCAGGCTATGGCAAAGGCTTTCATGACACAACCATACCAGGCACGTCATCAAGCACTTCCTGGCATCTGAAATAATGGCTGGGTTTGGTGATTGTATCTCTAGGTGGGGCACTCTCTGGATGGCCTTTCCTCAATCTCTGCTCTACACTTTGTCTGTGTATTTCCTCTTGTGAGTATTTTGTTCTCCCTTCTAAGAAGCACTGAATCATCTACACTTTGGTCTTCCTTCTTCTTGAGCTTCATATAATCTGTACATTTTACCTTGGGTTTTCTGAACTTTTGGGCTAATACTCACTTACAAGTCAATGAATATCCTGTGTGCTATTTTGTGACTGGGTTACCTCACTCAGCATGATATTGTCTACACTTTTATGTCTGTTCTGACTCTGGTTCCTCTGGTACAGATATATATCTTTTGTGCCTTCTGAAATATTTGTTTCAACCATCTCATCAATGTCATATATATCACTTCTCCCACTATTCTCATTCGCTAATACTTACCTGCCACAATGAATTGCATACAACCACCCATTCTGTTCCCTGCTCACAGAACTCCTAAAACTAATTCCTGAAGTCGATGGTTCTCAAAGACAAGCGACTTTGGTCACTTTTTGTATTTTATACTATCACCTCATTGAAAAGAGTTTTCAATAATTTTGACTTAAAGCACCAAAGTTCATATACATACTGTGAGTTAACACAAAGAATAAATATAAGTGTAGTTATTTCACAAAGCTGCAATCTCAAATTTACTGGACTTTCTTAAGATTCTTCACCAGCATTACACTTTGATAATATGCTGCAGAGTAGAGAAGAATTCTCTAGTGCCAGAATGATATTCAGCTCTACAGGTCATTTCCTTAAGCTGTGTTTCTTAGTTGGATGAAATTTGGACCATTTCTTTCTTTTAACTCTAACTTACTTCCTCCTATGCTCCTACAACATAATGAATTCACTGGCAGAGTATTGTTTCTTATGGAATTAAGACCACAAATTAGTGATCAGAAAACAAAGCAGGTTTACATTAGTACATTTTCACAAATATATTTCAGGAATCCAAACATCCCAGCATTAGAATCTTGTTACCAGACAACATATATCTGTAAACCAATACCTGGTGACAAAAATCATTGACAATTTCTGAACTTTCTTCAACAAAGAATATCTTCATTTTCATGACTGTGGCTTAAATGACTAACACTTACTTGACAGAAGCTTGAAACCTCAAAACTGCATTCAGAACAGGTCATGCTTATCTCCCAGAACTGTAAACTTGCCAGTCTCCTCTCCTTTCCATGGTGGTGTTACATGCCAGAACACAGTACAGAAGAAACTTATCCTACTCATAAAAGAGAGAGTCACATAGGCCATTTCTGTATGCTCCCAGAAAAGATGAGAGTTGCTCAGCCCCCTCTTCTACCTTACCATGTAGTCAATAATCAATGTTTTTGTAATAGTCTACATTGTGAATTCTCTTTAGTATCATTCTAACTATAGAAGTAACTGATTTTCAATCCACCATGTTATTCACTTCCACTTTGATTGATCTTTGAATTTCTGGGGTTTTTGTTTAATCACTGTCTTTTTGGATATTCAAAGACAGGGCTTCTTTTGATATCATAACTGAGACTTTAAGTAGGAGAGAGAAAGAGAGAGCTTCAATGTCTTTCCAAACTACCTCACAGGACAGTTTCTCTCTGATTGTTTTTATTATTGTTCCAAGAAACTTAGAAATTGCTAAATGCTTCCAAGAACTAAAAACCTAAAACCTCTAATACTGTTATACTTTCAGTAATTTTGAAAATATCAAGTCTAATAAGAAATTGAGAGATATGAGCCTCTACATTCCATGATGTGCCAGTGACCTAGGATAGGGGAGGCTCACAGGAGTCAATACTGGTTACTTTAGCTGAGATGCATAGCAGTGGGGATATGGAACCTGAAAAGGTCACTTCCTTTAACCAGACACCAACCATTCCACAATGTTTTTTGACCAAAAATTGTTCTATCTACAACAAAGGCAGGGATACAGATGGAGCAGAGACTAAGGGAATGGCCAACCAATAACCCATTCAACTTGAGACTTATTCCAGGGGAAGCACAAATCCCTGGCATTATAAATGATGCTCTATTGCAGACAGGAGCCTAGCATACCTGTCCTCTGAGAGGCTCCACACAGCAGTTAACTGAAACATATGCAAAGACCCACAGCCAAATATTGGACAGAGCTTGTGGACTCTTATGGGGAATTTGGGAAATTATTGACACCCAAAAGGAGGAGCTAACGCCACAGAAAGATGGACATAGTCATCTAACCTGGACCCTATGGGGCAATCAGACACAGACCCACCAATGAAAGGGACTTGACCAAGGCCCCTGGCACATATGTAGAAGATGTACAGCTCAGTCTTCTCATGTGTTCCCAAGAGTTGTAACAGGGCCTGTCTGTGGAATCCATTCCCCTAACTGGGCTGTCTTGTCTGGCCTTACTGGGAGAGGATTTGCCTAGCCTTGTGGAGACTTAACATACCACGGTATGGGAAACTACATCCCTCAGATGAGAAAAGGAGGGGACTGGGTGGAGGAGGGCCTCTGTAAGTGGTGGACTTGAAGGAAGATCAGCAATTGGGATGTAAAATTAGTAAACAAATAAATTAATTTAGGAAACCAAGAAAGTAAAACGTGACAGGTAAATAAAAAGTAGTAATTATTCAAATGGTTATATATATGAGCCAACTCTCTTATTCTTATACATTTTTCCAAATAATTGATCACAATCAAGGTGTGATAAGGACAGTTGTTTGTCACATGCATTACAAGAAAATTTTTATAATTATATAAACAAACAGAGCAGAGTATGCTACATACATAAACACAGATATCACTTCTAGTAGACAATATATATTCTGATACACCTTCATGTAATTATTCTGTTCATAGTTAGCATAGTTACTATTGAAACAAATCTATTTAAATATTATAAATAAAAAGTCATAGAAATTAGTGACATGCCCATCAGTGTGTAAAATTGATATATTAACTAATATACTCATTCATAGACATAATGATTAGTTAATGAAAACCAATGAAACAACAAGAGGAAAGAAGATAATAAGGATAAAGGAAATGAGGGCAAAAACATAAAATAGAAAATGAGATAAGATAAAAAGAAAAAGATCAAAGGTTTTAAAAGAATGAAGCAATGTTTCAGAATAACTCTAGCTACTAAGTAATTAAAAGTAAGGTGGGTAAAATTCTTTCAAATTTCTATCTTTATATTCAAAATTCAATTGTTATTACAAAAATTGGGATAGTGAATATATGCCTTATGAACATGTAGTCATTGCCAAGTTCCAGCTGTCCATTTCAAGTTAGTACTTTCTTTTCAAATATTACATAAAAGAGAGAAAAATTCTTAAAGAAATGTTGCCATATGAGTAGATTTAAATGTTTAAAGAAGAAAGAAGAAAATTACTGTATCCTGATACAGTGATAGCTATATTGCTGCAGTGATTTCCCTTACATTGTTTCATAAGAAGATACAAATGTACCTAAACTATGATGAAAATAGTAATATTCAAACAATTTATTTTAAATTATAAAAATAATTTTTATTGTATGTGTACATATGTGTGAACCTGTGCATGCCATAAGGTGCTGGTGAAGGTCAGAGGACAAATTTGTGAAGTTGATTCTCTGATTCCACTTTTACACAAATATCAGTTATTGAGTTTATATTAAAAGAGCTGCAAGCTCTTTACACACATGTTGAACCATCTCACCTTTCCTTAAGCAATATACTTTGAGGAAAACCAGATTAGTTCCTACATAGATTCTGTAGATAAACTTCAAAACATCAGAAAAGTCCATAAAATTTATGTCAAACTTTTATATTTCTTCATAAACTTTATGGAAAAAAATGTTAAAAGATGATAATTGATTGGTATTTAGGGAGAAATCAATTAATATATTCACAAAACCAAAACAATGAGAATAGTAGAAACTTCAAAGATCCAGGGATGAAAAGACTTTGAATATTGGTACTCACAATAATTATCTTTCTTTGGTATCAGTAATGCATCAAGGACAAAATTTAACTCTTCTAAGGAGTCTTACTAAGGCCCCCTTTACATCCTTGTTTCGCAAGCTATAGATGAAGGGGTTCAACATAGGGGTGACAACAGTGTACATTATTGAAGTGATTGTGTTTCTCTTGGATGAATGGGCTACAGCAGAACTGAGATGAACTACAAATCCTGTCCCATAGAACATGGATACCACACAGAGGTGAGACCCACAGGTGGAAAAGGCTTTATACTTATTCTTAATGGAGGACATTTTCATTAAAGCAGAGACAATGTGAAAATAAGAGAAAGCTATCCCAATGACAGGAAACATACCTAGCACTGCAGTAACCAAATACAGAAAAATGTTATTTATGTGGGTATCAGAGCGGGCCACCCTGAGAAGCTCAGTGAGTTCACAAAAGAAATGTGGGATTTCAGTGCTAGTAGAGAAGTTCAGTTGTTTCATCAACAGCATATGAATCAAGGAAACCCAGAACATAATGATCCAAGATAAAAGAACCAGAAGGCCACAGATTCGAGGGTTCATGATGACTGTGTAGTTAAGTGGATGACAGATGGCCACAAAACGATCATAGGCCATAATGGTCAGTAGAAAATTATCCATTCCAAGAAAATTATTAAAAAAATATACTTGAGTAAGGCACTCTGTGTAGGATATCTTCATGGTGTGCATGTAAATGTTCACCAACATTTTGGGGATAGTAGTGGAGGTTAAACAAATGTCAACAAATGACAGGTTGCAGAGGAAAAAGTACATGGGGGTGTGAAGGTGGGAGTCACAGCTGGTGACTAAGACAATGAGAAAGTTTCCAAGCATGGTAATCAGGAACATAGATAGGAATAGTCCAAAAAGAACAGATTGAATTTTAGGATCTTCTGAAAGACCAATAAGGAGGAAATGTACTATGGCTGTATGGTTCTCTGCTTCCATGCAGGTTTTTTGTTTTCTGAAAAGAGGAGGAAATAAAAGGATGCTCGCTATATGATCAGGTATCAGTTCTATCAGCATTGTCACTGGTATAGAAACATTATTCTCTACGTGGACATATACAGAGTAATATGACCTTCATAGGCAAGGATCAATCAGTTCTCTTGCAATACTTAATTATTCAGTCACTTATTAAATAAATAGAAATGTTCCTTTTATTATCAACTCAATAATCTTAATTCACACACACACACACACACACACATACACACACATATATATATATACACACACACAGGATATTTGTGTTTATTTCTTTGTTTGCTTTTATATGGCTCATCCAAAGTAATGGATGCTGAACATATATTTTCATTTATGTTCTCTATACCTTTTTATTTTATATAGACATCATAGGACTGTATAGTTTTTAAATTGAAATATGGGTTCTGTTACCTGAAACATTATCATTATATAGTAGTTATCTCTCTTAGCCTTTACTTTTTTCCCCCTTTTACACATGTGGTAAATTTTTCTTTCATATACAGAATTAGCATATTTTAGCGAGTTGTAACATGAAAGTAAAATGGGGAAGAGTAAAAGGAATGGGAGGAAAACCAAAGAGAATATTTGATATCAACAAGATGAAAGTATATGGTACACATAAATGTCACAGTGAAATCATATCTTTCAATTATATGCACAAATAAAATTAGCATGCAGATCCATTGATAACATTTTATCAATAGCTAAATATTACTAGGCAAATGAGGTTTATCAGTAAAGAATGATATCATAATTTTGTGAATATTGACTAGAAATTTCTTGTTTAATATCTATTTTCCTGTGTACAGCACAGAGCTTACACAGAATTTAATACTGGGAATCTTGAATATTATTTTCTGTGACTTGACATATGAAAACACCAGCATAACAGTTTTGTGACCTTGAAATTATTTTTATATTCTGTATTATAATTATTTATATTGGAAAGCAGGAACATTAAATATGCATACATCCTAAGATTTAAGAGCAAAATGAAAGGATATGAAATAATTTTCTACTATGCTTCCTGAAACTAAATGCCTACTCTGGAAGATTATTATTGAAGAATATTGCCCTAGAATTGAGGTGGCAATTGTGAATATAGTTATGATGATTATAATTTCAAACTTCAGTTACCATTTTGATTAAAATACAGCATTTCCAGTTAAGGAGTTTTCCTAAAATATACCCTTTTACTTACAGAACAAATTATGGAGGAATGCTTCCAAGAAGATAAAAATATGTGGAGTAAATAAATGTGATAAATAAATGCTCACCATTAAACATAAAACTAAATGTGTATTTATTATTGTGTAATGTTTATATTTTTGATTGAGAGTAAGTTACCTGAAAGTTAAAAAAAAAGGAGTGTCTGAATAAGTTCTTGAAATTAAAAGACAAAGATCTGTATGATCTGAAGAGAATCCAGAAAGTTCTCCATTAAACTAAACATCGTTATGCTTACTGGGTTGCCCCAATCCAAAACGAAGAAAATCTATAGAGAGAACATATGTACATAGGTAAGAGGTCACTCTAAAATAGAAATATTTTATTTGTGAGAAAAATGTGTCACGGTTTATCATTAAGAAAGAATAAATACTTTGGCAGAAAAATACAATATATAATATCCCAATATGACAGCTGTTTTGTTTAGTAGGAGATCTGAGAATCTAGTGTGATATAAAACAAAGAAAGAAGGGCAAATATCTGTAAATGAGGAGAGTTTGCTGAAAGCTTTGTTTTATGTCTCTCTTACACTAGTAAATCCAAATTTATTTTGATGGTAGAATAGATGAAGTAACTTCTCAAACATGTTTATACAGCATCTATAGCAGAAATATCATGACAAAATGTATCAATTTTGTCTTATAATTTGTGATTTCTTGGAATTTAAATGGTTACAGTTATGTGTGCTGAACATAGAACACACATTTGAAATATAAAACACATCAGTCTCAAACTGTCCACACAGACAATATAAGTTCCAGACCATCATCCTGAATATATATAAGACAAATAAACACTCATTGCAAGTATAATAAATGTTATTCTCAAACTTGAGACACAAAGGATGTGATCTAGATTACCACCCTGAATACAAATATGAATACAAAAATACAGAAATAAGTAGTCAAATATGAATAAAAACTACAGAAATAAGTAGTCTAGTAACTTAAGTTAAATATATGAAGCCAAGATTTGAAGAACAGCAACTGATAGGAAATCTGGGGATATAAGCTCTTTTTAAGATAAATATGTTAGCTCTCATAATTACTGAGAAATAACCATAATTCATATCCCAGTATGCAAAGTTAACTAAATAAATTAAATAAGGAAATGACCATTTTTCATCCTAGTAGAACATGGCTAATTTCTAATCATATAGGGGCTATTGCATGAAATCTCTGAAGTATTTCTGTTGTTTATAAATGTGTCAGAGACACTTCCCCAACCTTAATCAATATATTCCTAGACATTTAAATGGGCTTGCAATATGAGAAATGAAAGTTGCGCTGACTTTAATATTACTAAGAATGGTAGACATGTTGTAGATATAAAAGTGATCTCACCACTACCACTTTAATGCAGATTATATTACTCAAGTACAGTTATACCATTGTAAAACAATAGCCTCATAGTATCTGAAAAAATATATAAACTGCATAATTCATAAGAGATACTTATTGAATAGTTAACAAGTATATGAATTTATAGCATAATTCTAAAGGAGCTTACCTTGTATTAAAGGATGGAAAAAGTAGAGATTTTCCAGGGAATAATTCTTATTGGAAAATATTCTACACTTCAAAAATGGGAAAAGGAAATAGTGATAGTTGGATAGACAGGGTTTGTGGAAACTATACTTTTGTGACATAGAAAGAATGCTATGAAATTTATAGTTCTTGTATCATACAAAGACTACAACCTCATAGTGTTATAGTGCTAAGATATAAAGGATTCTGCTATGCTCAGTGTTGTAAAATTGAAGCTTAGTACCCATATCATCTCCTCCATTTACTCTGTCTGCCTTAATTAGAAGCATCAACTTTTGTACTGTTTTCACTAAAGGTTGTTTTCTTCATGATACTTGGGAAATTTAATGTACGTTTTCCACAAAAGTTGAGAAATAATTACAAGTAAAGGTGATTATCACTTTCTTAGTTTGAATTGTCAAAGCTCCTAATTAAAATAAAAGTCCTATTTTCTTTCCTTCTCTAAATATCCCCAGTACCCTAGGGTAAAAATAATGTAACGGAGTAGAACTGTTCAGTTAAATATGTTTATACTGAGGGATACAAGGGTAAGGATTTTAATTTCCTCAAAGGACAGACACTATAAATTGCTTTTTATTGTTAGAAATTATTCCCTAGAGAAAGTATAGCATGTGTCTTAAGCTGGAGCTTCTACCAAATATCTTTTCTGGTAAGTCTCCCGAGGTACTTTAAGAATCATATAAATTATTTTAGATCCAAGTTTTATAGAAAATTAAATACTTTTAGTAATTTTTGTTTTTAATTTTAAATTTTACTTGAGTGTTTAGGATATCTGAGTATATAGCACTTTTAAACTAAGGCTACAACACTTGTCTCCTTGGGGTAATTCTTATTTTTTTCAATTTTTATTAGATCTTTTCTTCATTTACATTTCAAATACTATCCAGAAAGTCCCCCTATACCCTCCCCCTTCCCTGCTCCCCTACCCACCCACTTCCACTTCTTAGACCTGGCGTTCCCCTGTACTGGGGCATATAAAGTTTTCAAGACCAAGAGGCCTCTCTTCTCAATGATGGCCGACTAGGCCATCTTCTGCTACACATGCAGCTAGAGATACGAGCTCTGGGGGTACTGGTTAGTACATATTGTTGTTCCTCCTATAGAGTTACAGACCCCTTCTGCTCCTTAGGTACTTTCTCTAGCTCCTCCATTGGGGGCCCTTGTTTCATCCAATAGATGACTGTGAGCATCCACTTCTGTATTTGCCAGGCACTGGCATAGCCTCACAGGAGACAGCTATATCAGGGTCCTTTCAGCAAAATCTTGCTGGCATAGCAATAGTGTCTGTGTTTGGTGGCTGATTATGGTATGGATCCTCGGGTGGCCTAGTCTCTGGATGGTCCATCCTTTCCTGTGCTGGGGCATATAAATTACATTATTTTTTTTTTTTAATTCAGAAAGTAGTATTTACCAATAATCTTTATTACCATATTAAAATAATTCTGTCAACATTCTAGTTCTATTTAAATGGCTTCCTGAATCTCTTACCAACATTTTTCCCAACCCAGTAGCCTCTGACAATCTAAGACCCATTGTCTATTTCCAAAGATAATGCAATATTAATTTATATACATTGTATCCAAGTAAACAGCATTGAAAAAGAAAAACAAATTTCTGTCCATATATCCAGTGTAGAACTTTAAGAAAGAATAACACCAAGAAACATAAAATATAATTCAATATTTGCCAAGGGAACAATTCAGTAACAACATATAATGATTATATATTTACACACACCAAATGCCAAAATAGGCCTATGTATAAAGGAAACATTACTATAGGTGAGTAAAAGACATTTTTCAGGTAATAATAATGAGGGACTTTCTGGAAGCAATGGACCCCTTGCTTTTAATCTGAAACATTTTAGGTCCAGGTGACTTGAATACAGTCTGCCATATTCTACTGCCCTAACATTTACATTCAATTTTAGCTAATAATAATCAGGTCCAACAATTTTGTGTTGAAATCCCTAAAACTGAATGGAAAATAATTACTACATATTCTTAAGTTGCCTCTTTAAGTATTTTGTTGCAGTTAGGTAAAGTGTGACTAACACTTCAAGAGCAATATGTTTTATGTGTAATACTGTAAACAACAAACAAAGAGAGGGGATTAGAGCTCAGTAAAAGAGTACCTGCCAAACATACACAAGATCTCTGGTTCAATCTTCAGAATTAAAAATAATAACAATCTTAAACAATCTTATACAATGTGTATATATATACACACAAGAAAAAATTAACACAGAAGAGATTGGATATTCCAAGATAAAATTCACAGATGACATGAAGCTCAAGAAGAAGGAAGACCAAAGTTTGGATACTTCAGTCCTTCTTAGAAGGGGGAACAAAGTATTCATGGGAGGAGATACAGAGAAAAAATGTGGAGCAGAGACTAAAGGAAATGCCATGCAGAGACTGCCCCACCTGGGGATCTATATCATGTACAGTTACCAAACCCAAACACTTTTGTGGATGCCAACAAGTGCTTACTGGCAGGAGCCTACTATAGCTGTCTCCTGAGAGACTCTGCCAGTGCCTGACAAATACAAGGTGAATGCTACCAGCCAGCCATTGGACTGAGCAAAGGATCCCCAATGGAGAAGCTAGAGAAAGGACCAGAGGAGCTGAAGGGGTTTGCAGCCCCATATGAGGAACAACAATATGAACCAACCAGTACCCCCAGAGCTCTCAGGGACTAAACCACTAACCAAAGAATACACATCGTAGGACCCATGGCTCCAGCCACATATGTAGCAGGGAATGGCCTTGTAGGACATTAATGGGAGGAGAGACCCTTGGGCCTATCAAGGCTTGATGCCCCAGTGTAGGGGAATGACAGGTCAGGGAAGCAGGAATGGGTGGGTTGGTGAACAGGGGGAGTGGGGATAGGATAGAGGGTTCTTGGAGGGGAAACCAGGCAAGGGGATAGCTTTTAAAATGTAAGTAAAGAAAAAATCTAATTAAAAATGAAAAATGAATATATACTGATATTTCAGAGAACCTGAGTTGAGAGTTGAGTTCCCACTATTAATGTTGGAAGATATATATACACCTATATCTATATTTGCATATCTATATCTATATCATCTATCTATCTATCTATCTATCTATCTATCTATCTATCTATCTATCTATCTATCTATCATTCTATCTATCTATCTATCTATCTATCTATCTATCTATCTATCTATCTATCTATGTAGAGAGAGAGAGAGAGTAAAATATAAATCTTAAAAATAGATGTAGATAGAACACCTACAATTATATAAATGAAGACATTATGGAAGCATCAAATTATCATGAAAATATAAAACTGAGAAGAAAGATAAACTTGAATTAAGTAAAAGTAGACAGATTCCATACTTTCTTTGTTGTGCAGATAATTTTGATTTAAAATCAGTGAAGAAACACTGAATTGAAATTATCTATTTTTCCAGTGCAACTTGTATGTTGACTATAAAAATACATTCAAGAAGAGTTATTAATAGAAAAAAAAAGATGATTTGGGTGACAGTATTAAAGCAATGTTTTCCAAAGTGAAGAAAAAAAATTCACTTGGACTTGAGAAAACAGATTCATGGCCTTTTTGCACAGTCGCACAACTAATGTAATATACCTTGTTCCTGAAATTTTTGATGATATTTTAAAGTATTCTCCCACAAATATAGTACATTATATGATATGTTTTCATTCTTATTAAATATTTCATAATAAAAATAATTATAGACATCGTATTCTACAGGAGTCAAAGACTTCTTTCATCATTCTAGTTGAATACTCAATTAAGACTCTGAAAGCAAAATGAGCCTGAAACAATGTCTCACAAATGGCTAGAGACTACAGATGTAAACCCTGAAAAGTTCTTCACTGCAATCAATAAAGATATTCTTTGATAAAACCTAGTTTACATATTGTGTGAGTTCCTTTGTGATTGTGTTACCTCACTCAGGATGATGCCCTCCAGGTCCATCCATTTGCTTAGGAATTTCATAAGTTCATTCTTTTTAATAGCTGAGTAGTACTCCATTGTGTAAATGTACCACATTTTCTGTATCTATTCCTGTGTTGAGGGGCATCTGGGTTCTTTCCAGCTTCTGGCTATTATAAATAAGGCTGCTATGAACATAGTGGAGCATGTGTCCTTCTTACCGGGTGGGACATCTTCTGGATATATGCCCAGGAGAGGTATTGCCGGATCCTCGGGTAGTACTATGTCCAATTTTCTGAGGAACCACCAGACTGATTTCCAGAGTGGTTGTACAAGCTTGCAATCCCACCAACAATGGAGGAGTGTTCCTCTTTCTCCACATCTTCTCCAGAATCTGCTGTCACCTGAATTTTTGATCTTAGTCATTCTGACTGGTGTGAGGTGGAATCTCAGGGTTGTTGTGATTTGCATTTCACTGATGATTAAGGATGTTGAACATTTTTTTCAGGTGCTTCTCTGCCATTCAGTATTCCTCAGGTGAGAATTCTTTGTTCAGCTCTGAGCCCCATTAGCCCAGAAACTTAAGATACCGAAGATATAAGATACAATTTGCTAAACGCATGAAACTCAAGAAGAATGAAGACAAAAGTGTGGACACTTTGCTCCTTCTTAGAATTGGGAACAAAACACCCATGGAAGGAGTTACCGAGACAAAGTTTGGAGCTGTGAACAAAGGATGGACCATCTAGAGACTGCCATATCCGGGGATCCATCCCATAATCAGCTTCCAATCGCTGACACCATTGCATACACTAGCAAGATTTTGCTGAAAGGACCCAGATATGGCTGTCTCTGTGAGACTATGCTGGGGCCTAGCAAACACAGAAGTGGATGCTCACAGTCAGTTATTGGATGGACCACAGGGCCCCCAATGGAGGAGCTAGAGAAAGTACCCAAGGAGCTAAAGGGATCTGCAATCCTATAGGTGGAACAACAATATGAACTAACCAGTACCCCCTGGAGCTCATGTCTCTAGCTGCATATGTATCAGACAATGGCCCAGTTAGCCATCAGTGGAAAGAGAGGCCCATTGGTTGTGCAAACTTTATATGCCTCAGTACAGTGGAATGACAGGGCCAAGAAGTGGGAGTGGGTGGGTGGGGGAGTGGGTGGGGGAGCATGTGGGCAACTTTTGGGATAGCATTGGAAATGTAAATGAAATAAATACCCAATAAAAAAGTGAAAAAAATTAGTTTACATAGTAACTACTAACTAAGAGTGCTCTACAGAATGCATGAGAGGAAAAAACTTAATTCTTAAAAGTTAATCATACCTATGAAAGCACAAGGAATAATTAATCTCTGAGAAGTTGATAAATAGTGGTGGAAAACCCATACCACATAAAAATAATTCCATTGTGATTTTATCTTACACCTGTCAGAGTGGTAAAAGTAAAAAATAAAAATAAAAACGATGGCTCATAATGACAACGTTGTTGGGAAAGGAGAACACTTATTTATCTCTGGTGGAAGGGCTAACATGAATACCAACTATGGTAATCAGAATAAGAGTTCTTCATGAGGGCATAAATGTATCTCTATTAATACATGTCTTGGGCATATACGTAAAGGGGTCTGTTTACATCTTAGTACACAGGCACTTGCATATCCATGTTCAATGTTGCACTGTTCCTAGTAGCAAGAATCTGGAAACAACCTAGAGATACATAAACTAAAGAATGAATAAAGACAATGTGGTGTGGGCTTGTGTACCAGAGGCTTTACATAGAGATCTCTGGCCCTGCCTGGTGTAAGGGTTCAGGCAAAGGGGAGATTTGCGAACAGGAAGAGAGAGTCCTCTGAGTTGCCTCTGCGGTAGACTAGCCAGTGAGGAATGAGGGGGAGCTTCAGTGGCTTCAGGGAGCAGACTCTTCCCAGGCAGCAGGGTTACAGCTCTTACAACAGAAGCCCTCAGACAACAGAGCAGTTCTCACACCTTATTCCTCCAGGACAGGATTCTTATCTACAGTGCTGGGGCGGGTCAGGGTCTGACAGCAGGTACTTCTCATTGGCTTGGTCTAAGAGCTTGGAGATACCTTATCTGCACGTGGGAGGGCTTGGTGCTGGCACAGACTTCTCTGCTGGGGGACAGTGGGAGGCTGTAACTACGTGACAGGAGCCAGGATCCCAAGGGACATGGTCAAATGCCCGCTGTCCCTTGCAGGTGACAGCCTCCTGCTGGGTTACTGGGTTACTGAGTTACTAGGTTACTGCCTAGTTACTGGGTTAGTTGTTGGGTTACTGGGTTACTGGGTTACTGAGTTACTAGGTTACTGCCTATCATACCACCCCACCCCAAAATGTGGTGGTATATTTATGCAATAGAATACATTTTGATTATTTTTTTAAAAGTACAAATTTCACAGGTAAAATAATGGATCTGGAAAAACTCATCATGATCTGGGTAAAGAAAGCCTCAAAAGACAAATTGTATATATTTCTGCACGTGTATATTAGATTTTAAGCATTTTAAAGTCGTGTTACAATCCATTTAACCAAAGAGTTTATGTATAGAGTAAGCAACTAGGCTGAGGATGACACCTCAAGAAAGTAAAATTCAATATTAAGTTATGGAGAAACAGCAAGAGATTGGAGCTGTTGAATAAAATGGGAAGAAATACAGCAGGTTGGGGTAAGAAATGGGATACACATGACACAACTAACACTAAGGGCCTTACTCTATAAGCTTGTATGTGAACAGAAACTACCTACAGCGACCAAATAATAGTGCAGACAATGCCACAACTAGACAACTTTCATCATCAAGCGAAACAACCTATGCCAGGAATGGATAGTGCTAGTTCAATCTTGGCCAATGGATCCCTATGGAAACCTACCAATACTTCAGGCTATTGCAAAAGGGAGTTTGCTCTCCAGAAATTCACAATAATATCCTATTTTGAAAGACAATACTTACATATTTCATTAAAATGAGAGTATCAAGCTGTAACCTAACTAGAGTCTTTACCCATTCTAACTATTGTTCATGGTAATAGAAGATACACAACACACTATCAGAGAGAAAGTTAGCTACCAACACAACTAAAAGCCTTACAGTTTCCAATGGTTACCCAAATGCTGGTATAGTAGTGGGGCAAAATTTTAAAAATACCTAACCACTCATTTACTGGATCTAAGGCACAATCAGTGAACTACAACCGATTCTTCACACTACTCAGAAGGCCAAAACCTGATTGACTAGGTCATGTGACTAGTGGAAGAAAAATACTATTGGTTTTTTGTTTGTTTTGTTTGTTTGTTTTTACTTTGGGGGAGAGTTCATCTCTTGAATTTTGATTGGTTGTGGTTTTCTACACTGGTCCATGTATGTACTAAATAGAAGTTTCTTTGATGAGGGCTGTGAATTAATCTTATTAGCAGTTATTAGGGTGGATGTTTAGATTTAAATTAGTATACTGGTGTAGCTGATTAGTGATGATATTTTTCCCTAAAACCCATGAGTTCTGTCTCATTGAATAGTTGGCTAGAATCTACTACCAGTCTTTGATTCCTACCGGTTGGCAAGATTTCAGTTCAAAGAGTGAACTGTATTTACCTAGAAAACATGTGTGCCACTAATGTATCCTTATGGCTATGATACCATGCTGGTCATTAATGTAATTGTAACTTCATAGGACAGGCCATCACCTTCCTCCTTTAGAAGCTTTCATGTAAGCTAATCTATTTTTGAATGCTCATTTCAGTCATTTCCTGCTTAGGGTCTCTGTGCCTTATTTCAGAAGTGCATTGTATCATCAGCAATTTTATGCTTTGTAAATCTGTTATCCATTCCTAGTTAATAACTCAGAACTTTTTCCTGCCGTATTTTGTTTTTGTTAGGAAGTTTTTAGCTCTTAGAGGAAGCACAGTCAGCCAGATGAGAAAAGTACATTATAACTATGTATATATTAATACAAGTAATTAGATATCCTATACTTTTTGTTATAGGTAAATATCACTATTATTCCTTATGACCTTTTAGATTTATTTTTTATTTTATTCTTCTCTTACATGGTTTGTATGTACCTTCTTTACATCCTTGAAGAGCCTGTCTCCCTCATTTCCCTTATAACATCTCTTGTACCCTGCTCTTCCCTTCTCTATTGCTCCCAACACCCTATCTTGTCAGTTTTTCTTTGTTTACTTTTTTTGTTTCTAAGGTTGTTATAGGCTCTATACACATATTGCGTAATACATTTTCTTTAAATATAGAGGCAATCCTGCAGTGATTCTTCATCATTCTTTGCAATTATTTTATTTTATTTTTATTATGAATAATTTTTGATATTAATATGACCTCACATCATTATTGTTTGTCAGCAATCCATTTGGAGTGTCTAAATATTTTTGTTCATATTTTTATAAATATATCTCTCTCAGATTTTCTAATTTACTAAAATACTTATGTAAAATATGATATATGATCCTAAATTATCATGTGATTTGTTAGTATCTATTCTAATCTTCCACTTTCCTTTCTCATTTAATTTATTTAAGTCTGGGTGGGAGCACACACAAACAGAAGCAAGAGGAGGGAGATGGGACAGGGTGTTTCTGGAGGTGGAATCAGGAAAGAGAATATCTTTTGAAATGTAAATAAATAAAATATCCAATAAAAACATCTTACATTTCTTTTGGTTAGTGTTCATCTTCAATTTTTTATTATTTATGCTTTTGTGTCTGTGGTGTGTGTGTGACTATATTTGTCTGTGTTGTGTGTGTGCATTTATGTGTGTGAGTGTATGTGCACATGTATGCAAGTGCCTACACAAGCTAAAAAAGAGCTTTGAATCTCCCAGAGCTGAAACTTACATGAAACTTTGAACTACATTATGAGGGTGCTGAGACTTGAAATCCAATCCTGCAGAATAGTGGGAGTTACTGTTAATCTTTGAGCAAGTTTAATTCTTTCAAGTAAAACATGTGATTTATAATTACTTTTTGCTATTCTTATTTATGAATAAAAGAAGTACATTACTAGGTTCTTTATTTTAAGTCTCTCTGTTTTTGTCTCAACGTGATCATTCATTTAAGAACCTTTTGTAAGAGGTGCCTGCACATTTCTACCAAAATTTTGGTTACTCATGCTTTCATCATTTTCTATTTCTAAAATGTTTTGGAAATCTATCCTCAAGTTCTTCAGTGGCATAGTTTACTACAAAAATTTGAATTGTTTGACCTGGATATTTTTGCATATTTTATTTGTTTTATAGATAGTGCTTTTCAATTATTATTGGGTAATATTTCAGAAATCATTTCATTTTATCAATAAATATTTATGCTATATCATGAAATTCGATATATTCTAGTGGAAGGCTCATGACCTGTTGTGAAGAATGTATATCCATATAGTTTGGATAGGTTAATTTAAATATGATTATCTAATCTCTTTGCTATATAATCCAACTTAACTCTGAAGATAAATTTCTTTTTTGACGTATGCACCATATCCATTAATCAAAGTTGGGCATTGAATTCACCTACTTGTTTTGTATATTTCCTGCTTCTTATCTGTCTGCTTATACCTCTTAGTTAATGGTTTATAAAATTGGGGAAATATTTCAAAGAATATTTATTTAAAATATTAAAGTGTATTTGATATTTGAATATTTTATTAATATGTAGTTGCTTTACCTCTTATGGCATCTTGATATAAAGATCATTTGTCAAATATATCTTGATATTTGCTTTTGTTACATTTTCTTGTAATATATATTTTTCATCTTTAGAGAAATGGTGTGAGGAAACATAGAAGCTTTGTGACTCCCAGCATACTGAGATACCCAGAAGGCATACTTTCTCAAGCAGAGAATCCCTTTGTTCTCCCAAGTAAGCTACATGTCTGAGAAAGTGGCCTTCAGGATTCTATTCTAACAAGAAAATAACTTTGTTTATAGTTTAATTAGACAATTCATCTAAGATTGGACTGCTGACAGATTTCTCAATCTGAAAGGAAGTTTGAGTCACTTTTAGCCAAGATAAGTAATTGCTATTGAAATAGCAGCCAGTGAAAACTAGAAATTGTGGAAAATCTTTATTTTTTTTCCTTTAAAAGATGTTGAATCTGCAAATAAACTGTGCATTGACTGATTTGGCTGAGTGAACCCTGTGTCACAATTAATGCAGCTCTACCCTTGGGACCCCAACACAATAGACATTGATATTCATCCATTTCCTTTAATCCTGTATATGTTTTTACCAGTGAGATTTATTTCTTTCAGGCAAGACAAAAGTAGATGTTTTATCCCATTCAGTTCATCTGGTAATTTGACTGGAGTGTTAAGAGCGTGAACTTGTACGTTTATTGTAGACATTATGTCATTTATGGACTCCATGATCCATGAATGTATGATTTTCTCTGAGAGTAAATTAGGGTTGGTATATGTACTCATAAAAGGTCTAAAAATTATAGATTATGGAGAAATCAGTTAAAAACCAAGAAACCTTTGTCCTCAGTGATTCTATATTTTCACTCTCTCAGAATTTTAAAAGCTTGGAAGTTGATTTCCTGCCGCTTAAGTCGTGTTTTCTACTATGCATATTTATTTCCATAAACTTTTAACTAAGTTATAGTCAATTATATTGACTAATCATGACTTTTATAGGTTGGAGAAGGTAGTTGCTAACACAATAAAGAGAAGTAACTGAAACTTGAGTTTATGTAAATTCAAATATTATGGCTATTACTGAAGTATTTATACAGGGTAAGATCCTCTTTAGATGTTTCTTACAGAGTATAAAACAATCTCAGCTCTGAGGCACTTGCCCCCTCTCAGACCACTTAGATTAGAAACTTAAAATTCATTTATTGCAAAGAATAAAATTGTGCACATGTATTACGTCCCACTCGACCGGCAAGAAAGACGCAACAAACCGGAATCTTCTGTGGCAAAAGCTTTATTGCTTACTTCTTCAGGAAGACCCCGAAACAGGAAAATGGCGCCACTTTTATAACCCGCAGTGTGACGTTTCACCACCTGATATGGCGTGACAGCTCCTGATTCGTTGCTCGCCCATCACCCCACTATTACACCCCGAGAATGGGAGTGACTAGGAGTGAGTTCACTCTCGCACCTGCGTACAAGGCTTGTTTACTAGTTAGGCACAGCAGAAGGCCAGCGCCATCTTATAATGGCGATTGCTCACGGCACGGCTCTCCACATCTCCCCCTTTTTATTTTATTAAAATTTGAGGCTGGTCTAGGCCTGTGTAATTATGCCCATCCGCTGTGGCTCCTGTCTTAGGTCGTTCCTCCAATGTCACAGCCTTTCCTGTCATAGGGTAACCCTATCGCCACCGGCCCCGTGTCTTAGGTTGATCTGTGCATAAGGAAAGTTGCCCGTCTCTGGATACCACAGTGATATGTGACAGTAACTACTAAATGACCTAGGGTGAATCTTACATGCGTTCTCACGCCCGGCCAGGAAAGAACACAACAAACCAGAATCTTCTGCGGCAAAACTTTATTGCTTACATCTTCAGGAGCAGGAGCGCAAAACCCCAAGCCCCAAAAACGAAAGCCCCCTTCTTACATCTTTAGGAGCCAGAGCTCCGGCGCGCCAAAGCGCAGAGCGCGCTCTATTGTTTACATCTTTAGGAGCCAGAGCGCCGGCGCGCAGAGCAAGAGAGAGAACGCAAGTAAGAGAGAATGGCGGAAACCCCGTCCCCTTTAAGGAGGAGTTATCCTTCGCTTAGGACGCATCACTCCCTGATTGGCTGCAGCCCATGGCCGAGCTGACGTTCACGGGAAAGGCAGAGTACAAGTAGTCGTAAAATACCCTTGGCACATGCGCAGATTATTTGTTTACCACTTAGAACACAGGATGTCAGCGCCATCTTGTGACGGCGAATGTGGGGGCGGCTCCCAACATCTCCCCCTTTTCTTTTAATAAGAGCAAATAGGCCACCCATATTAATGAGAGTGGAGATAGAGGTCAAATCCCCAGTGTGTAGGTAAAGGAGCCGTACACATAACCTCCTCCCAGGCTCATCACCCAGAGGGGTCCTGGTCTGGTCCCGTGTTGTTTTTCCTGGGGGAAGGACACTTGAACACTCAACCTTCTTGAAAGATGACATGTCTCCCTAGAATAGGCTCATTTTATGCCGCAGAGCCCTTCTATTGCAGTGCTTAGCCGTGCAACTCTCTCGGGCTGCTGAAGCACACTCACTCTATCCCGTGCAATGAGACTAGCCTCATGGGATATAAGAGCTGAGTGGCCAGCGACCTATTGCCTAAGCATAGATATATCAGGGGAAGCTCCATGTTCTAGTCCTGCAAGCGCCTGGGCAATAACCACCTTGTCTCTCCTAGTTTGGGCCTTAAGCTTACAGACCAATCAAAGAAGCAACACTAATCCACAGCAAAGTGTATCTCCAAATAATATCAATCCCACCCATTCTTTAAAGAAGGGAAATGCTGAGGAGATCCAATTGGGTAATCCTTTGGTTAGGGACAGGTCCAAGCGCGTGGAGTTGACCTGAAGTCTCAATTCCCGAAGGATCTGTTCAAATTCAGCCGTCCAATTCTGTAACATATACTGAAAAAGACTTTTTGACAAATTAGCTGCCCTAGTAAATTTAACATACTGAATGGAAGTAACACACAATCCCGGAAACTTTTGTTTACACCCCAGCTGAGTTATTTGTCATAATACATCTAGTTGTATCTGGACAAGATCTATGAGTTGATTAACCAGCATGAGACCTCCGTGTATCATGACATTAGCTGAGGCCTGTTTATCTATGACTGTAGTCACTGAGGCTGACAAAGTGTTAATGGTGTCAGTCGTCTGGACCTGTCCAGACAGAGCCAAGGCTGTCTGAATCAAGGCTAAACCCAGTTCCTAGTTAGTGGTAAAAAAGCAGGAGAATACTTGAGCATTATACATCACCGTCATTGGGAGTGGAAATGTCAACATTATCTCCCAACGCTGCTCTCTCTTTATTATTGACGCCCTGGACATCACCAAGACGAGGGACATCAGTATTCCCTTGGTCAGTCTGGATTTTTCGGGTGAGTCTTTCTGGTATCCAAAATGGGTTGTCTTCATTCTGTGGGAAAACACAAATTGCTCCCCTGGATCTTATCAAAATAGGATCCGGGCCATACCATTTATTATCAAGGACATTTTTCCATTTAACCATCTCATTGGGCCTATCTGGCTCTGAACAATGACGTTCAGCCGCAGTATGGCCATGAGCATCAATATTTAAAAAATTGAGTGTAAAGAGTGCCATAGACACAGACACTCTTGGTGCTCGGGGTAAAGTCTCCTCAAAAGTTCCCCTCTTCTGTTTTATAAGATAGGCTTTGAGGGTGCGATGCGCACGCTCAACAATACCCTGTCCTTGAGGGTTGTATGGAAGTCCAGTTAGGTGGGTTACGTCCATCTGACGGCAGAACTGCTGGAATTTTTGAGACGTATAAGCTGGTCCATTATCAGTCTTAAGGAGTTTGGGTTTCCCCCAAGTACTCCATGCCTCAAGACAATGTTGAATCACATGTGAGGCTTTTTCTCCGGTTAACGGAGAAGCAAACATGATGCCAGAACATGTGTCAATGGACACATGGAGATATTGAAGTTTTCCAAAGGAAGAAACATGTGTAACATCCATTTGCCAGACCTGTAGAGGTCGAATACCGCGTGGGTTAATTCCCACATGAGGAACTGGCAAGAACTCACAGCAGCTTTGACATTGAGTAACAATGTCACGGGCTTCTTTTCTTGTCAAGGAGAAACGACTGCGTAATGTTTCAGCCGTCACATGAAAATTGTTATGAAAATTTCTTGCAGCCTCTACCGGGGATGATAGGGCAGCAGCCACCACTTTAGTGGCCTTATCTGTCAAATCATTTCCCAGAGCCATGGGGCCAGGTAGGCCTGAATGGGCTCTAACATGAGTAATATAAACAGGAAATCTTTTAGATAACAAAACTAATTGTATCTGCTGAAAAATATTGGCAACTCTACTGGAAGGCTTAATCACTCCAGCCACTTCTAAAAGATTTACTGCATTAACAACATAACAGGAATCTGACACAATATTAAGGGGTTCTAAAAAGGTTTTTAAAACTTCTAAAACCACTAAACATTTTACCACTTGAGGTGAATTTTCATTATATTGTTTGGATATCACTTTACCATTAGCCACATAGGCACCTATGCCAGTTTTTGATCCATCAGTATATACCACAATCCCATTTTTAAGTGGGTTTCTTACTGTTATTTGTGGAAACACAACAGATTGATTTTGGACAAACTGTAAAATTGGATGTTTTGGATAATGGTTATCTATTTGTCCTGAAAAGGAGGTAACTAAAACTGCCCAATCATTAGATGTGGCTGCCAAGGTTTGAACCTGTGCAGCGGTATAAGGTACAATTAAAAGATATGGACTTCGCCCAAAGTGGGTGATTGCTGCTTTTAGGCCTTTAAGGGCAAGCTGTGCAATTGCATCAGGATACCAATCTATTATTTTAGCTGGGGATACGTTTGGATGGATCCACAACAATGGCCCATTCTGCCACAAAACTGCGGTTGGCAATTGTGCTGTCTTAAAGACACACAAACTGAAAGGCTGCGAATCCTCAATACGTTGTAATTGTGCATTCTGTAAGGCTTTTTTCACTTTTTGTAAGGCCTGGTTAGCAGCTAGAGTAAGGGCCCTAGGGGAGGAGATATGAGGATCTCC
This sequence comes from Mus musculus, assembly GCF_000001635.26. NCBI lineage: Eukaryota > Metazoa > Chordata > Mammalia > Rodentia > Muridae > Mus > Mus musculus. Next base: position 19,902,716 of record NC_000075.6, on the reverse strand, counting down.
TTCTAAAATACCAAACAAAGGCCTTAACTCAGCGGAAGGAATCTTTAAAAAAGGTCTGAGCCAATTAATATCTCCCAACAGCTTTTGAAAATCATTTAAGGTATGGAGGTGATCTCTTCTTATCTAAACATGTAAATATTGATTTTTCTCAAAGGAGGAAATATGCGTGACATCCATTTGTCAGACCTGTAATGGCCTGACGCCACGAGAGTTTACCCCTACGTGAGTAGATAAAATTTGACAACAATCTAAAGGCATTATTAAGTAATCAGAATAATTTTTAGTAGAACCAATCCCTCTTGTAGCTCTAGGAATACCAGAGGAAGAAAAAACAGCCATGTAGGCTTGGCAAAATTATTAGTTGAGCTATTTTGTCTCTTTGTGATATAGAAAAGACAACTTGAGGACAAGAACAGAGAACCTGAAGTTCCCCTTTATAATCCTGATCTACAACTCCAGGGTGGACAATAAGACCTTGTAGGCTGCAAGAGCCTGTCTTTGTCATTATTGTCCAGTGGCTTCACCTGCTCGGGAGAGCGCCTTCCAGGCCCTAATAGCCTTTTTATCTGATTCAGAACTATTAAAAACTGGCTCCTTGAACTCATCTAGTGATGAGTAGAGGCTCCTTCTCCTAGAAGCCTCCGCTGATTGATCTTTTTTCTTTTCTTTTTCCTTCTCCTTTCTTCCAATCTCTCCCCAGGTATTCTTACCTGACCTAAACTTTTCCTCAGGTTCAAGACCCTTGGAAAGGCCTGTATACTTATTTTGTGTACCATATTTTCTCTTTGCTCCTACTCTCTCTCCCCGCTTTACTTCTGATAGATTGTCCTGAATTTCATCTAGAATCCGCCCTGCCTTAACCACTTGATAACATGTGAAAAGGAACAAAAGGGCTCCTAACACTAGAAAAAATTTAAGGCCAAACATTCCTTGTAAAGCCATTTCCCACTTTACTTCTGATAGACTGTCTTGACTTTCCTTAGAAAGTTCAAGACCAGACTTACCTTGTAAAGCTATTTTCCACTTTACTTCTGATAGACTGTCTTGACTTTCCTTAGAAAGTTCAAGGCCAGACTTACCTTGTAAAGCTATTTTCCACTTTACTTCTGATAGACTGTCTTGAATCTCGTTAGAAAGTTCAAGGCCAGACTTACCTTGTAAAGCTATACTTACGGGTTACCGCCGTTCCCCAGCTGAAAAGTTCTGAATTCACGCAGTTGAATCCTTCTCAACAGTCTGTTTTACGAGAACACTTCATTACCGTGACCCGCAGTTCTGGTTCTGGAATGAGGGATCTTCCTTGCGCCGGTGATGGTAAACTCTCGTCCCGAGTTTTTCTTCCCGGGTTTTCTCTTCCCGGAATTTTTTGTCCCGGAATTTCTCGTCCCGGGTTACAGCACCAATTCTTACACGCGTTCTCACGCCCGGCCAGGAAAGAACACAACAAACCAGAATCTTCTGCGGCAAAACTTTATTGCTTACATCTTCAGGAGCAGGAGCGCAAAACCCCAAGCCCCAAAAACGAAAGCCCCCTTCTTACATCTTTAGGAGCCAGAGCTCCGGCGCGCCAAAGCGCAGAGCGCGCTCTATTGTTTACATCTTTAGGAGCCAGAGCGCCGGCGCGCAGAGCAAGAGAGAGAACGCAAGTAAGAGAGAATGGCGGAAACCCCGTCCCCTTTAAGGAGGAGTTATCCTTCGCTTAGGACGCATCACTCCCTGATTGGCTGCAGCCCATGGCCGAGCTGACGTTCACGGGAAAGGCAGAATGTGGGGGCGGCTCCCAACAGGTGAACTCTATAAAAGAGGCCAGCCACCAATGTCAACTAATTTTTGAGCATAGATAGCCAGATTTCGGGGGAGACCCCTTGCTCGATGGCAGCAAGTGCTTGAGTTATCACAACCTTGTCATTTGTTTGTTGGGTTCTGAGTTTGCAAACCAACCAGAGCATGACCACAAGTCCACAGCAGGTGGCAACACCAAATAAACCTACCCCCACCCATTCCTTAAAATAAGAAAATGCAGATGAAATCCAGGAGGAGAGGCCCTCTGTCAATGACAGGTCCACTCGTGTCGAGTTGATCTTTAGAACAGCTGCTCTCAGGGCCTCAAGGGTCTCATCGAATCTTTCAGACCAATTTCCTGCAATATATAAAGAAAGCTGTCTAGACAGATTAGCTGCATAAGTAAATTTTTCATATTGGACATGGTAATGCACAGAGCTTCCAGTTTTCTTTCACAACCCAACTGGGCCATCTGGTATAGAACACCTATCTGTTCCTCTGCCAGGTCAAGGTGCTGATTCAAAATCATCAGCCCTCCCTTTAACTTGGTACTAGCAGAAGTTTGGACAGTGATGGCATCAGCCAGATCTGCTGAAAGCTGATTTAATTTTGTGCCTGATTGAACCGTACTAGCCATAGCATACCCTGCAGCTGTAGCAGCAGTTGCACTGGCTGAAATTGCTATGATCACGGCAGCAGTAATGCCAAAATCTCTCTTTTGTCGAAACATAGATAAGGTGGAGGGTGTTTCCACCGGAACAGGGATCCAACGTGGGATCCGTGCCACCATGGCACGGGTGTTCTTTGTTAAATCCCAACATTGAGAAATCCAACAAGAATCATTGGAACAGATTTCAAATGAATCATTTGAAAGAATAAAGAAGAGAGGGGGGTAAACACAGACTGGGGTAAATGGATAATTAATCTGGTTTACCAAAGTTTTATTGAACCCAGTGATCTCTACACTGGTATTAGTATATCCATAAGAGTCCTGGGAGGCATCATGTATTCCCCAATACTGAGCAAATCTTGAGATGCCATTAAAAAAAGTCTTTCCAGCTGCTCCTCCCTGGATAAAAATCAAAGGATTGAGTTCTGTACAACTGCCCTTGACTCCACAAAGCACCCACTTGTGAAAGGGATGCATTCTAAAGTCCTGTATGAAAAGTCTCTTTTTCATAACAAATTCCTTCTCTGGGTCTTCTATCATGTTGGGAGAAAAGGAAAAAGTTTTACTCTGATCTGCTCAACGAGTGATGGAGGATTGACAATCAGACCAAGGCAGGATCAGCCCTTCATCTTCCAAGCTACAATGAGGGGCTAATTTTGGGTGATGTGGATGTTCTTTGTCTGAAAAGTTAGGTGGTAGAAATGTACCATTAACCCAAGTTACCTCCTGCCAAAAGGTCCGATTTGTAAAGGTTATATCTACATTGGAAGTATCTTGGGATGTGCTCACCCAACCTCCTCGATGCCAATTAAACTTCCCCAAAGCTCAGGCTGTGAGGTTAATACAATTTCCTGGTCCATTAATTTGAAAACATAAAGAACCCTGTTCTAGTAAAGAGCGATTTTCTCCTAATGGTGCTCGGGTGGGATCATAGGGTAAATATGGCAAATCCACTGTTTTATTAGTAGTAAAGAATTTTGGAAAAACTATAGCATCGTGGTGAACTGGCATTGGTTTAGGGAAAGTCGAGATAATAGCCCATCTCTGTTCGCCCATTATACTAGGAACCTGAGACAAGTTCAGCATTGTCAGGATCAGGAACAGTCCTCGGGAGGTCAGCATCTTCTGCACCATCCTTGATGAATATCCTGCGGGTGAGTCGTTCCGGCAGTCAAAATGGGTTGTCTTCACTCTGTGGAAAAACACAAACAGCTCCCCGGGATCTGATTAAGATAGGATCCGGGCCTTTCCACAGACCAGTTAAAACATCCTTCCATTTGACCATTTCTTTTGGTCTATCAGGGTCTGAGCTATGTCGCTCAGTTGCAGAACATCCCTGCTCATCGAGATTCAAAAAATTAAGTGTAAAGAGTGCCATAGATACCTCTACTCTTGGCACTGAGGGCAGTCTCATCAACTCCCCTTTTTTGTTTTATAAGATTTGAGTGTGTGGTAGGCATGTTCCACAATGCCTTGTCCTTGAGGATTATAAGGAAGGCCAGTCAGGTGAGTGACATTCATTTGATGACAAAATTGTTGAAATTTAGTAGAAGTATATGCTGGCCCATTATCCGTTTTAAGAATTGTGGGCTTGCCCCAAGCACTCCATGCTTCTAGGCAGTGCTGTATAACATGAGAGGCTTTTTCACCTGTTAAAGGTGTGGCAAACATTACACCAGAGCAGGTGTCAATAGAAACATGTAAATATTGATTTCTCCCAAAGGAGGAAATATGCGTGACATCCATTTGCAAGACCTGCAATGGCCTGACACCACGAGGGTTTACCCCTACATGAGGAGTAGGTAAAAATTGACCACTACCTCTGCACATAAAGTGGAGGTGCACTAGGACCCTGAAGCCGACAGTCCGGAGGCTTAGCAGCAAGCTGGCTTTCACCAGCCGCTTTTGGCCTTTTTCTGGACTGAGTAGCTCCTTTTTATCTTGCTGGTACCTTTCTCCCTTATAACAAACTGCTTCCTCCTCCAAGTCCATTTCTTCAGAGGAGCTAAGTTCATTCATCTGGTTCTGAGCTACTAAGAGCTAGCTGCTTAAATTCATCCAGTGGCGGGTAGAGGCTCCTTTCCTTATGTGCCTCTCCAGCTCCATCTCCCTTCTTCTCTCCCTTTCCATCCCTTTTTCTAATCTCTCCCAAGGCATTCTTTCCTTTATATCTCTTTTCCTCGGGCTCAGGGCCCGTGGAAAGGCCTAAATTTTTCAGTGCACTTTGTTTCCTTTCTACTTTTACTCTCTCTCCCCACTCTACCTCTGATAGACTTTCTTGAATTTCATCCAAAACTTTCTGCCCCACTTCTACCATTTGCTGACAATCCTCATCTATTAAACACGATTTCACCAATTTCCACAACGGCATGATCCTTGCTTTAAGTTTGCTGTTCTGCTGTTCCCTAACTAGATCTCCTTTCAGTTTGTCCCAAGAGGCGACAGTTAACGACCCTGAGCAAGCATACCATGGTGCCACACGGTCTATCTCACTGACAAATCCCTCTAAGGTCTTAGTGGCGATTTTTAGGCCACACTGCTTCAGGACCGAGCGTAAGGCCACTATTATAGAATGGGAGATTCCCATACTGCTGCTATCCAGTCCTGACCGCGACTGAAACTTGTCACTGTCCAGGTGCTGTCCAGGCCTGACTGCGACCAAGAACCAGTCAGCAGTTCCAGCAGTGGAAGCAAAACGGAAAAGTGCAATCGCCGTGCAAACAATCAAAAGGGCTTCTAACTCTGGAGAAAGTTCAAGATTGATCTTACCTTGTAGAGCCTTTTTGTCCCATGGTTCTGATTCCGCCCTGCGAACGAGGGATCTTCCTTGCGCCGGTGTGATGGTAATTCCTGGGTTCCTCGGCACCACTTATTGCGTCCCACTCGACCAGCAAGAAAGACGCAACAAACCGGAATCTTCCGTGGCAAAAGCTTTATTGCTTACTTCTTCAGGAAGACCCCGAAACAGGAAAATGGCGCCACTTTTATAACCCGCAGTGTGACGCTTCAGCACCTGATATGGCGTGACAGCTCCTGATTCGTTGCTCGCCCATCACCCCACTATTACACCCCGTGAACGGGAGTGACTAGGAGTGAGTTCACTCTCGCACCTGCGTACGAGGCTTGTTTACTAGTTAGGCACAGCGGAGGCCAGCACCATCTTATAATGGCAATTGCTCGCAGCACGGCTCTCCACACACATGTATAGCTCATTAAAAATTCCTTGACTTTTTTGTTACTCTACCAAGTTGGACTGGCATTGAGGGCTTCTCTGTGTCTCAGCCTTCGTCTTTACAACTAGGTGTCATTTCTTTAATGCCTGACCTTTTGTTACTACAAGCTGAACAATTTGATATGTAATATTTCATAATATAGTCCAGATTACAGCTAAAGTCACCAAGCTCTTAAGTCCTGGAAGTCCTACTAGATAATCTGATTATATTCATATTGTATAACTCACATGTTAAAGTACTATGTTGCAATGGGCCAAATTTACAAAGAGAAGTTTAATGGAGACAAGGATTAGGGGTACTAATAGGAGGAGGTAACAATAAATGGATATTAAGAGATAATATGTTAAAAGTGTACTATATATGGAATCATTAAACATTCTGAGCAATTAATAAATATCAATTATAAAGTTGTTATCTCATCTTCTTTCTTACAGTTTCTACTATAGAATACAAATACACTTAAAATTTTTGAAAAGAATATCCATAATAAAAATATACATTGAAGATATCTGAATATAGTCACTAGTAAAAATGCTCCCTATCTTTCTCTTTATCTCTGTTTCTGTCTCTCTCTCTCTCTCTCTCTCTCTCTCTCTCTCTCTCTCTCTCTCTCTCACACACACACACACACACACCCACACACACACACTCACACACACATACACACACATGCATACATGCAATACAATCTCAAAATAAAACTACTGGTTATTATCTGAAAGAAATGAAGTCAGAATACAAAGAGATTACTCCATAATTGTATTTATTCTGATACTCTTCAAAGTAGCAAATCAATATAAAAACAATCTACATTCCCATTAACATGCTAGTCGAAAGAGAAATTATGGTATATATTTTCATAGTGGTGTCCAATCAGATGTAAAAAGAAATGGGAAAATAAAAAGTAAATATAAGTGTATATCATGGCCTTAAGCAAAATAAGGCAGATGCATGAACAAGCAAGCATCTATTCTGCAAACAGAAAATTATGAAATAAGATAATTCCAAATGAGGGTTATGATTGAATGGGAAGGCTGCTCAGGAAAAAAGGTGAAAGGACATAGAAGAAATGGTAGAAAGGAAAATGGACATGACAAGTTGATTATATATGTAATTATAAATTATATATATACATATATATAAATTAGATATGCAATCATTAAAATTTCACATTTAGTGTATATAAATACTACACATAAATATTATCATAACTATTATTATTATGTTAATGTAAAAAGTTTCACTAGTTATACATCCAGAAATATATTCATATATTAATATGAATATTTGATATCTTTTTTATTAAATTTTTTATTAGGTATTTTCTCATTTATATTTCCAATGCTATCCTGAAAGTCCCCCATACCCACCCCCCCCCACTCCCCTAGCCACCCACTCCCCCTTTTTGGCCCTGGCGATCCCCTGTACTGGGGAATACAAAGTTTGCAAGTCCAATGGGCCTCTCTTTCCAGTGATGGCTGACTAGGCCATCTTTTGATACATATGCAGCTAGAGACAAGAGCTCCAGGGTACTTTCCCTAGCTCCTCCATTGGTCTTCGTTCTTCTTGAGTTTCACGTGTTTAGCAAATTATATCTTATATATTGGGTATCCTAAGTTTCTGGGCTAAGTGGATGCTCACAGTCAGCTATTGGATGGACCACAGGGCCGCCAATGGAGGAGCTAGAGAAAGTACCCAAGGAGCTAAAGGGACCTGCAATCCTATAGGTGGAACAACAATACGAACTAACCAGTAACCCCCAGGTGCTCATGTCTCTAGCTGCATATGAATCAGAAAATGACCTAGTCCACCATCAGTGGAAAGAGAAGCCCATTAGTCGTGCAAACCTAGAGGACTACAGAACCCTTCAGTTCCTTGAGTACTTTCCCTAGCTCCTCCATTGGGGGCCCTGTGATCCATCCAATAGCTGAATGTGAGCATCCACTTCTGTGTTTGCCAGGTCCCAGCATAGTCTCACAAGAGACAGCCATATCTGGGTCCTTTCAGCAAAATCTTGCTAGTGAGTGCAATGGTGTCAGCGTTTGGAGCTGATTATGGGATGGATCCCAGGTATGGCAGTCTCTAGATGGTCCATCCTTTGTTCACAACTCCAAACTTTGTTCTATTCAGGAATTTTCCCCCTCTACCCATATATTGGAGGGTTTTCCCTACTTTCTCCTTTATAAGTTTCAGTGTCTCTGGTTTTATGTGGAGCTCCTTGATCTGCTTAGATTTGACCTTAGTACAAGGAGATAGGAATTGATCAATTCGCATTCTTCCACATGACAACTGCCAGTTGTGCCAGCAACATTTGTTGAAAATGCTGTCCTTTTTCCACTGGATGGTTTTGCTCCCTTGTCAAAGATCAAGTAACCATAGGTATGTGGGTTCATTTCTGAGTCTTCAATTCTATTCCATTGGTCTACTTGTCTGTCGCTATACCAGTACCATGCAGTTTTTTATTACAATTGCTCTGTAGTACAGCTTTAGGTCAGGCATGGTGATTCCACCAGAGGTTCTTTTATCCTTGAGAAGAGTTTTTGCTATCCCAGGTTTTTTGTTATTATAGATGAATTAGCAGATAGCCCTTTCTAATTTGTTGAAGAATTGAGTTGGAATTTTGATGGGGATTGCATTGAATCTGTAGATTGCTTTTGGCAAGATAGCCATTTTTATTATATTGATCCTGTCAATCCATGAGAATGGGAGATCTTTCCACCTTCTGAAATCTTCTTTAATTTCTTTCTTCAGAGACTTGAAGTTCTTATCATACAGATCTTTCACTTCCTTAGTTAGAGTCAGGCCAAGGTATTTTATATTATTTGTGACTATTGACAAGGGTGTTGTTTCCCTAATTTTTTCCTCATCCTGTTTATCCTTTGTGTACAGGAAGGCCATTGACTTGTTTGAGTTTAATTTATATCCAGCTACTTCACTGAAGCTGTTTATTTGGCTTAGGAGTTCTCTGGTGGAATTTTTAGGGTCACTTACATATACTATCATATCATTTGCAAAAAGTGATATTTTGACTTCTTCCTTTCCAATTTGTATCCCTTTGATCTCCTTTTGTTGTCAAATTGCTCTGGCTAGGACTTCAAGTACAATGTTAAATAGGTAGTGAGAAAGTGGGCAGCCTTGTCTAGTACCTGATTTTAGTGGGATTGCTTCCAGCTTCTCACCATTTACTTTGATGTTGGCTACTGGTTTGCTGTAGATTGCTTTTTATCACATTTAGGTATGGGCCTTGAATTCCTGATCTTTCCAAGACTTTTATCATGAATGGTTGTTGGATTTTGTCAAATGCTTTCTCCACATCTAAGGAGATGATCATGTGGTTTTTGTCTTTGAGTTTGTTTATATACAGGATTACGTTGATGGATTTTTGTATACTGAAGCATCCCTGCATCCCTGGGATGAAACCTTCTTGGTCCGGATGGATGATTGTTTTTATGTGTTCTTGAATTTGGTTAGGTAGAAGTTTATTGAGGATTTTTGCATCCATATTCATAAAGGTAATTGGTCTGAATTTCTCTATCTTTGTTGGGTCTTTTTGTGGTTTAGGTATCAGAGTAATTGTGGCTTCATAGAATGAGTTGGGTAGAGTACCTTCTGTTTCTATTTTGTGGAATAGTTTGTGAAGAAATAGGATTAGATCTTCTTTGAAGGTCTGATAGAACTCTGCACTAAACCCATCTGGTACTGGGCTTTTTGTTTTTTTGTTTTTTTGTTTGGGAGACTATTAATGACTGCTTCTATTTCTTTAGGCGATATAGGACTGTGTAGATAATTAACCTGATCATGATTTAACTTTGGTACCTGGTATCTGTCTAGAAACTTGTCCATTTCATCCAGGCTCTCCAGGTTTGTTGAGTACAGCCTTTTGTAGAAGGATCTGATGGTGTTTTGGATTTCTTCAGGGTCTGTTGTTATGTCTCCCTTTTCATTTCAGATTTTGTTAATTAGGATGCTTTCCCTGTGCCCTCTAGTGTGTTTGGCTAAGGGTTTATCTATCTTGTTGATTTTCTCAAAGAACTAGCTCCTCGTTTGGTTGATTCTTTGAATTTTATTCTTGTTTCCACTTGGTTGATTTTGCCCCTGAGTTTGATTATTTCCTGCCATCTACTCCTCTTGGGTGAATGTGCTTCCTTTTGTTCTAGAGCTTTTAGGTGTGTTGTCAAGCTGCTAGTGTGTGCTCTCTCTAGTTTCTATTTGGAAGCACTCAAAGCTATGAGTTTTCCTTTTAGAAATGCTTTCATTGTGTCCCATAAGTTTGGGTATGTTGTGGCTTCATTTTCATTAAACTCTAAAAAGTCCTTAATTTCTTTCTTTATTCCTTCCTTGACCAAGGTATCATTGAGCAGAGTGTTGTTCAGTTTCCACATGAATGTTGGCTTTCTATTATTTATTTTTTTATTGAAGATCAGCCTTAGTCCATGGTGATCTGATAGGATGCATGGGACAATTTTAATATATTTGTATCTGTTGAGGCTTGTTTTGTGTCCAATTATGTGGTCAATTTTGGAGAAGATACCATGAAGTGCTGAGAAGAAGTTATATCCTTTTGTTTTGGGAAAAAATGTTCTGTAGATATCTGTTAGATCCATTTGTTTCATAACATCTGTTAGTTTCAATCTGTCCCTGTTTATTTTCTATTTCCATGATCTGTACATTGGTAAAAGTGGTGTGTTGAAGTCTCCCACTATTATTGTGTGAGGTGCAATGTTTGCTTTGAGCTTTACTAAAGTTTCTTTAATGAATGTGGCTGCCCTTGTATTTGGAGCATAGATATTCAGAACTGAGTGTTCCTCTTGGAGGATTTTACCTTTGATGATTATGAAGTGCCCCTCCTTGTCTTTTTTGATGACCTTGGGTTGGAAGTCGATTTTATTAGATATTAGAATGGCTACTCCAGCTTGTTTCTTCAGACCATTTGCTTGGAAAATTGTTTTCCAGCCTTTCATTCTGAGGTAGTGTCTATCATTTTCCCTGAGATGGGTTTCCTGTAAGCAACAAAATGTTGGGTCCTGTTTTTGTAGTCAGTCTGTTAGTCTATGTCTTTTTATTGGGGAGTTGAGTCCATTGATATTAAGAGATATTAAGGAAAAGTAATTGTTGCTTCCTATCATTTTTGTTGTTAAAGTTGGCATTCTGTTCTTGTGGCTCTCTTCTTTTAGATTTGTTGAGGGGTTACCTTCTTGCTTTTTCTAGGAAGTGGTTTTCGTCCTTGTATTGTTTTTTTTTTTTTCTGTTATTATCCTTTGAAGGGCTGGATTAGTGGAAAGATAATGTGTGAATTTGTTTCTGTCCTGGAATACTTTGGTTTCTCCATCTAAGGTAATTGAGTTTGGCTGAGTATAGTAGCCTGGGTTGGCATTTGTGTTCTCTTAGTGTCTGTATAACATGTGTCAAAGCTCTTCTTGCTTTCATAGTCTCTGGTGAAAAATCTTGTGTAATTATGATAGACTTGCCTTTATATGTTACTTGACACTTTTCCCTTACTGCTTTTAATATTCTATCTTTATTTAGTGCATTTGTTGTTCTGATTATTATGTGTCAGGAGGAATTTCTTTTCTGTCCAGTCTATTTGGAGTTCTGTAGGCTTCTTGTATGTTCATGGGCATCTCTTTCTTTAGGTTTGGGAAGGCTTCTTCTATAATTTTGTTGAAGATATTTTCTGACTCTTTAAGTTGAAAATCTTCATTCTCATCTACTCCTATTTTCTGTAGGTTTGATCTTCTCATTGTGTCCTGGATTTCCTGGATGTTTTGAGTTAGGATCTTTTTGCATTTTGTATTTTTTTTGATTGTTGTGCCAATGTTCTCTATGGAATCTTTTGCACCTGAGATTCTCTCTTCCATCTCTTGTATTCTGCTGCTGATGCTCTCATCTATGGTTCCAGATTTCTTTCCTAGGGTTTCTATCTCCAGTGTTGCCTCACTTTGGGTTTTCTTTATTGTGTCTACTTCTCTTTTTAGGTCTTGGATGGTTTTATTAAATTCCATCACCTTTTTGGCTGTGTTTTCCTGCAATTCTTTAAGGGATTTTTGTGCTTCCTCTTTAAGGTCTTCTACCTGTTTAGCAGTGTTCTCCTGTATTTCTTTAAGTGAGTTATTAAAGTCCTTCTTGATGTCCTCTACCATCATTATGAGACATACTTTTAAATCCAGGTCTAGCTTTTCGGGTGTGTTGGGGTGCCCTGGACTGGGCGAGGTGGGAGTGCTGGGTTCTGGTGATGGTGAGTGGTCTTGGTTTCTGTTAGTAAGATTCTTATGTTTACCTTTTGCCATCTGGTAATCTCTGGAGTTAGTTGATTTAGTTGTCTCTGGTTAGAGCTTTTTCCTCATTTGATTCTATTAGTCTCTATCAGCAGACCTGGGAGACTAGATCTCTCCTCTGAGTTTCAGTGATCAGAGCACTCTCTGCAGGTAAGCTCTCCTCCTACAGGGAAGGTGCACAGATATCTGGTGTTTGGAACTCCCTCCTGGCCGAAGATGAAGGCCCAAAACAGGACCTATCCCTGAAGCTGAGTTTCTTCGGTCTGTCCCAGAAGCTGTTAGCTTCTGTGTTCCACACTCTCACCTGTGCAGAATACTGTCAGCGGAGTCGTGGAATCAAGATGTCTACTGCTGATGCTCAGGCAAAGCGCTCCTGGGCCGGGCAGACACCTATCCTCTGGCCGGTAAAGTGGACGGATCAGGACTGGCTTTCTTAGGACATGTTTCTACTAGAAACATGGTGCCAGATATAACTGAAAATATTCCAGACATAAATGCACGACTGAGACCTCAAATTGCCATTTAGTATGCTTTGTATAGTAGGTTATAAAAGTAGCCTCCTCTGTGGAATGTTGTGGTGACACCTGAGACAGTCACAGACTCCTGATTCAATATCCTATTTTCTGGTTGTATTAAAAAATTAAAAAAAAAAAAGCAAATGATGTAACCTCTTAAAAAACATTTTCACACACACAAAAAAGGGATGAGGTGAGATTTCCTCACTTTTAAAAAATGTTTCTAGAGCTACTAAAAACAAGCATTTACAAAATAGTTGATAAAAAAATATTCCTCTGGATTGTACAAGAAGAAAGGCAGGGACCACTGATAGATGTGATGGACGCTTAGTTGGACTTGGCTTTGTTCTCTTCTTCAGAGACTAGAATTTGGTTTGACACATTTTATAGTTGTGTGTTAGAGTTTTGGATTTTATATTATGAAGATGTATGCTTTTTCAGGATTTTGCATGACATTCTAGTTTCTACTGGGATCAAATACTATATGAGTGCCAAACTTAGTCTGTAGTCTAAAGTATGGATTTTCCATCTTTCCATTTTCTGCAGGCAGGTCTGTAGTTTGCTGGTCAGTCACTTCAGCCTGTGGCCCTTCACTCCCCTCTTCCCTTTTATATGTACTTTATTATTATTATTGATCATTCCATTTGTTTATACCTTGAATGATATTACCTTTCCTGGTTACTGCTCCACAAACCCTCATCCTACAACCTCCCTCTCTTCCCTCTCCTTTGCCTCTATGAGGCTGCTTACTCATCCACTCACCCTCTCCTGTTCTACCCCTCCAGCATCCCCCTATGCTGGAGCATCAAACCTCCACAGGACCAAGGACCTCCCCTCCCAGTTGATGTCAGACAATACTGTCCTCTGCTACCTATGTATCTGGAGCCATGGACATCTCCCTGTACATTCCTTGGTTGGTGGCATAGTTCCTGGGAGCACTGGGTAGTCTGGCCAGCTGATGTTCTTCCTGTGGGGTTGCAATCCCCCCTCAGGGTCTCTGAGCTCATTCTGATAATTGACTCCAAACATTCACATTTGCATTGGTCAGTTGCTGGCTGAATCTCCCAAGGAGCAGCCACACCATGTTTCTATCAGCAGGTGTCTCTTGGCAGCAACAACAATGTTGGGTTTGATGTCTGCAGACAGGATGGATCTCCAGGTGTGGCAATCCCAAGATGGCCCTCCTTCAGTCTCTGCTCTACTTTTTGTCCCTTTTCTTCCTTTGAATAGTAGTATTTCTGGGTTAAAAACTTTGAGATGGGTGTGTGGCACCATCCTTTGACCAGGGGCACTTTTTGGTCTGATATTTATCCTTTCCCCCAGCCTTTAAGTGATTTAATGTCCCCTTAGTATCTGAAATCTTAAAGGTCAGCAGAATAACAAAATGGGCTTATTTATAATTTTCAAAAGTAAGACAACAAATGGGAGAGATGTAAAACACTCAAAATTGTCCAAACAGAACATTTACATAGGACACAGTAGAAGGTGCTAACATTTTATTTTCCCTATGGGGTAATGTGGAGCATGGCATGGTTATCTGAATGTTTTACAATAAAATGATATGGGAAGTATTAAAAACACAGAAAAAGTCACTGGTGTACCTACCTTTTGTTCTTCCATACTTTAGACTACAGACTAAGTTTGGCACTCATATAGTATTTGATCCCAGTAGAACCTAGAATGTCATGCAAAATCCTGAAAAAGCATACATCTTCATAATATAAAATCCAAAATTCTAATACACAACTATAAAATGTGTCAAACCAAATTTCTCACAGATATCAACTGAAAAAATAGACATTCTATCAGATACTTTATGTGAAAAACTTGACTCTTAACAAATTGCATTAATCATTCGATAAAATTGCACATATCAAATCTCATATTGATTTATTTAATTGGAAGCATGTGTTTATTTTTGTACTATCTGTAAAGATCAGAACAGTAAAGTTAAGCTTCTTCCTGAGAAAGGAAGTGTTATACCTTTCCCAGTATATTCACTTTGCCCTTTTACTTCTACATTACTATTAATAGATCCTTGGAGATTTGAATAGCTTGAAAGAAAATTAATAGCTCTGTGAATTAAGCCTCCAAATATGATAAATATTCACTTTGTGATGCAGTTTTAGATTTTAACAGTTCTGATACAGAATGCTTTGATGTGTGCTTCCTTTTTTTCTAAATTCATCAGCTACATGGGAAGTGTTATACCTGAGTGTTTCTATTAGTCCTGAACACACAACCTGGGCTATTATCACACAGACAGCAAGAGTGCACACACAACATGTGGCCATTCTTGTGTGGAAATAATTTACAAACTAGTAAGTGATAATTTATACAAGGTATACAAAGACAAAGCAATTTTTCATTGTTGGTACTAGAAACATTAAGAGATGTGGTGTGGAGTAATCAGCGGGTGAAATTCATTAATAAGCATGTTTCATATCAAAGTGGTAATGAAGTTCATTTTATTAGTTAAGTTTATTAAGTTTATCTATTACTTAATGAGAATTCTTACAAATGTTTTGATTTTTACCCTTTTAGATGCTAACTTCTGCTAGAATCCTATCAAACAGAATATGAAATTGTTGTCTCTC
Source organism: Mus musculus (assembly GCF_000001635.26). Classification (NCBI taxonomy): domain Eukaryota; kingdom Metazoa; phylum Chordata; class Mammalia; order Rodentia; family Muridae; genus Mus; species Mus musculus. The sequence goes on along the minus strand of NC_000075.6, from coordinate 19,887,644 downwards.
TAAACTTTCTGCTAGTGATTAAAAAATGAATCTGGTTATAAAAAGAAAGATGAAGAAAAATATCAAGATGAAAGATGAAATAAATATCAATAACAAGTCAATGGGACATTGTGGCACACATGTGATTGCAGTATTTGCCAAGATGAGATAGGATGATTTTCAGTTTCAAAACAGTCTGGAATCCTGAAATTTGAAGGCATGCATGAACTACATAGTCAGTCAATAGTTGTGGGAAAATAAAAGACAAAAATGAATGAATACAGAAAATTTTATCCAGGGCTTCCAAATATAAAACTATTTCTTTTCACTGAGGTAGTACACTTATATATGTCCAATTATTTCCCTATAAAGCATATGTGCATTATCACCATTATAATGAAGTAATAAGTATATTTTTATTTTTTGATGTTTTAATTTAATTACATTTCTCCCTTGCTTTTCTTCCCTCCAAACCCTCATGTAAAACCTTCTTCATGCTTCTTCAAATTAAAGAACTTTTTTTACTAACTGTTGTTGCACACATCTGTATACACACATATATATGTAATCCTAAATATTACCTGTTCAGGAAATGTAATGTTAGTTGTATGTATGTTTTTAGGGTGGACTATTTTCTGTAATTTTAACATGCCTTGCAGTACATGATTGATAACAGATTAAGTAGAGATGGTAAGATTCCACACACATATATCTAAAAGTCATTTATTTTACCAATCCAACATCAAGTTTCTTTTCTATGTAATCTCAGGAAAATCTTATATCCATTATGTTTTTCCCTCTGTGTCACTGATATAACACACAGTAGAGCCATAGGTACATTTGTTCTATCAGCTACAATAGGAGTGGCCATAACACGGGGTGGAAGAGGGAACAATCAGAGATTTAAAACAGAATTAATTATATCAACTTTGTAAATTGTCATGATTTCTTAATTTTACTTCCACTGCTATTGCTTTTCTTATTCTTGGGATATCGCACACACACAAACACACACATTCCAATGATAGGAGAGCAATAAAATTGTAGTTTGGGTTCCATAGTCAGGACATAGAAAACTGATAGAGAGATCCAAAGAAATGATACAGTGGGTGAGATGGTCACTCCACACAATGAGTTCAGTTACAAGAATCAATATAATAAGTATGGATATAGTGGTCTGTATCTGCAATCTTGGAGCTAGGTGAACAATAATAGGCAGATTGTTATTGGGGTTTGACCAGTTAGTGACCAAATGAGGTCCAAGATCTGTGAGAGACTCGATCTTAAAACCTAAGATGCAGAGTAGTCAAAGTTGACTTCTGACTTACACAAAATATTTTACACACCCACCTTAAAATTAACAAACTAAAAATGTTTGAAAATACTTGCAAATTTCTAACTATATCTCAAAACTTCTGCTTATATCACGTGAAGTTGAGGAAGCTGATTAAGTTGTTTGTATAGAGCTTAAATTTTAATTAATTAAACTAATTTATGTAAATTATTTATATATTAGCTAAAAATTTACTTTTAATTGAGGTAATTAGAGCATCATTTTTATCTCATGTGTTTTGTGTTTCCAGTGTGATATCAGACAAATCATTACTACTACTATAGTTAAGGTTTCCCATCTAAGCTTGCTCCAGATGTTATAACTGTCAGTAGATTTGATAATCATGATAACCACCTTGTGATTTGAACATATGACAGATGGAGTTAAATACAGTCATATATTACAAATGGAAAGAACCATTTCATTCAGCAAAATATTGTTATTTGAAGGTTCAATTTGCTCCTTTTTCCTTGCATATTTTGATCCATTTGCTCCTGACAAACATTTCCATTTTCTTGTTGTTATATTTATTGTTGTTATTTATAGGACTTAATATTTAATCTCATTCTACCTACATTCTTGGTAAGCCTTCAATGGCTGAATTTTACCACTAACAAAGACTGCTTAATTTTTTTCCTTATGAGTAGGAATTTATTTTTAATTTTATTTTTTAAATTATTTTATTTTATTATCATTATTTAATTTTATTTTTTGAATATATGTTTTATTTTTGTGTACAACACAGTTGTGTATAGGTACCCAAGAAGGCTGGAATAGGGTATAGGTTTCCACAGTTTTAGAGTTGCAGCCTGTTGTGAGCTGCCTGATGTGGGTGCTAAGAACAAAACTTGGGTCTCCTGGTAGAGAAAGAAGAGCTTTTAGTTGCTGAGCCAACTTTTCACTGGTTTTAGTCTGTGTATTCAAAATATCAATCCAAGGATGTGACCTTAGTGCACTTTTAAAAGATAAACTATGTTAACTCATTCACAGTGTTCTTTTATTAGAATGAATTTTCCTCCGAGGGACAGAGAAGGGGAAAAGCACTTTCTCCTTCATGTGTACTTTATTGCTAGGAGATTTTTACTGTATTCATGAGGTTGTCATTTGAAAATATTTTTTCATCTCTAATATATTTTTGGCTAGAGGTTCTAAAGACAATATGTGTAGAAACAGTAATTGTCACAGAGTGTATTGAAGTTGTTAGAATTTGTCACATTTGAAAAATTTTATTAAAAGTATATTGTCCATAGTTAGACTCTTTTGCACTATTCTCAAAATTGCCAAGACAGATAAGATTTCTTTTTACCAATGAAGTTTATGTAGGTCACAGTTTTATAGTCTATACATTCAAATCATGTAGCTCTTGCTTTAATGATGGTCTCTTGGTGAATTGCAGAAATGAAAACGTATTGGAGAGAAAGTCATAATCGAAACAAAGAGTAATCCAAAGTGGTTGGAGTATCTTAATCTCTACCAAGGACATATCATCACTGGTGAACTTCTAAGAAGACCCCCCTTTCCTTCCTTTTCTTTTCTTTTCTTTTCTTTTCTTTTCTTTTCTTTCCATCTTCTTTTCTCTTGTTCTTTTCTTTAATGTTCCCTTTTCTTCCCTTTACCTTCATTTCCCCAATTCTTCCTTATTTCATTTCTCTTTTCTTTCCTTTATTCTTTTTCTTTTTCCCCCTCCTTCCTCTACCCTCTTTTCTGTTGGCATTGTATTTAGGTTCTTACTTTTACTAAACAAAGGCAGTACCAATGATCAACATTCAAATTATAGATTCTACTTCTTAAATGATCAAAGTAACTACCAAACGGAAGACAAAGCTCCTAGCCCATGAAACTTTCCTCCTGAATAAATAAATTTTGTCTAAACCTTAATAGTTTGCATGTATGAATGAATTTTTATTAATTACTGGATTATAAAAGTGGTGTGTAACCAGTTACCTCTACAGTGCTTAATTCAACACAATAGTATTTTGTTGTTTTTGTCATCACTGTTGTTGTTGTTTTTAAAAGGTATCCTAGCCCAATGGAACCATATAATTTAACAGGTGCCTTGGAATTCCTGTTACTTGGTCTCTCAGAGGACCCTGAACTGCAGCCCGTCTTATTTGCACTATTCCTGCTCATATACCTGCTCACTGTGCTTGGAAATGTGCTCATCATCTTGGCCATCAGCTCTGATTCCCACCTCCACAGCCCAATGTACTTCTTTCTCTACAACCTTTCATTGTCTGACATGGGCTTCAGCAGCACTACCATCCCCAAAATGCTGATAAACATGCAGACCCATAACAAATCGATAACGTATGCAGCCTGCCTAACTCAGGTGTCTTTCTTCACTCTTTTTGGGTGTATGGACAGCCTACTACTGACTGTGATGGCCTATGACCGATGGGTAGCCATTTGTCGCCCTCTATACTACCAAGTCATTCTGAACCCCGGCCTGTGTAGACGTTTGGTCCTCATGTTATTTTTCATTAGCTATATGAATTCACTGGTACACTACTTCATAGTTTCACAACTAAAATTCTGCACTAATATGGAAATCCCTCATTTCTTCTGTGATATTCCAGAGCTTCTAAAACTTGCCTGTTCTGACACCTCTATCAATAATTTATTCAGGTTTCTTTTAAGCATCATTTTTGGTTTTCTCCCTGTCTCAGGGATCTTTTACTCATACTATAAAATTATTTCCTCCATTATTAGAGTTCCATCATTGTTAGGGAAATATAAAGCATTCTCTACCTGTGGATCTCACCTGTCAGTTGTTTGCTTATTTTATGGAACAGGTCTTGAAGCATACCTTAGTTCAACTATTTCTAGATCAACCAGGGAAAATATGCTGGCTTCAGTAATATATACCATGAGAGTTCCCATGATAAACCCCTTCATCTACAGCCTGAGGAACAGGGCCATGAAAAAGGCCCTCCAGAAAATTTTCAGCTGAGTAATAAAACTTACCTACTTATATAACCCCTTAATATATAGTTTCTTAAATTATTGGTCACATAACTGAGTGGTATTATGAAATATGTCACAAATATAAACATTTATGAATGTAAAATGGTGAAAAATCAATGCATACACGGAGTGAATCTAGATGTACCTTGCTGTGCCTGTCCAAGTTACACATTATAGCCTCATTTTGGCCTGCTTTCTGAACATATAACACTAAAAATTGATACTGCTTATATTTTCATGCAATGAAACTCCAAGGAATACAACCAGACATACTTTGGAAGGAATTGGATTTGATTGTTTTGTATTGTTATGCTATTACTGTATGTACTAATGGAAACATGGTGGTTTAATTATAGATAGTAACAATTTTCAATATTTTCCTAATATAATTCATCACCATGTTAATATGAAATCATTGATCATTGTGCAAGAATGTCCAATTTTAAAAAATGATATTGTTTTCATGATATCCGTTTTATTGTGGAACTATTTGTAGTTTATAGTTACTTGGAAAGGGTGACTCATTCACTTTTGAATATGAGGTCACTGATATTAATTCTATGCTCTAGTATTTGTCCCAAACTCCAGCACATATAGGCAACACTAATGGGACTAAATAGGCTAATAGAATAGAGAGAGGAAATTGGGTAGAGAATATGTAATGAAGGACATATGAAGAATTATTAGAGGTAAAATGAAAATGGGAGATTTATATGTTTATATTTCATTGATTACATATATGAACTCAGGTGTAGGAAAAATTAAATAACCAACTAGTTTTAACATAATATTAAGGCAGAGTGTGCAAAAATTTATGAAATGGCATTAAATGTACTCCTGTCACATGTACTATGTTTTCATGTAACTTATATTTCCTTGCAGTAATGACTACTAATTTAAAATATTGACCAAATTTACAAAACGAAAAAAAAAAGAATTTATACATTCTTATATATACTACTCACAGTCATGATTTTTTATAAAAAATGTTTAAAATTTTCATCTAAAAAATTTGCAAATTTGCACTTATCTTTAATAAATGTTAAACTTTTATGCATGCTAAAGATTTTTTATTGTTGTGCTCTTGTACTTGTTTGCATTGTACTTGATACTGTCAGATATTTTGAACACATCTCTCCCATATTATTATCATTCCATATTTTCCTATCTTCTGCCCAGTAATTACTTTTTACTCCCTGTAGAGTAACATTGTATTTTAGACATAAAATTACATTCCACATTCTATGTATTACAGATATTTTTATTGACTCATCTATTGTTGCTTATCTTGGTTGATTTCATATTTCATATTTTATGAAAAGTCCTCAAAAACAATATGTGCAAATATCTTCGTGATATTTTAGCTTGGAATATTTTGAAAAAATTATCCAGGAATGCTATGGATAATATATCTGATACATTTATATGTTTGTTTCAGAGTTCTTTATACTGATTTTTTACAATGACTAGAATGTTATACATTTACTCTTGCCGTAAGTAGTTTGAATAAAAACAAATATTGAAGGAAAGGCTTACCAATTAGGTCAGCCTTAAGTAAGAATATCTACCTTGAAAGTCAGGGTAGAGTAGATCACTGAGTAAAAGAAAATGCCAAATAAAAATGTAATGAAATAAAATAAAATGAGATATACTGAAGAATAGAGTGTACCAGAACTCAGGAATACTATTATTACAAGATCAAGCATTTGAATAATACTGATATAGGAAGAAAAGTGTCATATCAAGAGGACTGTAAGAATCTTCAATAAATCTTAATCTAGTAAAACTTTCCCAGTATAAGGAAAGACATGCATATTAAGAGGAATGAAGAATATCAAGTAGGCAAAAACAGAAAAAAAAGTCTGCAATAACACCATATATGAAAGCATGACGTATACAGAGTGAAAAGAAGTTATTAAACTATGGAAGGTGGAAAACACCCAGTAATATAAAGCAGGTTCATGAGAATACTACCTGAAGTAATAGTAAAGACATTTATAGCATTCCCACTACCAACATCAAGGTATTTGGAAAGGAACTCTAAACATTATGACTAAAATCATGAACAAGATTATTATGTCCACTCTCTCTGTACCTATTTATTACAGTACTTCATGTCTTAGCTAGAAAAAAAACAACTAAAAGAGATTAAGGGATACAAACAGGAAAGTAGGAAGTCAAAGTATCTTTATTTGAAGGTGATGTATTTATATATATATAAGACCATACGTTTTGATAGCTTAGAAATGTATTTGGCAAAGTGTTAGGATACAAAATTAAAAAACTATAACCATTAGCCTTTCTATTTACAGACAAAGACACCAAGAAAGAAATAATAATATTCATAGTACCCTTTAAAAAAATCTGTGAATAAATCTAACCAAGGAAGTGACAATATTATACAATGAGAACTTAAAACAATGAAAATGAAATTGAATAGTATACTAAAAGTTCGAAAAACCTCTCATTCTCATAAAATATAAGTATTAATATTCTGAAAATGGCAACCTTAACAAACAGAATCTACAGATTCAATTCAATCATTATTAAAATCCCAATGCAATTCTTTATAGAAATTTAAAAAATAATCTTATTCCACATAGAAAAATGAAAAATTCAAGATAACCAAAAGAAAAATCCTTAATAACACTAAAAAACAAAACAAAACAAAACAAAACAAAACAAAACAAAACAAAACAAAACAAAACAAAACAAAACTGCTAGAGGTATGACAGCCCCATATTTTAAGTTAAACTATATGGGTAAAGCTAAAACAGCAAAACAAGCAAAAAAAAAAAAAATCAAAAAAAACAAAAAAAACAAATCCTCATTCTTGAATGGATTAAATTAGTGGACCCACACAAACATCTCTGCACAGACACATGACTTTTAATAGAATGCAACAGTATACACTGGAAAAAAGAGCAGAATTTTTAACAACAGATTCTAGTAAAAGTGGATAACTATACATAGGAGAATATAACTTGATCCATGACTCCTTCTTTCTTTGGCAGCTAACAAGAGCTTGTGAAAAGATGAGATATCACACTCAACACTTCATATTTGACTTGGGCCTGCTTGAGGTTGGATAAGTCTCCTGCATGCTGTCACAATCATTTTGAGTTTATATGTGTACTTGCTGTTTTATATCTAGAAAACTGTTTTCTAAATATCATCCTCCACCCTGAATCTTGCAATCTTTAAATATCCTCTTCCTTGAAGTTATCTGGCTCTTGGGAATGGAAATGACATCTGTGCCCAAGTTAGGACTGACTACTCCATAGTCTCTTATTCTCTACATGTTGACCATTCAGGTTATAGATGTTAATTCCTATCTTCAGCAAAAGAAACTTCTCTGATGAGGGTTGAGAGATGCATTTGTCTATGGATATAGTAATGTCTGTATGAATTGTTTTAATATTTTATTGTCAGTTATCACTTTCACTTATTTTATCCTTTGAACCCATGATATATCATCAGCTTCTTGGTCCCAATAACAGTATCAGGAATGTATTTAGTCTTACAACATGGGCCTTAAGTCTTAACAAAATGGTTGTGGGTACTTTCATACTATCCATGCTATTAAATCTCTCTGATTTTTTTCAGGCTATTTATGTTTTAGCTTCTATATTCATAGCTGGATGAGGTTGATGATTTCCCCCTAACCCAAGGGAATGTAGATATCACATTCCAGGACTAAGTAATTTACCCTGTAGAGAAGAAGATTTGGGGTCAATAATAGCTAATATCTCCATTTCTATGAGTCTAGTATGTGGTATCATCAGAAATAGAGCATTATCTTCAAGTTATGGATGGTGATCAAAATTATCAATAGCCCATAATGCTTGTGTGTCTACAGGATAAAATTCACCAATATCTTACAAAAAAAGTATCCCAAGAGTATTTTTTTTGAAAATGGACAAAATTATACATTATTTTTCTTAATGACTACTAATTTGAATGGATGAGATGGAATATAAATGAAGCTTCAATTTGCATTTCTTTGATTGTTAAGGAGATTTAACTTTTTTCCCATGTATGTTGTCCACTTGTATTCCATCTCTTAAGAACTGGCTATTCATTATCTTAACCCATTTATAAACTGGATTTTTATTTGCTTGTATTTTGTTCTTTATATGTTCTAGACTTAATTTGCTGTAAGATGTATAATGATAAAAAATAACTATAACTCAACTATTTCCTTTGAAAACAGTCTATGATGTAAGTTCAGGCAATTGCTGAATGGAGAGAGTTGAGTAGGAAGATCAATGATGGTAGTGATCAGTACATAAATATATATGAATATATGCCAAAAGTAAAGATTGTAAAGTACTCACAAATGGAGGGTGTATAAAAGTAACAGCTTACACATTGCAGAGACAGAAGTCAACAAGCACCATGCTTCTGAAAGCTATGAGTCTCTGTAGCCCCATCTGACCACTTCAAGAAAGAAGCTTTCTGTCATTATAGCTTCATAGTCAATGTGTATCAAATTATTAAAGTAGAAGGTAGTTTGTCAGGACCAGACAGAAAAATAGTCAACACTAGTTTCCCTACTAGGTACTACGACTTTGTTGTCACTATTTGCAGATTATATGATAATATACTTAAGTGACTCCAAAAATTCTACCAGAGAACTTCTACAACTGAATAACAACTTTCGCAAAGTAGCTAGATATAAAATTAACCAAAACAGATCTGTAGCCTCCCTCTACTCAAATGAAAAATGAACTGAGAAAGAAATTAGGGAAATGACACTATTCACAATAGTCACAAACAATGTAAAATATCTTGGTGTGACTCAAACCAAGCAAGTGAATGAACTGCATGATGAGAATTTCATGTTTCTGAAGAAATTGAAGAGGACCTCAGAAAATGGAAAGATCTCCCATGCTCATGGATTGGTAGGTTTAACATAGTAAACATGGCCATCTTACCAAAAGCAATCTGCAGATTCAATGCAGTCCCCATAAAAAATCCAACACAATTCTTTAGAGAGATAGAAAAAGCAATTCTCAAATGTGTCTGCAATAACAAAAAACCCAGAATAGTGAAAACTTCTCTCAACAATAAGATAAATTCTTGAGGAATCATTATCCCTGACATCAACTTGTACTACAGAGCAATAGTGGGGGTGGGGGGAAAGAAGCACAAGGTATTTTTACGACAGAAAATTAGATCAATGGAATAAAATTGAAGATGTAGAAATAAACCCACAGACTTATGGTCACCTGATCTTTGACAAAGAAGCCAAAACCATTGAGTGGAAAAAAGCATATTCAACAAACGGTACTGGTTCAATTGGTGGTCAGCATGTAGAAAAATGCATATTGATCCTTTCTTATCTCCTTAGACAAAGTTCAAGTCCACGTGTATTCATATAAAACAAGATATATTGATGTTAATAGATGAAAAGTGGGAAAAAAGACTCAAAGACATCAACACAGTGAAACATTTCCTGAACATTACCAATGGCTCAGGCTCTAAGACCAATTATTGGCAAGTTGGAATTCATGAAGTTGAAAACCTTTTATAAAGCAAAGGACACTGTCAATAGGGCAAAATGGAAACCCTATAGATTTAAAAATATCTTTCCCCTCCTCACCTCCAATAAAGGGCTATTGTATATATCCAATATATAAAAAGAACTCAATAAGTTTGAGTCCAGATAATCAAGTAAACTTAATAAAAATAGGGTACAGAGCTAAACAAAGAATTCTCAACTGAGGAATTTCAAATGGACGAGAAGGACCTATAGAAATTTTCCGCATCCTTATTCATCAGAGAATTGCAAGCCAAAACAACCCTGAAATTCGACCTCAGACCAGTCAGAATGGAGAAGATAAAAAACTCAGGTGACAGCAGATGCTGGTAAGGATATGGAAAAGGAGGAAGACTCCTCCATTACTGGTGGATTGTGATCTGTAAAACCTATTTGGAAGTCAATCTGGCAGTTCCTTAGATAATTGGAAGTAGTTCTACCTGAAGATCCAGCTATATCATTCTTGGCATACACCCAAAAGATGCTCCAACATTTAACAAGGACATATGCTCCACTATGTTTCTAGGAGCCTTATTTATAATATCCAGAAGCTGGAAACAACCTAGATGTCCCTCAACAGAGAAATAGATACAGAAAATGTGGTAAATTTACACAATGGAATACTACTCAGCTATTAAAAAAATGACAATGAAATTTGAAGGCAAACGGATAGAACTAAAAAATATCATCCTGAGTGAGGTGACCCAGTTACAAAAGAAAACACGTGGTATGCACTCACTGATGAGTGAATATTAGCCCAGAAAAAAAGATTATTATTCAAACATAATTTTATAATAATTTGATAATGATAACAAATAAATAATAATTAATGATTTATAATAAATTATAAATTTATCTATATTTAATAATTTCATAATTATTTTTTATAATATTTGGATAATTTCTTTTCTAAAAATGATTTAGGATTAAATCCTATCAGTTTATTAGCCATAATTAATGTCAAATTTAAAATACCAAAAATTTCCATAAGAAAAATCCAGAGGTTAAACTCAGTGCATAGGGAATTAAAATGTTTTTGAAAAAAGTGCATAAAAGCAGTTACAAATACTTTTAGAAGATAGTAAATTAGGTATGAGATGTATGACTAAAAGGACACAGGAGGGCTATATACATACATTTTTACTTTCAGGTATCAGTATGAATTTAGTTATGATGTTTTTGATTCACTATGGAGAAGAGGAAACTCTGATGAAAAATTTTCCAAGGGCACCTTCACATTCTTGTTTCTCAGGCTATAGATGAAGCTGTTCAGCATGGGGCATATCACAGCATATATCAACACAGCAATTCTTCTTTGTCAGGAATAATCACAGAAGATCTGAAATCTATTCAAACTCCTGATCCATAGAACAAAGAGACAGAAAGATGAGATCCACAGATAAAAAAGGCTTTGTACTTACAGTAGAAGACATCTTTAATAAGGATGAGATAATCTGTGAGTAAGACGTAGGAGTCCTATCATAGGAATCACATTTAATAGGGCAGTCATCACATCCATAAAGAATTATTGATGTGATTGTAAGAATTGATACCATGAGAATTAGATCCAGTTTACGGAATAAATGTGGTACTTCAGTACCTATAGATAGGTTCAGTTCATTCATCAATAGAAAATTAGAAAGACTAAGAACATAATGATACAAAGCACCAGAATCAGAAGGGCACACTACTGAATGCTTATGATAACAGTGTAGTTGAGCAGGTAACAGATAAAAAGCAATGCTATGTCATTAAAGTGATTAAAAATTCATCCATTCCAGCAACATTATTTTTTTTTAAAAAACATACCCCTGTAAAGTATTCTATGAAGGAAATGTCTTTCTTCTGTGACTGCATGTTCTATATCATGTTTGATACTGTGGTTGATATGAAACAGATATCAATAAAGAAGAGATTTCAGAGGGGCTGAAGAGATGGCTCAGTGCTTCAGAGCACTGATTGCTCTTCCAGAGGTTCTGAGTTCAATTTCCAGCAAGCATATGGTGACTCACAATCATATGTAATCGGATCCAGTGCCCTCTTGTGTGTCTGAAGACATCTACAGTGTACTCACATATATAAAATAAACAAATCTTTAAAAATATTTTTATAAAAAGAACAGATTGCAGAGAAAGAAGTACATGTGATTTTGGTGATGTAAGTCATAGGTGACAGCCAGGAAGATGAGCAGGTTCCCTAGCACCATGACCAGGTACATGGACAGGAATAATCCAAGGAAAATCGATTATAGTTCTGGATCTTCTGAGAAACTCAAGATCAGAAATTCTGATCTCAGTGTGTGGTTTTGTGCTTCCATATACATTTTATCTGCTAAAAATAAGATAAAGGTAGTTTTCAAATAGTGACTGTTGCCATGGTCCAAAATAATCACAACATATTTTTTTCTTCTGAAAATGAAAGTCATTTATTTAACCAACTGATATAACTAAATGATATTATAATTTAAATGGACCTATCAAATATCAACAGTACATCTCACCTAAACACTAAAGAATATAGCTTGTTCTCAAAACCTCATAGAATACTGTCCAAAAATTAACCATGTATTTATTTTCAACAGGTACAAGAAAATTGAAGTAACCCTCTGTATCTTATCAGACCACCAAGAATTAAGCTTGGATTTCAAATTAAAAAACAAAACAAACAAACAAACAAACAAAAACTAGAAACCTTTTCAACTCATGGAAACTGAACAACTATCTACACATTGACCACTATGTCAAGAAAGAAATTAAAAAAGAAAGATCTTCTAGTATTCAATGAAAATGAATATGAAAAATATCCAAACTTACGAGACACAATGAAAGAAGCACTAAGAGCAAAGCACTGAGTGCCTTTGTTAAGAAACTGCAAAGATCTCATAGTAGTGGTTTAATAGCATACCTAAAAGCTCCAGAACAAAAAGAAGCAAGACAGAGAAGAGGGTTAGAGAGCAGGTAATAAACTCAAGGCTGAAATCAATAAATAAACAGAAGGAGAACAAAATAAAAACTCAGTGAAACAAAATGTTAGTTATTTCTTTTAACATGGAAGGGTATAAGATTTAGTCAATAGTTTTTGCAAGGTTAAAAACATCATGAATAGGACAAAAAGGCAGCCAACAGAATGGCAAAGTATCTTCACCAACCCAACATCTGAAATAGGACTAATATTCAAAATATAAAAAGTAAAAGTAATTAGGTATCAACAAATCAAATAACTCAATTAAAAATGAGACAAGGCTAAACAGAGAATTATCAACAGAACAATCTAAAATGGCCAAGAAGCACTTATAGAAATGTTCAATATTCTTGCTTATCAGGGAAATTGAAGTCAAAATGACTTTGAAATTCCAATTTACATTCATGAGAATGAATAATATAAAAAACTAAGTGATACCACATAATGGTGTGGATGTGGCGCAAAGGGAGTACTCCTCTAGCTGGGTGTGTTACAGACAGGTACAATTGGTGTGGCAATCAAATTGGTGATTTCTCAGAAAAGTGTAAATATTTCTAACACAAGACACAGCTATGCCACTCCTGGGCATATACCCAAATCTCCTTCCTATACCACAGCACAGTTTTCAATTATTTTTATACCACTTAGATTCATTATAACCAGAAGCTAGAAACAAGCTATATGTACCTAAACAGAAGAATGTATCAAGAAAATGCCATGTATCTACACAGTAATATACTACTTAACTATTAAAAACAATGTTATCATGAAATTTGCAGACAAATGGATGGAACTTGAGAGTGTCATGCTGAGTATGGTGTTGCAGACTCAGAATAATATATATGGTATGTATTCACTTATGGTTGTAGATTATAATAAAGTACAGGATAACCATGGTACAATCCAGAGAGCCAAAACAACTGAACAATAAGGAGGGACCAAAGGAAAATGTGTGAATCTCATTCAAATTAGAAAAAATATTTAATACTGGTAGAAAGAAGAAGAGAACTGTGTGGGAGAATGAGTGGGGAGGTTGGCAATCAGCTGTGACTGCTGTGGACAGGGAGAGATCTTGGTGTCTGAATGGAAATCAGTGGGTGACCTCTTGCACTAGCTGGAGACTTGGGATAAGAGGGACTACTAGGTATCTGTAAGGACTGGCGCTATCTGAAATTCTTACCAGTAATGAATAGTAAGACTAAACTGGCCACCTTCTGTAGTCAGATAGGACTTCCAGTGATGGGATGGGGACAATAATTCACCTACAAAACCTTCAACCCAAAACGTGCAGAAAAAAATTATACCTAAAAGTTGCACAGAGAAAAAATTGGAGCAGAAACTGAGAGAAAGGCTAACCAATGACTGGCCCACCTTGAGACCTATTCTAAGGGAACGTGTCAACCCTAAACATTAATAATGATACTCTACTTTGCATGCAAACAGAAAAATAGGACAACTTTTTCCTATCCATCCATCATTATATGGAAACAGATGCAGAGGTCCATATTGAAACATCAGATGGAACTCAGGGAGTCTTGAAGAAGAGAGGAGGGCAGGATTGAGCAGGCAGGAGGGGTCGAGGACACCATAAGAAGTTAACTAACCTAGGCCTATGGAGGTTCACAGAGACTGAACCACCAATCAAAGAACAGGTAGTGGTTGGGTCTAACCCCCTCCAACATTTTATCAGATGGTAGCTTGGTCTTCATGTGGATCCCCTAAAAATTGGAGTGGGGGATGTTTCTGACTCTCTTGCCTGTCACTGGATTCTGTGCCTCTACTTATACTGCCTGGTTGGATCTCAGTGGAAGAGGAGTTACTTAGTCCTGCTGAGAATAGATGTACAATGGTGGGGTAGGATGCAAGGGGTCATCCTATTCTCTTAGTAGAAGAGGAGGGAATAACTGGGAGGGGGGTATCTTTAAGCATGGGACTAAGAGAAAAGAGGAGATGAAGGATGTGATTGGGGTATAATGTGAATGAAAATAAATTTTGAAAAAAATAAAATATGCAAAATTAAACAAAGTTTAAAAAATTATTTTTGAGCCAACACTAGGACAGCTTCTGTAGTTTTCAGCACATTTAATGTTGCATATCTCAACGTTGATTCATTTGGACATGCTATAGTTTATCTTGAATATTGTCCAATATCTTATTTGTTTCAGGCTAATATACATACAGTGGCTCTGTTCAAAAGTAATAAGAGCTGTAGGAAATAAAACCTATTGAGAAAAAAATTTGGTCATTTTGAGGTTTTGAGTTTTTATTCTTTATCTCTCTGCATCTCAGCTGCCATGATATATGAAGCAAATAATTCCAGAACAATGAAACCGTGCATCCTCACATAGCCTTTATAACCCCTTTAAATTCCTCTTTCTCAAGGTACTCTACTCCCTCTATACAGTGTCTGAGCCAGCGTATTCCTCTGGAGACTTCTATATTTCCCATTGGAGAGAGGCTGCTTCTCATGTTGCTTCTCATGTTGGCATGTATAAATAAACACTGTCATCTGTTGACATCAAACTATAGTTTCTTTTTTTTTCTTTATGGTATCTAAAAATATTGAACAAGAAATATGTACTATTAGTTAAAGATGACACAATTGAGACTCAAGACATGGCCTTCAATCCATGGGACACATATTATAAGACAAGAGAATATACTTAGTAACTTGTTTTATGACTAGAACATGTTTGAATGGAATTTGACCATAAAAACAAACTAAGAAGTAAACAAAATGGACACACAGACACATAAAACTACAGTAACATAAGTAAATTAATAAGTAAATAGATAAATAAATATTTAAAAGACTAGAGACCATTTTTATATTCAAGACTTAATATACTAAAGGCTTCTAGAACTTTAATTCTTTGCTCACTGTAAGTCTGAATGAATTATTCATCACCTTAATGCCAGGTCTCCAAAAATTTGGACTTGTCTCTCTCAATATCTATGACTCCTCTAAGCACTTCTCATCCAGCTACCTAGCCTAAAATTTTCCAGCCCAGTGCCTGGGCTTTGCTTCCCTTTCCAAAGCTTCTCATTCCAATAGAGACTTGTTATTTTTGCTATGTGCTCAACTTGCTTTTGGCATCTCTTTTCTCATCTATCTCTTAGTTCGCTCTCTTTGTGTCACTTGCTGTTTCTTTCTCTCCTTCCCTCCTACCCACACTCTCTTCTTATGTCTTAGCTCAAACTGGATCATTCCAATTGCCTGTGGTTGAATTGTTCTTCATATCTAAAATATAATCTTTGTCTTCAAATCTAACCAAGAGTGCCTATGCCTTATTATCATTTATCTCATGCTTTAAACATGAGAGAGCCATATATGAACTCCCTTCTAAAGCATTCAACTTCTGTTATAGTTAAATATTGTTGCTATCTGAATAGCAGGTCTGTGAAAAGAGGTTCCCTTAGTCATGAAATTAAAAGTTTCAAAATGATCTTGTATTCAGGGTCTCTCAGAGACCAGTCTTCTCAGGAGAGCGTGCTGGCTGCAGAAGCAACAAAGCTTCTGGGACAGTGTCACTTTGGGCCTTCATCCTCAGCGAGGAGGTAGAGCTGATCTTAAGACCTCTGTGTACCTTCACTGCCAGAGGAATGTCAGCCTCCAGGGAGGGCACTGACCCTGGGAGTTGGGTGATATCACCTTCTTCTATCCTTGGTCTTTCAGAGACCAGTCCTCGAAGGAGAGTGCACAGGCCACAGAAGCAACAGAGCTTCTTAGACAGGGTCCCTTTCAGTCTTCATCCTCAGCCAGGAGAATGAGCTGAGCCCTAGATCTGTGCCCCTTCCCCAACAGAGGAGAGCATGCCTGCAGAGAGTGCTCTGACCACTGGGACTCAGGAGAGAGTTGGATTACAAGGAGTGCTGACAGAGGATAAAAAAAAATCACAGGAGGAATAAGCTCCACCCAGAGACAGCTAGAACATCTAATACCAGAGATTACCAGATGGCGAAAGGCAAATGTAAGAATCTTACTAACAGAAACCAAGAGAACTTGGCATCATCAGAACAATACTTCCAACACAGTGAATCGTCGATACCCCAACACACCTGAAAAGCAAGATTCAGATTTAAAATCATATCTCATGATGCTGGTAGAGGATTTTTAAAAGGGTATTAATAACTCATTTAAATAAGAGGAGAACACTGCTAAACAGGTAGAAGTCCTTAAAGAAGAAGGACAAAAATCCCTTAAAGAATTACAGGAAAACATTGCTAAACAGGTAGAAGTGCTTAAAGAGAAAACACAAAAATCCCTTAAAGAGTAACAGGAAAATACAAACAAATCAGTGATGGAATTGAACAAAGCCACCCAAGATCTAAAAATGGAAGTAGAAACAATAAAGAAAACCCAAAGGGAGACAACGTTGGAGACAGAAATCCTAGGAAACAAATTAGGAGCCATAGATTCGAGCATCAATACAAGAGATGGAAGAAAGACTCTCAGGTACAGAATATTTCATAGAAAACATGGACACAACAATCAAATAAAATGCAAAATACAAAAAGAGTCTAACTCAAAATTTGCAAGAAGTCCAGTACACAATAAGAAGACCAAACCTAAGGATAATATGTATAGATGAAAATGATGAAGACTGAAGTGTGGACACTATGCCCCTCCTTAGAATTGGGAACAAAACACCCATGGAAGGAGTTACAAAGACAAAGTTTGGAGCTGAGATGAAAGGATGGACCATGTAGAGACTGCCATATCCAGGGATCCACCCCATAATCAGCATCCAAACGTTGACACCATTGCATACACTAGCAAGGTTTTATTGAAAGGACCCAGATGTAGCTGTCTCTTGTGAGACTATGCCGGGGGCTAGCAAACACAGAAGTGGATGCTCACAGTCAGCTAATGGATGGATCACAGGGCTCCCAATGGAGGAGCTAGAGAAAGTACCCAAGGAGCTAAAGGGATCTGCAACCCTATAGGTGG
Organism: Mus musculus; assembly: GCF_000001635.26. NCBI lineage: Eukaryota > Metazoa > Chordata > Mammalia > Rodentia > Muridae > Mus > Mus musculus. The sequence continues at coordinate 19,869,914 of NC_000075.6, read as the reverse complement.
AACAACATTATGAACTACCCAGTACCCCGGAGCTCTTGACTCTAGCTGCATATATATCAAAAGATGGCCCAGTCGGCCATCACTGGAAAGAGAAGCCCATTGGACTTGCAAACTTTATATGCCCCAGTACAGGGGAACGCCAGGGCCAAAATGGGGGAGTGGTTGGGTAGGGGAGTGGGGGTGGGTGGGTATGGGGGACTTTTGGTATAGCATTGGAAATGTAAATGAGCTAAATACCTAATAAAAATGGAAAAAAAAGAGAAAATGAAGATTTTCAACTTAAAGGGCCAGTAAATATCTTCAACAAAATTGTAGAAGAAAACTTCCCTAACCTAAGCAAAGCGATGCCTGCCATATGTGGTGGTGCATTCCTTTAATCCCAGCACTTGGGAGGCAGAGGCAGGCCGATTTCTGAGTTCGAGACCAGCCTGGTCTACAAAGTGAGTTCCAGGAGAGCCAGGGCTATACAGAGAAACCCTGTCTCTAAAAACCAAAAAAAAAAAAAAAAAAAAAAAAAAAAAAAAAAAAAAAAAAAAAAAAAAAAGGAAGAAAGAAAGAAAGAAAGAAGGAGAGAAAGAAAGAAAGAAAGAGATGCCCATGAACATACAAGAAGCCTACAGAACTCCAAATAGACTGGACCAGAAAAGAAATTCCTCCTGACACATAATAATCAAAACACCAAATGCACTAAATAAAGATAGAATATTAAAAGTAGTAAGGGAAAAAGGTCAAGTAATATATAAACGCTGGCCTATTAGAAGTACACCAGACTTCTCACAAGAGGTTATGAAAGCCAGATGATCCCTGACAGATGTTATACAGACCCTAAGAGAACGCAAATGCCAGACCCAGCTACTATACCCTGTGGAGAGACGGTACTTGCTCCGAGCAATCGCGTGCGTGCTGCCAGTAATCTCTGAGGAGAGTCGTGTGTGCCGCGAGCAATCGCCATTATAAGATGGGGCGGGCCTCCGCTGTGCCTAACTAGTAAACAAGCCTTGTACGCAGGTGCGAGAGTGAATTCACTCCTAGTCACTCCCATTCTCGGGGTGTAATAGTGGGGTGATGGGCAAGCAACGAACCAGGAGCTGTCACGCCATATCAGGTGCTGAAACGTCATGCTGCGGGTTATAAAAGCAGCGCCATTTTCCCGGTTCGGGATCTTCCTGAGAAACAAGCAATAAAGCTCTTGCTGTGGAAGATTCTGGTTTGTTGCGTCTTTCTTGCCGGTCGAGCGGGACGCAATAAGTGGCGCCGAAGAACCCGGGAACTGTCATCACACCGGTGCAAGGAAGATCCCTCGTTAGCGGGGCAGAATCAGAACCGTGGGACAAAAGGCTCTACAAGGTACATACAATCTTGAAATTTCTCCAGAGTTAGAAGCCCTTTTGATTGTTTGCACGGCGATTATGAGGACTGTCAGCAAATGGTAGAAGCGGGGCAGAAAGTTCTGGATGAAATTCAAGAAAGTCTATCAGAGGTAGAGCGGGGAGAGAGAGTAAAAGTAGAGAGGAAACAAAGTGCACTGAAGAATTTAGGCCTTTCCACGGGCCTTGAGCCCGAGGAAAAGAGATATAAAGGAAAGAATGCCTTGGGAGAGATAAGAAAAAGGGATGAAAAGGGAGAGAAGAAGGGAGATCGAGCTGGAGAGGCACATAAGGAAAGGAGCCTCTACCTGCCACTGGATGAATTTAAGCAGCTAACTCTTAGTAACTCAGAACCAGATGAAGGAGTTAGCGCCTCTGAAGAAACAGACTCGGAGGAAGAAGCAGTTCCTTATAAGGGAAAAAGGTACCAGCAAGATAAAATGTAAGCTACTCAGTCCAGAAAAAGGCCAAAAGCGGCTGGCGAAAGCCAGCTTGCTGCTCGGCCTCCGGACTGTCGGCTTCAGGGTCCTAGTGCACCTCCGCTTTATGTGCAGAGGTAGTGGTCAATTTTTACCTACTCCTCATGTAGGGGTAAACCCTCGTGGCATCAGGCCATTACAGGTCTGGCATATGGATGTCACTCATATTTCCTCCTTTGGGAGAAATCAATATTTACATGTTTCTATTGACACCTGCTCTGGTGTAATGTTTGCCACAACTTTAACAGGAGAAAAAGCCTCTCATGTTATACAGCACTGCCTAGAAGCGTGGAGTGCTTGGGGCAAGCCCACAATTCTTAAAACGGATAATGGGCCAGCATGTACTTCTACTAAATTTCAACAATTTTGTCATCAAATGGATGTCACTCACTTGACTGGCCTTCCTTATAATCCTCAAGGACAAGGCATTGTGGAACGTGCCTACCACACACTCAAATCTTATCTTATAAAACAAAAAGGGGAGTTGATGAGACTCTGCCCTCAGTGCCAAGAGTAGCGGTATCTATGGCACTGTTCACACTTAATTTTTTGAATCTCGACGAGCAGGGATGCTCTGCAGCTGAGCGACATAGCTCAGACCCTGATAGACCAAAAGAAATAGTCAAATGGAAGGATGTTTTAACTGGTCAGTGGAAAGGCCCGGATCCTATCTTAATCAGATCCCAGGGAGCTGTTTGTGTTTTTCTACAGAGTGAAGACAACCCATTTTGGCTGCTGGAATGACTCACCCGCAGGATATTCATCAAGGATGGTGCAGAAGATGCTGACCTCCCGAGGACTGTTCCTGATCCTGACAATGCTGAACTTGTCTCAGGTTCCTAGTATAATGGGCTAGCAGAGATGGGCTATTCTCTCGACTTTCCCTAAACCAATGCCAGTTCGCCATGATGCTATAGTTCTTCCAAAATTCTTTACTACTAATAAAACAGTGGATTTGCCATATTTACCCTATGATCCCACCCGAGCACCATTAGGAGAAAATCGCTCTTTACTAGAACAGGGTTCTTTATGTTTTCAAATTAATGGACCAGGAAATTGTATCAACCTCACAGCCCGAGCTTTGGGGAAGTTTAATGAGCATCGAGGAGGTTGGGTGAGCACAACCCAAGATACTTCCAATGTAGAGATAACCTTTACAAATCGGACCTTTTGGCAGGAGGTAAATTGGGTTAATGGTACATTTCTACCACCTAACTTTTCAGACAAAGAACGTCCACACCAACCAAAAATAGCCCCTCATTATAGTTTGGAAGATGAAGGGCTGATCCTGCCTTGGTCTGATTGTCAATCCTCCATCACTCATTGGGCAGATCAGAGTAAAACCTTTTCCTTTTCTCCCAACATGATAGATGACCCAGAGAAGGAATTTGCTATGAAAAAGGGACTTTTCATACAGGACTTTAGAATGCATCCCTTTCACAAGTGGGTGCTTTGTGGAGTCAAGGGCAGTTGTACAGAACTCAATCCTTTGATTTTTATCCAGGGAGGAGCAGCTGGAAAGGCTTTTTTTAATGGCATCTCAAGATTTGCTCAGTATTGGGGAATACATGATGCCTCCCAGGACTCTTATGGATATACTAATACCAGTGTAGAGATCACTGGGTTCAATAAAACTTTGGTAAACCAGATTAATTATCCATTTACCCCAGTCTGTGTTTACCCCCCTCTCTTCTTTATTCTTTCAAATGATTCATTTGAAATCTGTTCCAATGATTCTTGTTGGATTTCTCAATGTTGGGATTTAACAAAGAACACCCGTGCCATGGTGGCACGGATCCCACGTTGGATCCCTGTTCCGGTGGAAACACCCTCCACCTTATCTCTATTTCGACAAAAGAGAGATTTTGGCATTACAGCTGCCGTGATCATAGCAATTTCAGCCAGTGCAGCTGCTGCTACAGCTGCAGGGTATGCTATGGCTAGTACGGTTCAATCAGGCACAAAATTAAATCAGCTTTCAGCAGATCTGGCTGATGCCATCACTGTCCAAACTTCTGCTAGTACCAAGTTAAAGGGAGGGCTGATGATTTTGAATCAGCGCCTTGACCTGGCAGAGGAACAGATAGGTGTTCTATACCAGATGGCCCAGTTGGGTTGTGAAAGAAAACTGGAAGCTCTGTGCATTACCAGTGTCCAATATGAAAAATTTACTTATGCAGCTAATCTGTCTAGACAGCTTTCTTTATATATTGCAGGAAATTGGTCTGAAAGATTCGATGAGACCCTTGAGGCCCTGAGAGCAGCTGTTCTAAAGATCAACTCGACACGAGTGGACCTGTCATTGACAGAGGGCCTCTCCTCCTGGATTTCATCTGCATTTTCTTATTTTAAGGAATGGGTGGGGGTAGGTTTATTTGGTGTTGCCACCTGCTGTGGACTTGTGGTCATGCTCTGGTTGGTTTGCAAACTCAGAACCCAACAAACAAATGACAAGGTTGTGATAACTCAAGCACTTGCTGCCATCGAGCAAGGGGTCTCCCCCGAAATCTGGCTATCTATGCTCAAAAATTAGTTGACATTGGTGGCTGGCCTCTTTTATAGAGTTCACCCTAGGTCATTTAGTAGTTACTGTCACATATCACTGTGGTATCCAGAGACGGGCAATTTTCCTTATGCACAGATCAACCTAAGACACGGGGCCGGTGGCGATAGGGTTACCCTATGACAGGAAAGGCTGTGACATTGGAGGAACGACCTAAGACAGGAGCCACAGCGGATGGGCATAATTACACAGGCCTAGACCAGCCTCAAATTTTAATAAAATAAAAAGGGGGAGATGTGGAGAGCCGTGCCGTGAGCAATCGCCATTATAAGATGGCGCTGGCCTCCGCTGTGCCTAACTAGTAAACAAGCCTTGTACGCAGGTGTGAGAGTGAATTCATTCCTAGTCACTCCCATTCTCGGGGTGTAATAGTGGGGTGATGGGCAAGCAACGAACCAGGAGCTGTCATGCCATATCAGGTGCTGAAACGTCATGCTGCGGGTTATAAAAGCAGCGCCATTTTCCCGGTTCGGGATCTTCCTGAGAAACAAGCAATAAAGCTCTTGCCGTGGAAGATTCTGGTTTGTTGCGTCTTTCTTGCCGGTCGAGCGGGATGCAATATTCTCAATTACCATAGATGGAGAAACCAATGTATTCCATAAAAAAACAAATTCACACAATATCTTTCGACGAATTTAGCCCTTCAAAGGATAATAAAGGAAAAACTCCAACACCAAGATGGAAACTACACCTTAGAAAAAGCGCAAAATCAATCCTTCAAAAAAAACTTAAAGAAGACAGCCACAAGAACAGAATCTCAAGTCTAACAACAAAAATAATAGGAAGCAACAATTACTTTTCCTTAATATCTCTTAATATCAGTGGACTCAATTACCCCAAAAAAGACATAGACTAACAGACTGGCTATATGAAGAGGACCCAACATTTTGTTCCATACAGGAAACCCACCGCAGGGACAAAGACAGACACTGCCTCAGATTAAAAGGCTGGAAAACAGTTTTCCAAAAAATGGTCTGAGGAAACAAGCTGGAGTAGCCATTCTAATATCTAATAGAATCGACTTCCAACCCAAAGTTATTAACAAAGACAAGGAGGGGCACTTCATACTCATCAAAGGTAAAATCTACCAAGATAAACTCTCAATTCTGAAAATCTATGCTCCAAATACAAGGGCAGCCACATTCATTAAAGAAACTTTAGTAAATCTCAAAGCACACATTGTAACTCACACAATAATAGTGGGAGACTTCAACACCCCACTCACCAATGGACAGATCCTGGAAACAGAAACTAAACAGAGACACATGGACATTAACAGAAGTTATGAAACAAATGGATTTAATAGATATCTACAGAACATTTTAGCCTAAAACAAAAGGATATAACTTCTTCCCAGTACCTCATGGTACCTTCTCCAAAATTGACCATATAATTGGTCTCAAAACAGGTCTCAAAAGACACAAAAATATTGAAATAATCCCATGCATCCTATCAGATCACCCCAGAATAAGGCTGATCTTCAATAACAACATAAATAATAGAAAGCCAACATTTACATGGAAGCTGAACAACACTCTACTCAATGATAATTTGGTCAAGGAAGAAATAAAAAAAGACATTTTAGAGTTTAATGAAAATAAAGCCACAACATACCCAAACTTATGAGACACAATGAAAGCAGTATAAGAGGAAAACTCATAGCTCTGAGGGCTGCCAAAAAGAAACTAGAGAGAGCATACACTAGTAGCTTGACATACCTAAAAGCTCTAGAACAACAGGAAGCAAATTTAACCAAGAGGAGTAGACAGCAGGAAATAATCAAACTCAGGGCAGATATCAACCAAGTGAAAACCAAAAGAGCTATACAAAGAATCAACCAAATCAGGAGCTGTTTTTTTTTTTTTTTTTTTAAGAAAATGAACAAGATAGATAAACCCTTAGCCAGACTAACTACAGGGCACTGGGACAGTATCCTAATTAACAAAATCAGATATAAAAGGGGAGAAATAACAACAAAACCTGAGGAAATCCATTACACCATCAGATTCTACTACAAAAGATTATACTCAACAAACTGGAAAACCTGTATGAAATGGACAATTTCCTAGACAGATACCAGGTACCTAAGTTAAACCAGGATCAGATTAATGATCTAAATACTCCCATATCCCCTAAAGAAATAGAAGCAGTCATTGATAGTCTCTCAACCAAAAAAAGCCCCAGACCAAATGAGTTTAATGCAAAGTTCTAACAAAATTTCATAGAAGATTTAATTGCAATTCTCCTAAAACTATTCCACAAATTAGAAACAGAAGGTACTGGACCCAACTCATTCTATGAAGCCACATTTACTCTGATACCTAAACCTCACAAAGATCCAACAAAGAAAGAGAACTTCAGGCCAATTTCACTTATGAATACTGATACCAAAGTACTCAATAAAATTCTCACAAACTGAATCCAAGAACGCATCAAAATCATAATACAACATGATCAAGTGTGCTTCATGCCAGGGATGCAGGAACGGTTTATTGTGCAGAAATCCACCAACATAATCCACTATATTAAAAAATTCAAAGACAAAAACCATATTATCATCTCATTAGATGCTGAGAAAGCATTTGACAAAATCCAACACCCCTTCATGATAATAGTCTTGAAAAGATCAGGAAGTTAAGGCCCATACCTAAGCATAATAAAAGCAATATACAGCAAATCAGTAGTCAACATCAAACTAAATGGAGAGAAACTTGAAACAATCCCACTAAAATCAGGGACTAGATGAGGCTGCCCACTTTCTCTCTACAGATACAATATAGTACTTGTAGTACTAGCCAGAGCAATTAGAAAACAAAAGGAGATCAAGGGGATACAAATTAGAAAAGGAAGAAATCAAAATTTCACTATTTGCAGATCATATGATGGTATATATAAGTGATCTCAAAAATTCTACCAGAGAACTCCTAAACCTGCTAAACAGCTTCAGTGCCTTACCTGGATATAAAATTAACTCAAACAAATCAGTGGCCTTTCTCTACACAAAAGATAAAAAGGCTTAGAAAGAAATTAAGGAAACAACACCCTTCAAAATAGTCACAAAAATATAAAATACCTTGATGTGACTCTAACTAAGGAAGTGAAAGATCTATATGATAAGAACTTCAAGTCTCTGAAGAAAGAAATCGAAGAAGGTCTCAAAAGATAAAAAGATCTTCCATGCTCATGGATTGGCAGGATTAATATAGTAAAAATTGCTATCTTGCTGACAGCAATCTACAGATTCAATGCAATCCCTATCAAAATTCCAACTCAGTTCTTCACAGAGTTAGAAAGGACAATTTCCAAATTCATCTGGAAGAACAAAAAACCTAGGATAGCAAAAACTATTCTCTACAATAAAAGAACCTCTGGTAGAATCACCATGCCTAACATCAAGCTGTACTACAGAGCAATTGTGATAAAAAAAAAGAAAAGAAAAGAAAAGAAAAGAAAAGAAAAGAAAAGAAAAGAAAAGAAATGAAAAGAAAACTGCATGGTACTGGTACAGCAACAGAGAAGTAAATCAATGAAGTAGAATTGAAGACCCAGACATGAATCCACACACCTACGATCATTTGATCTTTGACAAAGGATATAAAACCATGCAGTTGAAAAAGACAACATTTTCAACAAATGGTGCTTGTTCAACTGGCAGTTATCATGTGGAAGAATGCAAATTGATCTATTCCTATCTCCTTGTCCAAAGCTCAAGTCTAAGTGGACCAAGGAATTCCATATAAATCCAGAGACACTGAAACTTATAGAGGAAAAAGTGGGGAAAAAGCTTTGAAGATATGGGCACAGGGGAAAAATTCCTGAACAGAATAGCAATGGCTTATGCTGTATGGTTAAGAATAGGATAATGGGACTTCATAAAACTGTAAAACATCTGTATGGCAAAAGACACTGTCAATAAGACAAAAAGGTCACCAACAGCCTGGAAAAGCATCTTTACCAATCCTAATTACAATAGAGGACTAATATCCAATAAATGTAAAGAACTCAAGAAGCTGGATTCCAGAAAATCAAATAACCTTATTAAAAATGGGGTATGGGAGGGACACAAGTCCCTTCCATTCGGCCTCAGCACCAGGTAACCTAGGTCGAGGAGTCAGCGGATACCTCCACAGTCCCTAGATGCCTCTGCACGAGATCGTAGGATCACTGATGAGCAGAACACAACATCTGTTCCAATTCAATTATGAAGGGCCTGTGACAGCAAGAACAAGGACACTGGAGCCCTTCCTGACCAGAGGCTCAGGATCCTTTTGATCAGTATTGGTTTACCTTGGTTTCGAACAGACCAGACAGCTACATGGTCCTCAAAGAAGAGGACTTTCAGGCACTGTAACACGCCCAGGATCTTAGGATAACAGGATCCCAGAATAACAGGAGTAGGTCAGACCAGTATTTCAGGGTCTCAGGGGAAGCTTGACTGCCAAGAACTCTGACACACCCAGAATCTCAGGTTCACAGGAGCCCACAATCAAAGGATCAAAGAGAAAGCTGAAAACTGAGGTGTCCTGAATCAACTGGGATTATAGAAAGAACAGGCTCCAATCAGATATTTTGAGGACAGCAAGCACTTGAGATAATCAGAAGGCAGGAAGCAAGCATAAGAGCAGAAGCAACAGAAACCAAGGTTACTTGGCATCATCAGAACCAAACTCCCACACGATAGCAAGTCCTGGATACACCATCACACCAGAAAATCAAGACATGGATCTAGTAACTTCTCATGATGATTATGAAGGACTTTAAGAAGGAAATACAGGAAAATGCAGGTAAAGAGCTAGAAGCCCTTAAAGAGGAAACACAAAAATCCCTTAGAGAGTTACAGGAAAACACTACCAAACTGGTGATGGAATTGAACAAAACCATCCAGGATCTAAAAATGGAAGTAGAAACAATAAAGAAATCATAAAGAGAGACAACTCTGGAGATAGAAACCCTAGGAAAGAAATCAGGAACCATAGATGTGAGTGTCAGCAACAGATTATAAGAGATAGAAGAGAGGATCTCAGGTGCAGAAGACTCCATAGAAAACATGGACACAACAATCAAAGAAAATGCAAAATTCAAAAGATCCTAACTCAAAATATCCAGGAAATCCAGGACACAATGAGAAGATCAAGTCTGAGATTAATAAGTATGGATGAGAATGAAGATTTTCAACTTAAAGGGCCAGTAAATATCTTCAACAAAATTATAGAAGAAAATTTCTCCAAGCTAAAGAGATGACCATGAATATACAAGAAGCCTACAGAACTCCAAATAGACTGGACCAGAAAAGAAATTCCTCCCAACACATAATAATCAGAACAACAAATGCACTAAATAAAGACAGATATTGAAAGCAGTAAGGGAAAAATGTCAAGTAACATATAAAGGCAGACCTATTTGAATTACATCAGAATTCTCACCAGAGACTGTGAAAGCCAGATGATCCTGGGCAGATGTTATACAGACCCCCAAGAGAACACAAGTACTGTCCCAGGCTACTATACCCAGCTAAACTCTCAATTATCATAGACGGAGAAACAAAAGTATTCCATTACAAAACCAAATTCACACAATATCTTTCGACGAATCCAGCCCTTCAAAGGATAATAACAGGAAAACACCAATACAAGGACAGAAATAATGCCCTAGAATAAGCAAGAAAGTAATCCTTCAACGAACATAAAAGAAGACAGCAGCAAGAACAGAATCCTATCTCTAACAACAAAAATAATAGGAAGCAACAATTACTTTTCTTTAATATCTTTAATATCAATAATAGTATTATCAATGTACTCAATTCCCCAATAAAAAGACATAGACTAACAGACTGGCTACACAAACAGGACTCAACATTTTGCTGCTTCCAGGAAATCCACCACAGGGTAAAACACAGACACTACCTCAGAGTGAAAGGTTGGAAAACAATTTTCCAAGAAATGGTCTGAAGAAACAAGCTGGAGTAGCCATTCTAATATCGAATAAAATCGACTTCCAACCCAAAGTTATCAAAAAAGACAAGAAGGGGGCACTTCATACTCATCAAAGGTAAAATCTTCCAAGATGAACTCTCAGTTCTGAATATCTATGCTCCAAATGCAAGGGCAGCCACATTCATTAAAGAAACTTTAGTAAAGCTCAAAGCACACATTGCACCTCACACAATAATAGTGGGAGACGTCAACACTCCACTCTCATCAATGGACAGATCCTGGAAATAAAAACTAAACTGAGACACAGTGAAACTAACAGAACTTATGAAACAAATGGATTTAATAGATATTTACACTCTCCTCAATGATACCTTGGTCAAGGAAGAAATAAAGAAAGATATTAAAGACTTTCTAGAGTTTAATGAAAATGAAGCCAGAACATAAACTTACGAGACACAATGAAAGTAGTCTAAAGGAAAACTCATATCTATGAGTACTGCCAAAAAGAAACTAGAGAGAGCATACATTAGCAGCTTGACAGCATACCTAAAAGCTCTAGAACAAAAGGAAGCAAATTCACTCAAAAAGAGTAGACAGCAGAAAATAATCAAACTCAGGGTAGAAATCAACCAAGTGGAAATAAAAAGAACTATACAAAGAATCAACCAAACCAGGAGCTGGTTCTTTGAGAAAATCAACAAGATAGATAAACCCTTAGCCAGTCTCATTAGAGGGCCCAGGGACAGTATCCTAATTAACAAAATTAGAAATAAAAAGGGAGATATAACAATAGATCCTGAGTAAATCCAAAACACCATCAGATCCTTCTCCAAAGGCTATACTCAACAAAACTGGAAAATCTGATTGAAATGGACAAATTTCTAGACAGATAACAAGTATTAAAATTAAATAGGGATCAGATTAATGACCTAAACAGTCCTATATCCCCTAAAGAAATAGAAGCAGTCATTAATAGTCACCCAACCAAAAAAAATGCCCAGGACCAGGTAGGTTTGGTGCAGAATTTTATCAGACTTTCAAAGAAGATCTAATTCCAGTTCTTCTCAAATTATTCCACAAAATAGAAACAGAAGGTACTCTACACAATTCATTCTATGAAGCCACAGTTACTCCGATACCTAACTACAGAAAGACCCAACAAAGATAGAGAACTTCAGAACAATTTCCCTTATGAATATCTAATCAAAAATACTCAGTGAAATTCTCGCTAACCAAATCCTAGAACAAATCAAAAACAGTCATCCATCATGATCAAGTAAGCTTCATTCCAGGGATGCAGGGATGGTTTAATATGCAGAAATCCATCAACATAATCCATTATATAAACAAACTCAAAGACAAAAACCACATGATCATCCTGCCTGAAAGCAATCTACAGATTCAATGCAGTCCCCATCAAAATTCCAACTCAATTCTTCAATGAATTAGAAAGAGCAATTTGCAAATTCATCTGGAATAACAAAAAACCTAGGATAACAAAAACTTTTTTCAGTCATAAAAGAATCTGTGGTGGAATCACCATGCCTGACTTAAAGCTCTATTACAGAGCCATTGTGATAAAAACTGCATGGTACTGGTATAAGACAGACTGGTAGAATAGAATTGAAGACCCAGAAATGAACCCATACACTAATGTTCACTTGATCTTTGACAAGGGAGCTAAAACCATCCAGTGGAAAAAAGACAATAAATGGTGCTGGCACAACTGGCAGTTATCATGTAGAAGAATGTGAATTGATTCATTTTTATCTCCTTGTACCAAGGTCAAATCTAAGTGGATCAAGGAACTCTACATAAAACCAGATACAGTGAAACTTATAGAGGAGAAAGTGGGGAAAATCCTTGAAGATATGGAGACAGGGGAAAAATTCCTGAATAGAACAGCAATGGCTTGTGCTGTAAGGTCAAGAATCGACAAATGGGACCTCATAAAATTGCAAAGCTCATGGAAGACCAAAGACACTGTCAATATGACAAAAAGGATACCAACAGATTAGGAAAGGATCTTTACCAATCTTAGATAGGGGACTAATATCCAATATACATAAAGAACTCAAGAGGATGGACTCCAGAAAATCAAATAACCACATTTAAAAAATGGGGCACAGAGCTAAACAATAAATTCTCAACTGAGTAATATCAAATGTCTGAGAAGCATCTGAAAAATTGTTCAGCATCCTTAATCATCAGGGAAATGCAAATTAAAACAACCCTGAAATTCCTCCTCACACTAGTCAGAATGGCTAAGATCAAATATTCAAGTGATAGCAGATGCTGGCAAGGATGTGGAGAAAAATGAACACTCCTCCATTGTTGGTGGGATTGCAAGCTTGTACAACCACTCTGGAAATCAGTCTGGTGGTTCCTCAGAAAAGTGGACATAGTACTACTGGAGGACCCAGCAATACTTCTCCTGGGCATATATCCAGAAGAGGTTCCAACTGGTAATAAAACCACATGCTCCACTATGTTCATACCAGCCTTATTTGTGATAGCCAGAAGCTGGAATGAACCCAGATGTCCCTCAACAGAGGCATGGATACAGAAAATGTGGTACATTTTAAAAATGGGGTACTAGTCAGCTATTAAAAACAATGAATTTATGAAATTCCTAGGCAAATGGATGGACCTGGATGGTATCATCCTGAGTGAGGTAACCCAATCACAAAAGAACTCACATGATATGCACTCACTGATTAGTGGATATTAGCCCAGAAACTTAGAATACCCACCATACAATTTGCAAAACACATAAAACTCAAGAAGAAGGAAGACCCTTCTTAGAATAGGGAACAAAATACACATGGAAGGAGTTACAGAGACAAAATTTTGAACTGAGACCAGCCAGAGACTGCCCTACCTGGGGATCCATCCCATAAACAACCACCAAAAACAGACACTATTGCATTTGCCAGCAAGATTTTGCTGACAGGAGCCTGATATAGCTATCTTTTGTGAGGCTATGCCAGTGCCTGGAAAATACAGAAGTGGATGCTCACACCATCTGTTGGATGGAACACATGGCCCCCAATGAAATAGCTAGAGAAAGTCCCCAAGGAGCTTAAGGTGTCTGCAACCCTATAGGAGGAACAACAATATGAACTAACCACTACTCCCCAGAGCTTGTGTCTCTGGTTGCATATTTGCAGAGAATGGCTTAGTTGGCCATCAATGGGAGGAGAGGCACTTGGTCTTGAAAAGATTATATGTCCCAGTACAGGGAAACACCAGGGCCAGGAGGCAAGAGTGGTTGGGTGCGGGAGCAGGGTGGGGACAGTGTATAGGGGACTTTAGGAGAGGAAACTAGGAAAAGGAATAGTATTTGAAATGCAAATGAAGACAATATCTAATAAAAAAATTTAAAAGTTCCAAATTAGTTCATAGTACATATCCTTGCAGCCTTTGCAGACTATGTGACATTAGAGATTCTCCATTTTGTGTTAAGTTTACATTACTTTGCTGAAGAGATATTCCTTAGGCTTAGCATTCTGAACTGTTATCCTTAATTCTCTTTAAGGTCCTGGACACAGGTTATACATTGGACAAGTAAAACAGAGACAGGAGACTACAACTCTGGTGACTTCAACCTGGGGAAGTACACAACAATGATATTGCATATTTTTAGAATAATTTTAATTAACTAGTGTTGTTAATTTTTGAATAGTTATTATCTAGGTCATTATGCCCACCTGGAAGAACAACAGAACATTATGTCAGGCTTTATGGAAATTCGGCACCTAATGATGGTTCTCACATTGTGTGGACCACTAGACTTTGTTCTTTAGAGTTATGGTCACTCCTAAAGAAACAGGCCCAATTGTAGGCTTCTATTTTCAAAATCTATTGTAATAAGGGTTTTTAACTGCTTCAACCACCCGTCTAGACCACCATCCAAAAGTAGAGAAGAAAATATGGTAAATAAGACATGGAGAAGTGAACCTGTTTATAGCAATTCTTTGGGGAGATTCCAATGTCTGTTGAAAGGATATCAGCAGTCCAGTTCAGTAGTGTTAAGAGTTGCAATGCCTTGAGAAGTTCTCTGTCGCGCCTCTCTCAATGTAATAAAGATCAGGAATACATGAAACCAATGAAGCATTGCACAGTTAACTATAAAAGTGTGGTGCCACCACTGTCTATTGAATCCCATTTATACTCTCTTCAAACATCCCATCCGCCCTCACAGGTCTAGCCTTAGCAAAACACCATGTGAGTCTGTATCACATGATATAACCAAAATCTTCCACTTCATATCCCCTTTTTTTGTTTAAAAATTATCGTTTCCCCTAACATTAACAATCTACATACAAGAAAATTAATTATAAGAACCCTAAAACTAGAATTTACACCATATTTTAAATAAACAGATTGTGTACAATATAGTCTAACAAAACAATCATAAATGTTGACTAATATACAAAAATCCCTATTAGTGTGCACCAGCTCAAACAAAACATCCTTAAATTTCTATCAATACACTTAATTCAAATATAACAACCTTAAGTGTTTTTCAATATAGAATAAAACAAATCCACCTTAAATTCTTTTCTGCATACAATAAAAACAAAACAACACTCCACCCTACATGCAAACAACCAACAATATTGGTCAACAAACCCATTCATCCCAATTTAAAGGATTAGGATGACATTGTCCTTATAGTTGCTTCATGCTGAATTGAGGTGAAGAATTCCTATTTGGGACCAGGAAAAAATTGTTAATCTGAAAAAATATGAACCCAAAACAAAACACCTAGCTGTAGCATTTGTTCTCCCATCTCTATTCTTATTAAGTCTATGTTTTTGCAGTCCAGCATCTGTGCTGTTGTCCAGCCTCTGTGTAACCAAACCTTTGGGCTAGCTTTTTTGAAGCTAAGTCTGCATATTTTGGAGAAATAAATAACAGAAACAGAAATAGGTTTGTGAGAGTGAGTCACACAGGTCTATTTGCTTTTTGAAGGCATGCAAATTCAGTTGATAAGAGGTATTCACTGGTCAGATCTAATCTTTATAAGTTTTGTTGGTAACCATATTTTCTCATTTCTCATACATGAGCATAACCACATCCCCATCTTAAAAGTATTGCAGATTTCCATTCTAATGTCAACCAACGCATCCTTATAGCAGTTCCTCAGTTTTGTTTTGTTTTGTTTTTTGATAACTCAGTGTTTTTCAGCTGCTGGTGTTCTTTTTTCACCAACTTGAAGAGTTAACAAAGCGATATTTAATCTGCCACTGGGGTTGTTTAATCTCCCCTTTTGTTTAATATTCATTGCTTTTAAGGTATTATTGGTTTTTCCTAGAACTGCTTGTCCTGTGAGTTTGTGTAGTATACCTTAACATATTTTATATGGTAATATTAAAATAATTGTTTCATTTTATTGGATATATATGTAGGAGCATTAGCAGTATCCCTATAACTGCCATTATTTACAATAAGTGTGTAATACAGTCAGACTTTTCAGAATTTAAAGCAGTTGTCTATTGAAACCCTGAGTATGTGTCAAAGTTATGGTATATATGCTATTGTGTTCCAAATTCTAACGAATAGAAAACATCCAACTGCCAGATGTTATTTCTCTTGTTATCACTAGATTTACTACTAGCAGATAAAGGAATTTGATTGTATAGAAAACACTTAGGACATTAATTATTAGTTTGTTGTTGTTATTGTTATTATTATTTTATTTGGCTTGTTGTAACGTAATGGGAATTTTTTTCCCATAAGCATGATGCTTTTCATGAAATTTGAGGTTTTTAACATATTTCCTATTAGTAACTGGTCAATGTCGTCACTTCTTCAACAAACCTGTATGAGACCTATTATAAGTATCACATAAAGGATGGTTTCTACTTCTGATGGGCTCCTGCAATTGTGTAAATAATAGGTTAATTCTGAGTTATCAGGTAAAAATTCAGCAATCTCTATATGCAAAACAACTCTTTCTGCATATAAAGAGTGAGTGATTATGGTAAGAGATTCAGGATAATACCTAAATCTAATAATACCGTAAGATTTGCATACATCTCTGAATTTTTAACTGAGGTATATAGAGTTTTATACACCTGGAAAATTTCATCTGATTTATAACCTACCATTTGCTCATCCTGTTTGTATCTGTATATAATTTAGTTGTCTCTGAAATTGGGGTTCTCTTTATGGTATGTCAAAGAATTCTATTAGTTTTTTTAAGTGTATACATTTGATTTTCAAATAATTCTTATTATTTTCACTCAAGTAGTTACTGCAATCTCTTTGTCAATCTTCACTGATCACCCATAGTGATATAATCTCATCATTTGTAAGAGGTGCTAACATTTTGGCTGGGTCTATTCCTGATAATTGGTATAATCTTAGTCTACATTTAATAATTAACTCAATCTTCAATTTTTTACTTTGTTTCTGAGCTAAGAAAATCCTTTCCATAATACTACCTTCTCTTTGCATATTGAGCCCAGTAGAATGTATTTAAGGCAACATGACCAAAATAAAAGAAAGTTTATGATCAATTCAATCCACATATGCATCGTGCAGTCTTTGTTCTGCAAGAATTAACTCTTTTTCTGCTTCAAATGTTAGACATCTTGGACTTTTTAAAATTGATTCTCCTTGAAATGTTTGAAACAAATTACTTAACTCACATGTACTTAATTCAGTTGTAGGACTTAGCCAGTTCATCTCTCCCACTAATTTTAAAAAAATCATTTAGTGTTTGCAATTTGTCCCTATGGAACTGCACCTTTTGGGATAAAATTATTTGTTGACTGATTTTAGAATCCAAATAAGTAACTGAATCTCCTCTTGGTATTTTTCTGGAGCAATCTGTAACCCACAGTATGGCAGAAATTTTTGTGCTAACTTAAACATATTCTATAAACCATTTTTGTTATCTATCAGACTGTCATCCATATAATGATGAATGATAGATTGAAAGACTTGCTTATGAAGTATTTATAATAGTTTTTGTACAAAATACTGACATAAAGTTGGACTATTTAACATTCTCTGTGGAAGTACCTTCCAGTGATATCTCTTTGGTAGATGACTATTATTCAAAGTAGGTATTGCAAAGAAGAGCTTTCCCTATTCTGTTCATACCAGGGCACTGTGTAAAAGCAATCTTTCAAGTCAATTATGACCATTGGCTGTAACCTCAGTAACAAAGATGGTAAAGGAAGTCCATGCTTCAAGGACCCATTGATTGAATTAACATATTATCTGCTCTTAAATCTATTGTCATCCTTCATTTTCCTTGTTTCATTTTTTGAAAACAGTTACAGGGGAATTCCATGGACTGGTAGATTTTCTATATGTTGAGCCTCTAGTTTCTCCTTTACCAGTTGTTCAAGGTATTGGAATTTTCATTTGTTGTAAGCTACTGCCTTTGCCATGCAGGATGGTTGACAACAATTTAGGAGCAAGGCTGTTGGTATGTTGGTAGTGGCCCCTTTTATAAGTTTAGAAATTTAATCACTATGGTCAATTTTTTTGCTATGTGGGCACAGCTTATGATTCTTCTCAATCACCACATATCAAGTCCTTCCCCAGGATCATCTACCATATCACACTTAATTTCATCCTTTGCTGTCCCTGGAATTACAGAAATATATATATATATATAAAACCACATCAATGTAAAAGATCATTTCTCCATAAATTTAGGCATATATATCAGCTACATAGGATTTCAACTTTCATCTTTGCCCTTGTGGACCCACACAGTTAATCCATTGGACAAGTTTTCTTATTACTGATAACTTACCAATTCCAATAAACTGTTCAGAAACTTTTTGAAGTAGCCAATCTGGATCCTAAGACTTTCTGAAAAGTACAATAACATCAGATTGTATAACTACCTAATCTTTTATGTTAACACCATTCATTTGCATCTTTAATTTGGGTCTAGGCTCATTAACTACTCTTTGTTTGCCAGAACACACATTTTCCAGTACTTTCCAGTAGTCTTTTCTACTACAGTGACCTTGCCTTTCCCATTGTTATTGAGGGTAAAAGGCCATTCACAGAAGTGGTTATATTGTAATATTCAGCTTCAGGGAATAGAGTTAGAAGTGAATCTCTGGGCAAACCCAAAGTTGCACTCCCTTCTGTATCATGTGTAAATCACAAATACTTAATTTTAATTTTCTTGTCTACTTGCTACTTTCTGGCTGACCAAAGGAAGATAGCTTATATTGTGTTCTATGGGATCTCAAGCTGACAGGCCCCTCTGTTTGTTTTCTGATGGCAATAGATTACCTTGTATGTCCCTCTTCGACTGGCCATCTTTTGATCAATGTTTTCCCTTTCCATAGCAGATAAATACCCTTACATTCAACATTTGCATTTTCAAAGGCTAATATTTCTATCAATGACTGTCTCATTTCAGGGTCTGAGATGGCTATATCTACAGCTTAACTCAATCTCTGTATAAAACTGGTGAATGGTTCTGCATAAATGATGTAGTTTTTTTCCATGACTCTTCAGTCATAACCCAGATTCATACAGCCACAACACAATGATGTTAATGTTGAATATGGCATCATTATCTGAACATTTTATCATAAAATGATATGGAAGTGTTGAAAACACAGAACAAGTCACTGACATACTCAACTTTATTTTCTCTTCTACATTTTAGACCCTAGACTCAGTTTGGCTTTCATAGAGTGTTTTATAAGAGTTCTTAGTACAAATGACTGTGTTCAGTATCACATGTTCCTATTGCACAATCATTCAGATATCTCAATTTAACATTTCATTTCACATATGTAAGTATATCAGTAAGTTTATCTTTATCTGTATATTCTATGTGTTCATGTGTGTGCATGTTTATGTGTATATATTATTGTGTTCATATGTATGTAGTCCTGCCATTTGGTCTCCATACAATTTACTCTCTATAATTATATGTGCAAATATAGTTATTATAGTTTCCTCCCTGTCCAAATCAATAGTTGCCTGAATCTTCTTCATATCAGTAAACTAAAAATCAACCTGGTGGCTATTCACACACAGAATTATAATTTAGGCCATCCCAAAAAAAGAACTGAAATATGCAATTGAAGATAATTTTCATTAAGTTTCCATCATTACACTGTATATACTAAAGACATTATCCCAAAGACTGAGGTGTTAAACATAGAAATTTCCACAGCCTCTCACATCTGTAAACCCACTACCTAGTAGACTGAGGCAAAGTATCTCAAATTTGAAAGCAGACTATTATATGTAATGAGATGCTAATGAAGTAGTAGGACATGACAGGGAGGCAAAGAGGAAAAAAGAGAGAACATTTTATTAAAAGAGAGATGAATTAGAGTTGAATAGCATTCAGAAATTCAATTGACTATTTGGATCTTATTAGAAAATGTCATCTTTTCTTGACATTAGTTAATGAAAAAAAGCATGTTCATGGAAGAGAAATTAAAAGACAACATTTATTCTCACAGGAACCACTTAAAACATAGAAATTGTATCAGATATTTTATATGGAAATTTTAACTATCTACAAATTACATTAATTGTTCAATAAAATCGCACATATCAAACCTCATATTACTTAATTTACATAAAAGTATGTGTGTTAGTTTTGTAATATCTTTACAACCTGGAGGTCAGAACAGTACAATTAAGCTTTTTCCTGAGATGGGAAGGGTTATGCCTTTCTCAGTACATTCACTTTTGCCCTTTCTCTTCTATGTTACTATTAGGAGATCCTTAGAGATTTGAATAGTTTGAAGCATAATTATTAGCTCTGTGAATTGAGCCTCAAAAATCTCATAAATATCCACTTTCTGTTCCAGCTCTAGTTTAACATTTCTGATCCAGAATACTTTATACCTTATATTTGTGTTTCCTTCTCCTCACATATTCATCAATCACATGGGAAGTGTCATGATTTACTGTTTTCCTACCAGTCGTGAACACAGAAACTGGAACATCATCACACATCTTACAAGAGTGAAAGAGTGTTTCAGTCACCTCTGGTCATTGTCAAGTGGAAGTAATTTACAACCTAGTAAGTATTAATCTATGCAAGAGAAAAAAGAGAGACAGGATTATTACATTGTTGGTACCAGAAAGATAAAAGTATATGTTGTGGAGTAATCAGTGGGGGAAATGCATCAATAACAAAAATTTTATCACAAAGTGCTATGAAGTTTATGTTATTAGTTATGGTGACTAAGTTTATTTATTAGTTAATATGAGAATAATCAAATAGTCTAATTTTCTACCCTTGTAGATTCTAATTCAGTAGAATTTTTTCAACCAGAACAAAAATTGGTGCCTCTCTAATCTCTCTGCCATTGATTAAAATTATCAAGCACTTTGTAATAAAAATAAAGATGATGATAATCATAGGAAATAAATATCAAGAGCCAGTGAACTGTAATAGGGATTAAAAGAGATGAATCAGTGGTGAGATGTTTGTTGTGCAAAATAAGTTCCCGAATTCAGCTACCAAGAATGATACAAAAAAGTTGGATATGTTGGTGTCTGTCTGTAACCTTAGGACTAGGTGAATTAAGATAGGTAGATCTTGGTGTTTGACTAGCAAGCCAATGTAATTCAAGTAAGGTCCAGAATCCATGAGATACTCTCTGTCAAAAGAAATAGAATGATGAATACCCAAAGTTGACCTCTGACCTACAAAAAATTTTCACATACATATTAAAATCACCATTGGTTGAGTATACTGGAAAATTTCTAACTATGTCTCAAATTTCTGCTTATTGCATGTAAATTTGAGGAAAATGATAAAGTTGTCTGGATAGACCTTACATTTTAACTATTTAAGGTTATTTAATCCAATAATCTAATTATTTAGCTAGAATTAATCTAATTAATTAGCTAGAATTTTACTTTTAATTGAAGTGATTGAATAAAATGACTTTTAATCTGATATGTTATGTATTACCAATGTGGCATCAGGCAAATCATTATTATTACTAAAATTCAGTTCTCCTATATAATCTTATTCCAGATGTTATAACTGTGTATAGATGTGAAAATCATGATACTATCTTGTGACTTGAACAAGTTAACTATGAAATTAAGTACAGTTATATACCAAAATGGAAAGTAATGTTACAGTCAGCAAAATATTATTTTATTTGATACATCAATTTGCTCTTTTTTTTAGCTAATTTTGTGTCACTTTGTTTTTTTTTTTTTTGTTATTTTTAGGACTTTACATCTAATCTCATTCTGAATGCAATCTAAGCAAGCTTCCAATGGCTGAATTGCACCACTAGCAAATCCACTTTATTTTTATTCTTATAAAATTATATTTTCTTACATGTATTCCTTTGCTTTTGTTTACTTTTTTGAGAACAGGGTTGACTTTACCACCAAGGTTGGCCTTGTGGTCCTGATTCCCTTACATCAGTTTCTATTTGGTAGAATCACATTCCTTTATAATCATACCACAGAGAAATTTTGTTAATAGTGATAGATATAATAATGAGAGAATATAGAAATTTACAAAACAATATGAAACTTTCAGTGTTATATAACCTCTTAACATCTAAGAAGAATGAAAAATGTTAAAAGAGATATACACTTCAACTACACAAATATTTACCATTCTGGGGTTTATAAACTGATTGGAAGAAAGGAGAAGAAAAAAAGTCCATCAGAGTTAAGTTTTAAGATTTGTTCTCTTATCTTCTTTAACATCTTATCAATGAGATATATCTGAAGTTATCTTCATCAATAAAGTAATCTGTACCGTCTAAGTTAAATGTAAAAATGACACTATCAAAATTTCAACGAACACATAATGGACAGATAACATCTTTTATGTAAATTTCATTTCAGCAATCTTTACTTAAACTAAGTTTGAACATAATTTTTATCTGAAAGTATTGAATGTAGTCATGGGTTTCACGTCTTTTTATTATACAGTAGTCTTAATCAGTATACCTATTGAATGATTCATGCTTGAGATTTTCTCTTAATTCTTACGTGAATTTTTATCAAAATTAAATATTTTGGAAACTTGCAATGATTACTCCACACTAATTGAACATATTATTGAGTTTCAATGAGACATTAAATCAAATCATATCTTTACATTTTAGAAGAAATACTTAAAATTTTAAAATTAAGGTAGCTGATTTTAGAGGAAATAAATTGTCCTTAGAAAAATGATTTAATTAAAAATATATTAGGATGTCATAAAAATGTGAAGCTAAGTTTCAAGATAAAGCTTTGGCTCCACTGTGGTCCTATATTCTTAGACTGTACATGAGTGGGTTGAATTTGAGTTAAATAGGGAAAAATGAAAACAACAACAACAACAAAAACAAAAACAAACCAAAAACCTATCCTGAAAACCTTCATTAGAAATATAGCTAAGAAATATTACTATATTGTTACAAATAACAACAAAAGAATAACATGTGAACTCAGCCTGACTTCTTCACTAGTTCTCATGTAGCATTTACAGAATATGATGGTGTTAGGCATTGCATAGATAGAGCTACATAATTAATATACATGTCTAACATGTACAAAGATATGAGATCTTAATTTACCAATACCAAATAAAAGATGAAGGAAGGAAAGAAAGAAAGAAAGAAAGAAAGAAAGAAAGAAAGAGAGAAAGAAAGAAAGTAACAAAGTAACAAAGAGAGGGAAATGACTAATATGTTGAGTGACAATTAGAAAAGCATGTTGAAAAATGAAAGGGAAAGAAAAAGAACGAAATATTGTAGCTAAGTGTGGTACCTTATGTCTACCTGTATTACAAGACCTTGGGATAATGAGGCATGACTGCAAGCTAAATGGTAATAAAAAATAATAAACAAACACCATTGAATGAATGAATTACAAAAAAAGAAAGAAAGAAACACGTATGTAGCAAGTTGCTTCTGTAGTGCTTAGTTCATCACCAAGGTTTTTTTTTTTTCTTTTAAAAAGATATTCTAGCCCCATGGAACTATATAATTTAACAAGTAACTTGGAATTCCTTCTCCTTGGACTCTCAGAGGACCCTGAACTACAACCTGTCTTATTTGCACTATTCCTGCTCATATACCTGCTCACTGTGCTTGGAAATGTGCTCATCATCTTGGCCATCAGCTGTGATTCCCACCTCCACAGCCCAATGTACTTCTTCCTCTACAACCTTTCATTGTCTGACATGGGCTTCAGCAGCACCACCATCCCCAAAATGCTGATAAACTTGCATGCCCATAACAGAACCATAACTTATGCTGAATGCCTAACCCAGGTATCTTTCTTTTTTCTTTTTGGGTGTATGGACAGCGTTCTACTGGCAGTGATGGCCTACGACCGATGGGTGGCCATTTGTCACCCTCTACACTACCAAGTCATTCTAAATCCTCGTCTGTGTAGATATTTGGTTGTAATGTCATTTTGTATCAGTCTCATTGATTCACAGGTGCACTGCTTTATGGTGTCACAATTAAAATTTTGTACTAATATAAAAATCCCTCATTTCTTCTGTGATGTTCCAGAGCTTCTAAAACTTGCCTGTTCTGACACCTCTATAAATAGCATAGTTATATTTCTTGTCAGTATCATTGTTGGATTCCTCCCTGCCTCAGGAATCTTTTACTCCTACTATAAGATTATTTCCTCCATTGTTAGAGTTCCTTCATCTGGGGGGAAATGTAAAGCGTTCTCTACTTGTGGATCTCATCTGTCAGTTGTTTGCTTATTTTATGGAACAGGTCTTGGTGTATACCTTAGCTCATCTATTTCTAGTTCTTCCAAGGAAAGTGTGGTGACTTCAGTAATGTATACCATGGTGGTTCCCATGATAAACCCCTTCATCTACAGCTTGAGGAACAAGGATATCAAAAAGGCCCTACAGAAAATTTTCAGTCAAATAATAATGTTACCTACCTATATAATCCCTTAATATATAGTTTTTTAAATTGTGGGTCTCATAATTGAGAATGGTATAGTGAAAAAATGTAAAGACTATAGAAGTTTCTGAATATAAGATAATAAAAAATTATTGCATACATGTAGTGAATCTAAATGTATCTTGCTGTGCCTGTTCAAGTTACATGTTATAGCTTTATTGTGGCCTGGTTTGTGAACATATAACTTTAAAAATTGGCATAGCACATGTTTTTATATAATGAAATACCAAAGAATGCAGCCCTAAATATATCATATCATATTAGGTTTCACTGTTAAAAATTTCCATGCCTTTAACATGTGCACAAATGAAAACATAATTGTTTAATTACACAAAGTAAAGATTTTCTATAGTTTCCTAACATAATTTATCAGCATGTAAATATGAAATTAATCTAATTTGACTTTTATGCAACAATTAATATTAATAATAAACAATTAATATTTGTGTTGCTGTCTTGAATTTCATGGAGCAGAAATTTGCAGTATATATTTTCTTGGGAAGGGAAACTCATTCCATTTTGATTATGTGACTGCTGATATCAATTCCATGCTCTAGGGTTAGCCCCTAAATTGAGCATATATGGGCAACACTAATAGGATACAATGGACTAATTGAAAAGATTCATAAAATTGGGTGGAAGTCCTGTATTAAAGTATATAGAGAAAATTGGTTGGGATGAAGAGAAAATGTGAGATTTATATGCTTACATATCATTATACACATGTATGAACTTCACAGATATATAGAAAATATTTAAATCACTAAGAGTTTTAACATGATATTAAGACAGAATTTGTAACAATTTCTGAAATTATCTTGAATGTATTATGCATTTACATAACTCATATTTTTCTGCAGTGATGATTTTTCTTTAAAAAACAAAACCCCTGAAAATCTTACATCTACATAACGAGTAATCAAATTGGCTTTTATCTGTAATAATTGCTAAAATTTCATACAGATTGAAGATTTTTTATTGTTATTTTTCTAATATATGCATTGTACTTGGTATTGGATTACCTAATAACATTTTTCTATAAGACTCTAAGGTATTTTGAACATGTCTCCCTAGACTTTACTATCATTTCTCATTTTGTCATCATCTTTGCAGTTGTTATTTTGATAGAGTAACATTGTTCTTTGTAGTGTAAAAAGCACTTTTACATTTTATATATAACATATTTGTTTTGTCCACTCCTTAGGTCTCTTTGGAGACCTAAGTTGGTTGCATAGCTTAGATATTATGAACAGTGCTGCCTAAACTGTGTTCTACAAATATGTCCAAATATCTCAAAGATATATGAGGTTAGAGTCCTCTGATAAATGCCCCAAAATAATATAGTTAGATACATTTAGTTTTACTTGTTGGAGCGTTTTATATTGATTTTACATAGGCACAATACTATATATTTCTACTTGAAGTGTTTAATTTAAATAAAAGTTATGAAAGAAAAGCTCAACATAAGATGATCAGCTGGAAGTGAAAGTATCCGGGCTTAAAGACAAGGTAGAGTTCTTATATCACACATTCACAGAAAATATCAAATACAAAATATCTTTAAAAAAATGAAATATACAAAAATTCTTTAATACTATTAAAAAAATCAAGATTTTGAAAAATAGAATAAACTCAGATCCAAAAACAAAAATTAGTCTAAATAATTATAGATAGTAAGGCAAAAAAATCTTTTATCCTAACTTAGTGAAAAAATGCTTATCAGGAGAAAAGAAGCATGCAGAATATCAAATAGCTAAGAAACTTTTCTATGACACCTAATCATCCAAAACGCAGAACACAATGAGAATGTTAAACGTTTAAAGGAGCAAGGAAAAGATACCCAGTAAAATAAGGGTAGCTTTATTAGAATAATACCTGAAAGATTTAAAGCAATTTAGAATAATTACACAATGAAATCAATGTAAATGGAAAGGAATTCAAAGCATTTTCACTAAAATCAGGAAGAAGAGAAGTATGTCCACTCTTGAAAGCTATTTAATATAGTACTTCATTTCTTAGAACAATACCACAGCTGAAGGCAATTAATAGAGTATATATGGGAAAGGAAGAAGTCAAAATATATTTATTTGAATGCCTTTATTTTGTTTTGAATGCCTTAAGACTTTATATATTAAAAAAAATAACTACCAGAAAGTTCCTGCAGATTTGAACACATTAAACAAAGGAATAGAATATATAATTAAAATATAAACACAATTACCTTTCGATTTATAAACTAACAACCTGAAGAAGAAACTGGGGAAATAATACCATTCACAGTAACATTAATATTATAAAATGATAAGTTAAAAATACTAAAAATGAAGTTGAAAAGATACTAAAATGTGGAAAAATTACCCTCTCTCATGGATTAGAAGTATTAAATTTGTGAAATGGCCATCTTAAGCAAAGCAATCTACAGATTCAATTTATTCATTATTAAAATTCCAATTCTGTACAGACATTTAAAAATAATCTTACCTTCCATATGGAAACACGAAGAGTTCAAGACAACCAAAACAATCAAGAACAACCCCTTAGGGTCACCTTGGGCATGGAGTTGGCAGATACCTCCAAGGTCCCTAGAGGACTCTCCATGAGATTTTAGGATCACTGGTGAGTGGAACACAACTTCTGTTCCATTCCAATTGCGTGGGACCTGAGACAGCTTTAGGGAAGCAAAAAACCCTGCCTGACCAGGATCACAAGTACATTCCAGATGGCAATAGCACCTGGTCACCTTGGGCGAGGAGTTGGCGGACACCCGTAAGGTCCCTAGCTTCTAAGGCAGACCCCATTTCAGACTCCAGACATCCAGGCACTTTCCCTGCCAGAGGAGAGGTGTCTGCCCCGCCTGGGAGGGCTTTGCCAGAGCACCTGGAGGAGCCATCTTGGTTCCCAGATCCTTCCGAGACTAGTCTGCACAGATGAGAGTGTGGACTATAGAACCTAACAGCTTCTGGGACAGGCCCTGTTTTGGGCCTTCATCTTCTGCCAGGAGGCAGGTCTGAACACCAGATATCTGTGCACCTTCCCTGCAGGAGGAGAGCTTGCCTGCACAGAATGCTCTATCCACTGAAACTCAGGAGAGATCTAGTCTCCCAGGTCTGCTGATAGAGGCTAACAGAATCATGAGAGGAACAAGCTCTAACCAGAGACAACTATAACAACTAACTCCAGACAATGCCAAATGGCAAAAGGCAAATGTAAGAATCTTACTAACAGAAACAAGACTATTCACCATCATCAGAACACAGAACTCCCACCTCACCCAGTCCTGGGCACCCAAACACTCCCGAAAACCTAGACCCGGATTTAAAAGCATATCTCATGATGATGGTAGAGGACATCAAGAAGGACTTTACTAACACACTTAAAGAAATATAGGAGAACACTGCTAAAGAGGTACAAGTCCTTAAAGAAAAACAGGAAAACACAACCAAACAAGTAGAAGTCTTTAAAGAAAAGCAGGAAAACACATCCAAACAGATGATGGAAATAAACAAAACCATACTAGTCCTAAAAAGGGAAGTAGACACAATAAAGAAAACCCAAGGGCAACGCTGGAGATAGAATCCCTAGGATAGAAATCTGGAACCATAGATGCGAGCGTCAGCAACAGAATACAAGAGATGGAAGAGAGAATCTCAGGTGCAGAAGATTCCACAGAGAACATTGGCACAACAATCAAAGAAAATGCAAAATACAGAAAGATCCTAACTCAAAACATCCAGGAAATCCAGGACACAATGAGAAGACCAAACCTAAGGGTAATAGAAGTAGATGAGAATGAAGATTTTCAACTTAAAGGACCAGAAAATTTCTTCAACAAAATTATAGAGGAAGACTTCCCACACCTAAAGAAAGAGATGCCCATGAACATACAAGAAGCCTACAGAAGTCCAAATAGACTGGACCAGAAAAGAAATTCCTCCCGACACATAATAATCAGAACAACAAATGCACTAAATAAAGATAGAACATTAAAAGCAGTAAAGGAAAAAGGTCAAGTAACATATAAAGGCAGGCCTTTCAGAATTACACCAGACTTTTCACCAGAGACAATGAAAGCTAGAGGATACTGGACAGATACACACAATAAGAGAACACAAATGCCAGCCCAGGCTACTATACCCAGCCAAACTTTGAATTACCATAGATGGAGAATTCAAAGTATTCCACGACAAAACCAAATTCACACATTATCTTTCCACGAACCCAGCCCTTCAAAGAATAATAACAGAAAAAAAAAAAAAACAATTCAAGGATGGAAACCAAGCCCTAGAAAAGGCAAGAAAGTAATCCTTCAACAAATCTAAAAGAAGACAGCCACAAGAACAGAATGCCAACTCTAACAACAAAGGTAATAGTAAGCAACAGTTACTTTTACTTAGTATCTCTTAATATCAATGGACTCAATTACCCAATAAAAAGACATAGACTAAAAGACTGGTTACAAGAACAGGACCCAACATTTTTCTGATTACAGGAAACCCATCTCAGGAAAAAAAGACAGACACTGCCTCAGAGTGAAAGGCTGGAAAGCAATTTTTCAAGCAAATGGTCTGAAGAAACAAGCTGGAGTAGCCATTCTAATATCTAATAAAATCGACTTCCAACCCAAAGTTATCAAAAAAGACAAGGAGACAAGGCACTTCATATTTATCAAAGGTAAAATCTTCCAAGAGGAACTCTCAATTCTGAATATCTATTTTCAAAAGGCAAGGACAGCTACATTCATTAAAGAAACTTTAGAAAAGCTCAAAGCACACATTGCACCTCACACAATATTAGTGGGAGACTTCAACACACCACTTTCATCAATGGACAGATCATAGAAACAGAAGCTAAACAGGGACACAGTGAAACTAACAGAAGTTATGAAACAAATGGATTTAACAGATATCTACAGAACATTTTATCCTAAACAAAAGGATATAACTTCTTCTCAGCACCTCATGTTACCTTCTCCAAAATTGACCATATAATTGGTCACAAAACAGGCCTCAACAGATACAAAAATA
This sequence comes from Mus musculus, assembly GCF_000001635.26. Taxonomy (NCBI): domain Eukaryota; kingdom Metazoa; phylum Chordata; class Mammalia; order Rodentia; family Muridae; genus Mus; species Mus musculus. The sequence continues at coordinate 19,840,632 of NC_000075.6, read as the reverse complement.
TTGAAATTGTCCCATGCATCCTATCAGACCACCATGGATTAAGGCTGATCTTCAATAACAACATAAGTAATAGAAAGCCATCATTCACGTGGAAACTGAACAACACTCTTCTCAATGATACCTTGGTCAAGGAAGGAATACAGAAAGAAATTAAAGACTTTCTAGAGTTTAATGAAAATGAAGCCACAACATACCTGAACTTATGGGACACAATGAAAGCATTTCTAAGAGGAAAACTCATAGCTCTGAGTGCCTCCAAAAGGAAACTAGAGAGAGTACACACTAGCAGCTTGACAACATACCAAAAAGCTCTAGAACAAAAGGAAACAAATTCAACCAAAAGGAGTAGACAGCAGGAAATAATCAAACTCAGGGGTGAAATTAACCAAATGGAAACAAGGACTATTCAAAGAATCAACCAAAGGAGGAGCTGGTTCTTTGAGAAAATCAACAAGATAGATAAGCCCTTAGCCGGACACACTAGAGGGCACAGGGACAGCATCCTAATTAACGAAATCAGATATGAAAAGAGAGACATAACAACATATCCTGAAGAAATCCAAAACACCATCAGATCCTTCTAAAAAAGCCTATACTCCACAAAACTGGAAAACATGAATGAAATGGACAAATTTTCTAGACAGATACCAGGTAACAAATTTAAACCAGGATCAGGTTAATGATCTAAACAGTCCTATATCGCCTAAAGAAATAGAAGCAGTTATTAATAGTCTCCCAACCGAAAAAAGCCCAGGACCAGATGGGTTTAGTGCAGAGTTCATTCAAACCTTCAAAGAAGATCTAATTAAAGTTCTTCTCAAAATATTCCACAAAATAGAAGCAGAAGGTACTCTACCCAATTCATTCTATGAAGTCACAATTACTCTGATACCTAAACCACAGAAAGACCCAACAAAGATAGAGAACTTCAGACCAATCTCCCTTATGAATATTGATGCAAAAATACTCAATAAAATTCTCACTAACCGAATCCAAAAACACATCAAAATAATCATCCACCTGACCAAGTAGGCTTCATTCCATGGATGCAGGGATGGTTTAATATATGGAAATCCATCAACATAATCCATTCTATAAACAAACTCAAAGACAAAAACCACATGATCATCATCTTAGGTGCTGAGAAAACATTTGACAAAATCCAACACCCATTCATGATAAAAGTCTTGGAAAGATCAGGAATTCAAGGCCCATATCTAAACATGATAAAAGCAATGCACAGCAAAACAGTAGCCAACATCAAAGTAAATGGTGAGAAACTGGAAGCAATACCACTAATACCACTAGACAAGGCTGCCCACTTTCTCCATACCTATTAAACATAGTATTTGAAGTCCTAGCCAGAGCAATTCAACAACAAAAGGAGATCAAGGGGATACAAATTGGAAAAGAAGAAGTCAAAATATCACTTTTTGCAGATGATATGGTAGTATGTATAAGTGACCTTAAAAATTCAACCAGAGATCTCCTAAACCTGATAAACAGCTTCAGTCAAGTAGCTGGATATAAAATTAACTCAAAAAAAAAAGAAGTTAGGGAAACAACACCCTTCTCAATAGTCACAAATAATATAAAATACCTTGGCCTGACTCTAACTAATGAAGTGAAAGATCTGTATGATAAGAACTTCAAGTCTCTGAAGAAAGAAATTAGAGAAGATCTCAGAAGATGGAAAGATCTCCCATGCGCATGGATTGGCAGGATCAATATAGTAAAAATGGCTATATTGCCAAAAGCAATCTACAGATTCAATGCAATCCCCATCAAAATACCAACTCAATTGTTCAAATAATTGGAAAGGGCAATCTGCAAATTCAAGTGGAAGAACAAAAAACCTACGATAGCAAAAACTCTTCTCAAAGATAAAGAACCTCTGGTGGAATCACCATGCCTGACCTAAAGCTGTACTACAGAGCAATTGTGATAAAAACTGCGTGGTACTGGTATAAGACAGACAAGTAGACCAATGGAATAGAATTGAAGACCCAGAAATGAACCCACACACCTATGTTCACTTCATCTTTCACAAGGGAGCTAAAACAATTCACTGGAAAAAAGACAGCATTTTCAACAAATGGTGCTTGCACAACTGGAGGTTATCATGTAGAAGAATGCCAATTGATCCTTTCCTATCTCTTTGTACTAAGATCAAATCTAAGTGGATGAAGGAACCCCTCATAAAACCAGAGACACTGAAACTTATAGAGGAGAAAATGGGGAAAGGCCTTGAAGATATGGGCACAGGGGAAAAATTCCTGAATAGAAGAGCAATGGCTTGTGCTGTAATATCGAGACCTCATGAAATTGACCTCATGAAATGGGACCTCATGAAATTGCAAAGCTTCTGTAAGGCAAAAGACACTGTCAATAAGACAAGAAGGCCACCAACAGATTGGGAAAGGATCTCTAATATTCTAATTCAGATAGGGGACTAATATCCAATATATATAAAGAAGTCAAGACGGTGGACTCCAGAAAATCAAATAACCCCTTTAAAAAATGGGGCTCAGAGCTAAACAAAGAATTCCCTTTTGAGGAATACCAAATGGCTGAGAAGCACCTGAGAAAATGTTCAGCATCCTTAATCATCAGTGAAATGCAAATAGAAACAACCCTGAGATTCCATCTCACACCAGTCAGAATGGCTAAGATCAAAAATTCAGGTGACACAGATGCTGGCGAGGATGTGGAGAAAGAGTAACATTCCTCCATTGTTGGTGGGATTGCAAGCTTGTACAACCATTCTGGAAATCAGTCTGGCGATTTCTCAGAAAATTGGACATAGTACTACTGGAGGATCCCGCAATACCTCTCCTGGGCATATATCCAGAAGATGTTCCAACTGGTAAGAAGGACACATGCTCCACTATGTTCATAGTAGCCTTATTCATAATAGCCAGAAGCTGGAAAGAACCCAGATGTCCCTCAACAGAGGAATGGATACAGAAAATGTGGTACATTTACACAATGGGGTACTACTCAGCTATTAAAAAGAATGAATTTATGAAATTCCTAGGCAAAAGGATGGACCTGGAGGGCATCATCCTGAGTGAGGTATCCCAATCCAAAAGAACTGACTTGATATGTACTCACTGGTAAGTGGATATTAGCCCAGTAATTAGAATACCCAAGATACAAGATACAATTTGTAAAACACATGAAACTCACGAAGAACGAAGACCAAAGTGTGGACACTTTGCCCCTTCTTAGAATTGGGAACAAAACACCCATGGAAGGAGTTACAGAGAAAAAGTTTGGCGCTAAGACAAAAGGATAGACCATCTAGAGACTGCCATACCTGGGGATCCATCTCATAATCAACCTCCAAACACTGATACCATTGTCACTTGACACTAGCAAGATTTTGCTGAAAGGACCCAGATGTAGTTGTCTCTTGTGAGGCTATGCTGAGCCTAGCAAACACAGAAGTGGATGCTCACAGTCAGCTATTGGATGGATCACAGGGCCCCCAATGGAGGAGCTAGAGAAAGTACCCAAGGAGTTAAAGGGATCTTCAACCCTATAGGTGGAACAACAATATCAACTATCCAGTACCCCCTGAGCTCCTGTCTCTAGCTGCATATGTATCAGAAGATGGCCTAGTCTGCCATCATTGGGAAAAGAGCCTTATTGGTCTTGCAAACTTTATATGCCTCAGTACAGGGGAACGCCAGGAATAAGAAGTGGGAGTGGGTGGGTAGGGGATTGGGGGTGGGGGTGGGGACTTTTGGGATAGCATCGGAAATGTAAATGAAGAAAATACGTAATTTAAAAAAGTGAAAAAAAAAGAATAACTCCTAAAAACAACAACAACAACAACAACAGCAACAACAACAACAAAACCGAAAACAAATCAAAGCAAACTAAACCAAACCAAAGAAAAAACTGCTGGTAGTATCACTATCCTAGATTCCAACTTAAATTAAAGGTCTAAATTAATAAAAACAGAATGATACTCATGAGAAAGTCAAAGTCATTTTTAATGTAATAAAATTGAGGACTCATGCATGTATATACAGCCACCTAATTCTTGAATTGTCAGCAACTCATGCTATTAAAATACACAAATGGAACTTGATCCTTGACACTCCCTCTCCACAGCAATGAATGCTAACAGCTGCTATTGGTGAGATGAGATTTCATTCCTACCTCTCACCATTCCATGATGGATTTTGTCTTGTCTGAGCTTGTATACATTTCTTGAATTCTCTCAGAGTCATTGTGAATTCAGATCTATAACATATCCTCTGGTTATTGGCCTCATCATTAGTGTCAGGAATATGCAGTCTCACAGAGTACGAATTAGTTCTTATGGTAATGCAAATGGGTACTCTCATACTATCCATAGTATTACACCAATGAGCAATTTGTCAAGCTTGTTGTGTTATAGATTGTAAGGTTTACACTTGGATGAGGTTGATAACCAACCCTGCTCCCAGTGATTTAAATATTATGTTCCAAAACTATAAAATCTAGCCAGTAGGAATGAACATTTTAGGTCAATACAACTGTTATCTCCATGTTCTGTGATTAAGAATGTGGTACCTTCAGAAATGGGGTTTGACTATCGAGTTCTGGGGGGTTACTAAGATTAACAATAGCCTATAATGCTTATGGGTCTATGGGATAAAAATGGATAATAACTCACTAAAGGCTAACTTAATACCATTACATTTTTGACAAAGGCTTAAATTATCTGCTACTTTGTCTTAATGATTAGTCTTTTGGCTGAATAAGAAGAAATTTAAATGTAGATTTGATTTGCATTTCAGTGATGTTTAATGAGATTAAACATTTTCCCCAACTTACATTTTTTTTTTCTCATGAGATTTATCTGTTCATTATGTTACTCCATTTTTGGTGTTTTTTTTATATATTAGTTTTTTTTTCTTTGTATGTTCTTCACATTTGTCTCCTATCAGATGTACAGTGAGAAAAATATTCTCCCATTTTGTAGGTTTTAACTTCCGTCAATTGTTTCCTTTGTTCTGCAGAAACATTTTAATTTTATACAACCTCATTTGAAATTTGTCATTATTTTCTGACTTATAGGATTCTTATTCAGAAAGTTACTAACAATTCTAGGATCTTTTTTATTGTATTAAAAACTTTTTCCATATATATTTGATCATGATTTCCTTGCCAAATTGTACAAGAATCTCTACACTTCCCTGACAATCATATTTTATGTTCTTTTTTCAAAACTGTCTTATAAAACAAAACAAAACATTTGGGGCTTTACATTTAAAAAATCTGCAAGTACATTTTAAAAGTCTGCAAAAACACAAAGATAAAACTAAATTTATTAAATCAAAAGATTATACAAAAATATCTAAAAAACATTGTGAGAGATTAGTCTAGTAAAATACTATTCATTTCATTTTATTTTTGCCAACTGCTCCTGGGCATAGAGCCTAGCCCAAATTCTGACTGACATACTCATTTTAAAGCTACTATTTCCTTATTTTCTTTCTGAGTTTGAAACTTAGTTACATTCTGATTTTTGTGAAGAGATCCTTGACTCTTGATCATGACACCATGACCAAGGCAAATGGCAAATATTATGAAGGAAAACATTTAATTGGGTGCTCCCTTATTGTCTCTGAAGATTAGTCTATGATAATCATGACAAGAAGCAATCAGTTATAGATGAAAACATAGCTAAGAGCTTTACAATCTTATCTGTAAATCAAGAAGGAGAGGGGGGAGGAGACGGGGAGGAGAGGGAAAGGGAAGGAGAGGGAGGGAAAGAGAGAGAGAGAGAGAAAGAGAGAGAGAGAGAGAGAGAGAGAGACAGACAGACAGACAGACAGAGAGAGACAGAGAGACAGAGACAGAGACAGAGACACTGAGACAGAGAGAGAGAGAGAGAGAGAGAGAGAGAGAGAGAGAGAGAGAGAGAGAGACAGAGACAGACAAGAAACCTCAAAGCTCAGCACCAGTGATGTACTCCCTCCAACAAGACCTCACCTACCACACAAATGCTACTCTTTTAGTTGTTCAACTCTCTAGTAACTAATGATTAAAAATTTCAGCCTGTAGGGGCTATTCTGATTTAAAAACCACAATTTATTTGTAATTTGTATATAAGAAATCTATGGATTTTTATGAGTTATTTTTGTCATGTTACTTTCCTGAAAGTATTTAACAGCTACAGACGTTTTCTGATAGAGACTTTAAGATCATTTATGTAATTTATGTGTACAATCAGGTTCTCTTCAAATAAAATTATTTTACTTCTTTCTGTACTGCTTTTATCCCATTGACCTCTTTCAATTATCTTTGGGATCTCTCTAACTATAACTATTTAACTATAACATCAAATAGGCATGTAGAGAGGATGTTCTTATCTTATTCCTGATTTTGTGGAATACATTGAGTTTCTCTCCCTTTAGGTTAATGTTTGCTATGATCTTAGTCTAATTTCATTTATTATTAGTCTAATTTCATTTATTATTCATTCATTTTTTATTATTAGTCTAATTTCATTTATGCATAAAAATGTTCTTAGACTCTCTGAAATATTTATCTTGAAAGGATGGTGAATACTGTCAGTTCTTCTACATTTAATGAAATAATTATGGGGTTTATCTCTTACTCTGTTCAGGAGTGGAGGGCATTTATCAATTCATGCATGCTCAACCATTCTTGCATCTCTAGGTCAAAGCCTGTTTGATAATGGTGGATGATCCTTTTGAAATGTTCTTGGATTTGGATTTGAAGCATTTTATTGAGAATCTTGACATTTATGTTCATAATTTTTTTTTTGTGGTGGATGTTTCTGTAGATTTTGGCCATAAGGTAATAATGGCCTGAAAAGACAAATTATAAAATGTTCCTTCAATTTTTATTTCTGAAGTAATTTGGGGAATATCACTGTTAATTCTTTGAAGAGTTGAAAAGTCTGCACTGAATTCACATGGCCCTGAGTATTTTGGGGAGGAGAATTCTAATCATTGCCTCTAGAGGTACATGACTTAATTTTGTTGGCTGAGTAATATTCATCTGTGTAATTAAACCCCATTTTGCTTGTCCATATTTCCATTAGTGGATATGTGGAATGTTTCCAATTATGTGCTATTACTAATAGAGCAGTACAGAATATTGAGTAAATGTCTCTGTAGTAGGGTGGGAACATGTCCTATGATGGTATAACTGGATGCTAAGGTGACCTATTCCTATGCTCTTGTGGATCTACCAAACTGATTTCTATTAAAGCTGCAAGTTTGAAATTTCACCAGGAGTAGATGATATCCCACTCACCCCACATTCTACCCACTATGAGCAATGAATTGTTTTATTGATAAGGGCCATTCTGACTGGTTTATGATGAAATCTCAAAGCAATACTAATTTGCATTTCTCTGATAACTAATGATGCTAAAAATTAACTGCTTCTTGCCCATTGGAGTTTGCTCTTTGGAGTATTATCTGTTTAGAACAGTGCCCAAGTTTGTAATTTGAGTATTTGTTTTCATGATGTCCATTTTTATGTTTTGGATATTAACTCTTTATCAAATCTGTAGGAGGCAAAATTTTTTTCTCCATCCTATAGGCTACGCCTTTGTCTGTGAGGATCGCATAAGATTCAGGTTGTTGTTTCTACTTTTCTTGTATCATTTATGACTTGCTCTGTATACTAGTATGTGGCCAATTTTGTAGAAGATTACATGAGCTACTGAGAAGGTATATTCTTTTGTATTTGGGTAAAATGTTTCATAAACACATATTCAGTACATTAAGTTTGTGATGCCAATTAACTCTAGCATTTCTTTTTCATTTTGTCTGGGTGACATATTAATTGGTGAGTTTGGGGTACGTAAGTCACATGCTATCTATGTGTGAGAGTCAATATTTGATTTAAGCTGTTGTAGTGTTTCTTTTAAGAACTTGGTCTTTTTGTTTGAAACCAAAATATTGGGTACTAAGAATTGAAATATCAACTTGGTAGATTTGTCCTTTGATATTTATCTAGTATCCTTTCATATCTCTTCTAATTACTTTTGGTTTTAATTCTATTTGTTTCAGATATTAAAATGAGCATACCAAATTATTACTTAAGTTTATTGGCTTATAGGTTTAGAATATCGTTTCCTGTCATTTTAACTTGAAGTGATGTTTATCGTTGATGTTCCCTTTTAGAGTAAAAATCTGGAGGGTCCTCATAAAATTAAAAATAGATCTACCTAAAGACCCAGTTATACCACTCCTTGGCATATACCCAAAAGATGCTCCACCATGCAAAAGGGGCACATGCTTCACTATGTTCATAGCAGCCTTATTTGTGATAGTCAGAAGTTGGAAACAACCCAGACATCCCACCACAGATAAATATATACAGAAAATATGGAACATTTACATAATAGAGTACTACTCAACTGTTAAGAATGAGAACATCATGAGCCTTGCAGGCAAATGGATACAACTAGAAAATAATAACCTTAGTGTGGTAACCCAGCCACAAAAATACCCACGAGGTATGTACTCACTGATAAGTGGATATCAGTCCAAAAGCTCAGAACACCCACAATAAACTCACAGACCATCTGAAGCTCAAGAAAAAGAAAGATCAAAGCGAGGATGCTTCAATCATACTTAGAAGGGGGAACAAAATAATCACAAGAAGTAGAAAGAGAAAGAGACATGGGAGGGAAAGAGGAGGAGGAGGGAAAAGAGGAGCAGGATTAGGTGTGGGAGAGACAACCAAGAAGTACGGATTTTGAGGGAATTGAACAGAGGTGTGTAACAGTGGGGGGTGGAGAACTGGGGTTACCATTAGAAAGTCTCAGATGCCAGGGAAGCAAGAAGTTCCCAGGACCCAGTGGGAATGACATTAGCTGAAATGCCCAACAAAGGAGAGATAGAAACTTTGAGATCATATCCAGTGCATAAGCATGGCCCCCAGCTACCCACCCATCTCAAAAATTTTAACCCAGAATTGTTCCTGTCTCAAGGAAATACAGGGACAAAGAGTGGAGCAGGAGGTGAATGAAAGACCATCCAGAGATTGCCCTACCTAGGGATACATCCCATATGCAGACACCAAATCCAGACACTATTGTAGATGCCAAAAAGTGCTTGCTGACAGGAGCCTGGTATAGCTGTCCCCTGAGAAGCTCTGCCAGTGCCTGACCAATTCAGATGCGGATGGTCAAAACCAACCACTGGACTAAGCACAGGGTTTTGGATTGAAGAGTTAAGGGAAGGAGTGAAGGAGCTGAAGGGAATTGCAACCCCTTCATAGGAAGAATAACAATATCAACTAGCAGGACTCCCAAGAGCTCCTAGAGACTAAAACACCAATCAAAGATTTCACATAGAGGGACTCATTGGTGCAGCTGCAAATGTTGCAGAGGATGGTATTATCTGAAATCAATGGGAGGAGAGTCCCTTGGTCCTGTGGAGGCTCATTCCCCTAGTGTAGTACGATGCTAGGGTGGTGAGGCAGGAGTGGGTGGGTCAGTAGCAGAGCACCATCATAGAGGCAGGAGGAGGGGGAAGGGTTAGAGGCTCACTGAAGGGAAACATTTGAAATGAAAATAAATAAACAATAAAAATTATCTCGTACATGCATAAACATAAATTGGAGAATTTTAAGATCCTTTTTTTTGCATTAGAAAAATCTTTACACAACTACATATAGTGATACAAGGCTTTATTCATAGTGTTTGAGAGGCAGAGTCAGGAGGATCTTTGTAAGTTCAGTGACAACTAGTCTGCATAGTGAGTTCTAGGCCTACTAAGGCTATGTAATGAAGCCTTGCCTTAGAAACAAAAATAAAAACAACCCAAAAACTGCAAAGTAAAACAAAAAAAGCACTGTACTATTGACTCCTGAAATATCTCGAAAATTTTCTCTTTCTTGTTCATGAGATGGACTTTGAAGAGAAAAGCATAAATTTCTTCATAAACTAAGCATATGAGAGGTTGAGATTTTGCTTAATGATAGGGTATCTGCCTAGCAACTCAAGAGCCTGGGTTTAATAATTAGCTCTATAAAAATAAAACAAAATAAACATATTCTCAACATATACATACTTCAGTTCTATGTTGAATAAAATATTGATATAGTCAAAGCTACAATTAAAAATTATGTGGAGACTCTTTATCAATTGCCTTCAAAAATGGTTGTCTGTCAGAAGTATTCAGTGCATTAAAAAATTTTCAGGCTCTAAGAGCTTGTACTCCTGTACAAGGTGTGTTTTGATACTTTCTGGCCAATGGGGGCAATGGTTGGTATTTTTCAGGACAGGATTATTTACTGGTGTCTCTTGTTTCAGTGGATGACTTCAGGCTCATTCACATATGGGAATCAGTAATTGGACACAGAAGGCATCAAAGGAAGGATCAGTCCTTAGTCCTGTGAAGGCTCAATGCCCTAGTGTAGGGGAATTTAGGCTGGGAGGCAGGAGTGGGTGGGTGGGTGGGGGAGCACTCTCATAGAAGCATGGGGAGGGGTGATGAGATACAGAGTTTCTGGAGAGAAAACTGGGAAAGGGAAAAACATTTGAAATGTAAATAAGTAAAATATTCAATAGAAATAAATAAATAAAAACAATGGCCTTTGACATGAGGCCATTGTTTTTATATTGGCTATATAGTCAGTTTCAGGATGATTTGACATCATTGAGACTGTTGCAAAATACAAATTCTACTTTCTATTGGGGGTTCATTACTTCTGGTCCACTTTTTTAGTGGAAATATTGGGTTCTCTTTTATCAAGTTATACTCTCCTTTATAAATTAACTTCAATTAGGTGCAGAAGTAATCTCAATCATTTGAGTGTGAGAGAACAGCAACAGTGAATCAGAAGTCTGAGATCTTTACAACAACCAGACTGAAGGCAGTAAAGAAAAATGAAGGAAAATTGAAACCATGTTTTTTGCAATGGTGGTTTAGAAGCAGCAACATTACAAAAGCAGGTGGATGGCTTCAGAGAATGTGGTAGAAAGCCCAGGGTGTCCAGGAAGTTATGCTGAGCCTTTTTACACATATTTGAAAAGGAATAATGAGAAGCAAATGGTAAGGATAGAGGCTCTACCGTCTTAACTGATCAAAGCTTTGTCAAGTCTGCAAAGGAGTTCTAGTAAGGATTAGTGTATGGTCTCACTAAAGAACAAATTAGTTCTCCCCTATATTTAGCATATCTTCAGTTGAACAAACTGCCTTGTGGAGAGTATTTATGGATTTCATGTGAACTATGTGGCAGGATGACTTAATCTAACTCTTAAATAGAAGAAACAATAATATGTTGTTTGGAGATTGTTCTCTATCCAGAGCCAGAACAAGTAGGTTTCCCTTAATGTGTGTCAACACAGCCCAGATGCATCCAACATCTCTTATTGTAATTTAAATACTAAAGATGTGTATCTCTTTCTGGCATTGCTAGACAAAATATAAGGGGGAGTCCCTTTCATGAGGTAAGGTATCATTGTTAATTCCCACCAAGGCTATTAATGTATCTAGCTATCTAAACCCATCATTGAGAAAAAAATATTATGATTTATATCATCATATTTCAAGAACCCAGGCTGGCATTGATAGTGTGTCTCAGTTGTTAAACAGGAAACCTATAGTATTACAGCTGACCTGGACCAACCTTTTCAGTCAGCCACAACTCACAGTCAAATGCTTATAGAGGCAACCTAGGTTCCAATATAATCTGCTTTCCATGAAGCAAATATTTCCTGGAAAAAGAGATCATAGATCCTCACAGAGGCTCCACAATTGACTCAAATTCCTCTTTCCCAAGCACCTCTTCTACCCTTACAGAGTATGTGAGCTAGACCTACCTTGGAGGCTTCTTAATTTCCCCTGGGAGAGAGGTTTTCTCTCATTGCATGTACTAATAAATATCGTTATCTGTTGAGGCAGACTGTAGTTTCTTTTTGCCATATAGTATTTGATCCCAGTTCTCAGAACAAATGACTGTTCAGCATCACATACTCCTTTTGCATAATCCTATAAAATGGCTCAATTTTGACCTTAATTTACTGAGATGTATGTATGTATGTATGCATGCATGTATGTATGTATGTATGTATGTATGTATGTATGTATGTATATTCCTGCCATTTGGTCTCTGGCTAAATATTATCCTAGAATTGCCTGCATACATGGAATTGTCATTTTACCTGTCTAAATAAATGGGTGTATGATTATTCTTCATGTCAGTAAATTAAAACTCGATGTGTTGGCTCTTCACATATTGAATTTTAATTCAGGACAGTTCAAAAATAAAAACTGAGCTATGTAACAAAAGGTAATTTCCATTAAGTTTCTATTATTACATTGTAGACACTAATGTCATTTCCATAAAAAAATGATATATTCAACATAAAGCTCTCTAAATTCACTTAAAAATGTAATCCCACTAGCCAATAGCTGAAGGCAAAATATCTCATTTGAAATCCACCTCTTCTGCATGAGATGCTGATGAGGATGGTGAAAGTGACAAGGAGACAAAAAGAAAGATAGAGATAAAATATATTAGAAGAGATAAGACTTATGCTTGAATAGGAAGCATAATGGCCCAGCATCATTTGCATCTGAGGAAAGAATATCATCTGTCTTTGACATTAGTGAAGGAATATGTTGGTGACAGAAGTTAGACGGCAGCATAGTGGAATTTAAAAAGATTCAAAGCAGGGTAAATTATTACATGTTCCAATTCTTCTCTACATGAATTCATTGAGAATATAATTATAAAAACGGTTAGAGAATGCCTTAAGACACGAAGTAGTTAACTCTTAAAGAACTTTTTATAATCAGTGATCGTACATTATACCGGAGATATGGCAAAGTTCAAGGTGATTAATTCTGAAGACACTCCAATGGTTCAAAACTTCTCCTTTCATAAGCTCACATATTCAGATATCAGTGAGCATAGGTTTAACCTAGTGACTTGCTTTCAGGAAAAGTCAGAATATATTTCCCAAAAATGACAGTGAAACCCTAAGTATTCCCTTTGTCAACCATTTCCTAGTCTTGAGACAAAATCACTCCCATGGAAGCAGCTTCCATTGCAGTGTGAAATTGAAGCAGCTGCCTTTGCAGTATGCAATGAAAGCACACTGTCACCTGCTTAGTGGAAAGAGTCCATGTCTCAAAAAGTGAAGAGAATTGTTTAATACTTAATAAAAAATAAACCTTTGCAACATCATACAAAATAGTTTGTAATGCATCTAGGCAATTATTCTAATGGTTATACACATCTATATATTTGAATTCTGACATCTTCAGGACTCAAATAAATAGTTATACAGATTATCAGAACTCCATGTATAGAATGCATTTAGAAACACATATGTATATTCATATGTGTATATAATCACCATCAATGAAAAGAGAGGCGATGAATTAGAAACAGAGAAAAGAGAAGTATAAGGAAGGGTTTGGAGGGAGCCATCTTGTATCCTGGGTCCCTCAGAGACCAGTCTGCACAGGAAAGCACATGGACTGCAAAAGCAACACAGCTTCTGAGACAGGCCCCTTTTCAGGTCTTCATCTTCATCCAGGAGGCAGATCTGAGCTCCAGACCTCTGTGCATCTTCCCTGCAAGAGGAGAGCTTGCCTGCAGAGAGTACTCTGAAAACTGAGACTCTGGAGAGAGTTGGAATCCCAAGAGTGCTGACAGAGGCTAAAAGAACCACAGGAGGAACAAGCTCCAGCCAGAGACAGCTATAACAACTAACACCATCAATTACCAGGTGGCAAAAGGCAAATGTAAGAATCTTAGTAACAGAAATCAAGACCACTTATCATGAATAGAACCCAGCACTCCCACCTCAGTGAGTCCTGGATAGCCCAACATACCTGAAAAGCAAGATTCAGATTTAAAATAATATTTCATGATGCTGGTAGAGGATTTTAAGCAGGACATTAATAACTTACTTAAAGGAAAACACAACCAAACAGGTAATGGAATTGAGTAAAACCATCCAAGATCTAAAAAGGGAAGTAGAAACAATACAGAAAACCCAAAGGGAGACAACTCTGGAGATAGAAACCCTAGGAAATATATCAGAGACCATAGATGTGAGCACCAACAACAGAATACAGGAGATGGAACACAGAATCTCAGATGCAGATGATTCCAATGAGAACATGTACACAACAATCAAAGAAAAATGCAAAATGCTAAAAGATCCTAACTCAAAACATGCAGGAAATACAGGACACAATGAGAAGACTAAACCTGCGGACAATAGGAGTAAATGAGAATGAAGATTTTCATCTTAAAGGGCCAGCAAATATCTTCAACAAAATTATAGAAGAAAATATCCCAGACCTAAAGAAAGTGATGCCTATGAACATACAAGAAGCCTACAGAACCCCAAATAGACTGGGCCAGAAAAGAAATTCATACCGACATATAGTAATCAGAACAACAAATGCACTAAATAAACATTGAATATTAAAAGCAATAAAGGAAAAAGGTCAAGTAACATATAAAGACAGGTATATTAGAATTACTCCAGACATCTCACCAGAGAATATGAAAGTCAGAAGATCCTGGACAGATGTTATACAGACCATAAGAGAACACAAATGCCAGCCCAGGCTACTATACCCAGCAAAACTCTCAATTACCATAGATGGAGAAACCAAAATATTCCATGACAAAACCAAATTCACACAATATCTTTCCATGAACCCAGCCTTTAAAAGGATTATAAAGGGAAAACAACAACACAAGGAAGGAAACTACACCTTAGAAAAAGCAGGAAAGTAATCCTAAAAAAAAAAAAAAAAGAAAAAAAGAAAAAGAAGACAGCCACAAGAACAGAATTCCAAATTTAACAACAAAAATAACAGGAAGCAACAATTACTTATCCTTAATATCTCTTAATATCAATGGACTCAATTCCCCAATAAAAAGACATAGACTAACAGATGGGCTAAACAAACAGGACCCAAGAATTTGCTGCTTACAGGAAACCCACCTCAGGGAAAAAAGACAGACACTACCTCAGTATAAAAGGCTGGAAAACAATTTTCCAAGAAAATGGTCTGAAGAAACAAGCTGGAGTAGCCATTCTAATATCGAATAAAATCGACTTCCAACCCAAAGTTATCAAAAGAGAAAAGGAGGGGCACTTCATACTCATCAAAGGTAAAATATACCAAGATGAACTCTCAATTCTGACTACTTATGCTCCAAATGCAAGGGCAGCCACATTCATTAAAGAAACTTTAGTAAAGCTCAAAGTACACATTGCACCTCACACAATAATAGTGGGAGACTTCAACACCCCAGTCTCACCAATGGACAGATCCTGGAAACAGAACGTAAACAGAGACACATGGACACTCACAGAAGTTATGAAACAAATAGTTTTAACAGATATCTACAGAAAATTTTATCCTAAAACAAAAGGATATAAATTCTTCCCAGCACATCCTCAAAAATTGACGATATAATTAGTCACAAAACAGGCCTTAACAGGTACAAAAATATTGAAATTGTCCCATGCATCCTATCAGATCACCAGGTAATAAGGCTGATCTTCAATAGCAGCATAAATAATAGAATGCCAACATTCATGTAGAAAATGAACAACTCTCTAATGAACGATACCTTGGTCATAGAAGAAATAAAGGAAGAAATTAAAGACTTTTTAGATTTTAATAAAAATGAAGCCACAACATACCCAAACTTGTGGGACACAATGAAAGCAGTCCTAAGAGGAAAACTCATAGTCCTGAGTGCCTCCAAAAGAAACTAGAAAGAGCATACACTAGCAGCCTGACAACACATCTAGAAGCTATAGAATGAAAGGAAGCAAATTCACCACAGAGGAGTTGACGGCAGTAAATAATCAAACTTAGTGCTGAAATCAACCAAGTGGAAACAAAAAGAACTATTAAAGAATCAACCAAACCAGGAACTGGTTCTTTGAGAAAATCACCATATAGATAAAGCGTTAGCCAGACTAACTAGAGGGCATAGGGACAGTATCCTAATTAACAAAATTAGAAATGAAAAAGGAGACATAACAACAGAACCTAAGGAAATCCAAAACATCATCAGATCCTCACTGATAAGTGGGTATTAGCTCAGAAACTTAGAATACCCAAGATACAATTTGCAAAACACATGGAACTCAAGAATAAGGAAGACCAACTTGTGGATACTTCATTCCTCCTTAGAATAGGGAACAAAATTCCCAATGAGGGAGTTACAGAGACAAAGTTTGGATCTGAAGCAAATGGATGGACCATCTATTGACTGCCCCACCAGGGGATCCATTCCATAATCAGCCACCAAACACAGACAGTATTGCATATGCCAGCAAGATTTTGAGGAAAGGACCCCAATATAGCTGTCTTTTGTGAGGCTATGCCAGTGCCTGGCAAATACAGAAGTGGATGCTTATTGTCATCTATTGGATGGAACACAGCGCCCCAAATGGAGGAACTAGATAAAGTACCCAAGGAGCTGAAGGGGTCTGCATCCCTAAAGGAGGAACAATAATATGAACTAACCAGTACTCCCATAGCTCATGTCTCCAGCTGTATATGTAGCAGAAGATGGCCTAGTCAGCCGTCTTTGGGAAGAGAGGCCCCTTGGTCTTGCAAACTTTATATGCCTCAGAACAGGGGAACGCCAGGGCCATGAAGTGGGAGTGGGTGGGTAGGTGAACAGGGCAAAGGGAGGGTATAGGGGACTTTCAGAATAGCATTTGAAATGTAAATGAAGAAAATATCTAATAAAAAAATGGAAAAAAGGAAGAGTTTGGACATAGCAAAGTGAAGGAAAAAATATGGAAATATACTATAATCCTAAAATGAATCACTGCAGAAATATGAACATATAAATATAAAATTAAAAGTAAAACCTAAGATGTTATGCAAAAATCATGAAAATACATACATCTTCATAATATAAAATCCAAAACGCAAATACACAACTATAGAATGTGTTATATCAAATTTCTCACAGATATCATCAGAAAAAATTAAAATTCTATCAGATACTTTACATGGAACTCTTGATTCTCTACAAATTTCATTCATCATTCCATAAAATTGCACATATCAAATCTAATATTGCTTTATTTAATTGAAAGTATGTAGTTCAGTTTTGTACTATCTGTATAATTGAAAAGTTAGAATAGTAAAGTTAAGCTCCTTCCTGAGATAGGAAATGTTATACATTTCTCAATGTATTCACTTTTGCCCTTTTACTTCTACATAACACTTAAGAGTTATTTAGAAGGAAAAAAAAGAGATACTAAGAGATTTTAATATCTTGAAGGATAATTAATAGCCCTGTGAGTTGAACTTCAAAAAAATCGCATAAATATTTACTTTGTGATGCAGCTTTATATTTTAACAGTTATGATATTGAATATTTTTTAATGTGTGTTTTCTTTTTCTCTGAAATTTGTCAGCTGCATGGGAAGGGTCATGACTGACTGTCTTTCTAACAATTGTGAACACACAACTGGGCTATCATCACACATCCAGGAAGAGTGCAACAGTGTATCATTCACCTCTGGCCATTCTTATGTGGAAATAATATACAGCCAGGTAAGTGTTAATTTATGCAAGACACAAAAACAAACAAACAAACAAACAAAAATAGTTTTTCACTGTTGGAACCAGAAAGATAAAGAGATGTGGTGTGGGGTAATCAGAGGCAGAAATTAGTCAATAAGCAAGTTGCATCTCAGTGTGGCATGAAGTTCATTTTATTAGTTTTATTAAGTTTATTTATTAGTTAATATGAGAATTCTTATATACTGTTTAGTTTTCTACTCTTGTAGATTCTAACTTCTGCTAGAATCCTTTTAAACAGAACATGAAATCTTTGTCTCTCTAAACTATCTGCTAGTAATTAAAAATGAATCTGGTTATAAAAAGAAAGATGAAGATGATCATAGAAAATAAATATCATGAAAAAGTGAATGGGTCATTGTGGTACACATGTGATTACAATGTTTATCAAGATGAGATAGGACAATTTTCAGTTTCATAGCTGTCTAGAATTCTGGAATTGAAGGCATGCATAGACTACCCAACTAGAATTTGTGGGAAAATAAAAGACAAAAATGAGTGAATAGAGAAAATTATACCCAGGGCTTCCAAATACCAAATTATTTATTTTCAGTGAGCTTGTACATTTATGTGTATTCAACTATTTCCCTATAAAGTGTATATGTATTATCATCATGTTAATGAAGTTAAAAGCATATTTTATGTAACTTTTGTAATGAAGGTTTAATTTTTGAGGTTTTAATTAAATAACACTTTCCCTTGCTTTTCTTCCCTCCAAACCTTCATGTAAACCTTCTTCATGCTTCAAATTAAAGAACTCTTTTTTCACTAATTGTTGCTGTATGCATCTGTATGTATACATAGATATGTGATCCTAAATATTACCTGCTCATTAAATGTTACTTTCATGTATAAAACATATATATGGTAGACTATTTCCTGTAATGTTAACATGACTGTATACAACTGAAATGATAATAGATTAAATAGAGGTGGTCAGATTCCATCACCTGTATATTTAAAAGTCATTTATTTTACCAATTTCTCTGCTATGTAATCCCAGGCAAGACTTATATATCCATATGTTTTCCCCTCTGTGGATAGAATCTGCTGACCCCTGTGGTTGAGTTAGGGAACACCTGCATGAAGCTGAGGAGGAGAGACACCCCATAGGAAGAGCAGCAGTCTCAACTAACCTGGACCTCTGGGATCTCTCAGACACTGAGCCACCAACTAGGCAGCATACGCCAGCTGATATGAGGCTCTCAACACATACAGCAGAGGAGTGCCAGATTTGGACTTAGTCAGAGAAGATGCACCTAACTTTGAGAGGCTTGGAACCCCAGGGAGTGGGAAGGTCTGGTAGGGTGAAGGTGTGGAGACATCCTCTTGGAGATGGGGAAGGTGTGGCAAGTGCAACATCTGGAGGGTGGGCCAGAAGGGGGATAAAGTCTGGACTGTAAAATAAGACTAGAGAATAAAAAAATAAAGAATAGAAAAGAAAACTGAAAGCCTGTTCAACAAATGGTGCTTGTCTAACAGGTGGTCTCCATATAGAAGAATGCAAGTTAATATATATTTAGCACCTAGTACAACACTCAAGTCCAAGTGGATTATGGACCTCTACATAAAACCAGATTCTCTGAATCTAATAGAAGAGAAGGTGGGATATAGCCTTGAATGCATTGGCAGAGGGGAATATTTCCTGAAAAGAACACCAATAGCTTAGGCTCTAAGATCAACAGTTGATAAATGAGAACTCATAAAACTGGAAAACTTCTGAAAGGCAAAGGACACACTATTAATAGGACAAAATGGCAACCTAAATTTGGGAAAAGATTTTCTCTATACCTATATCTGATAAAGGATTAACATCCAAAATATATAAAGAACTCTAAGACTCAACAAACAAACAAACAAACAAACAAACCAACCAAACAAACAAACAATCCAATTAAAATATGGGGTAAAAACTTATACAGAATTCTCAATAAAGGACGTTTGAATGGATGAGTAGCATTTAAAAAATATTCGATATCCTTAGTCATCCGGGAAATGCAATCAAAACGATGCTTAGATTCTATCTTACACCAATCAGAATACCTAAGATCAAAAACTTAAGTGACAGGCCATGCTGGTAAATATGTAGAGAAAGAGGAACACTTTTTCATTGTTAATGCAATTATAAACTGGTATAATAACTTCTCTGGAAGTCAATCTGTAAGTTCCTCAGAAAACTGGAAATGGTTTTACTTGAAGACTCAGCTATACTTCCCCTGGGCAAATACCCAGAGGATGCTTCACCATGTGCCAGGACACTCTGGTGGAGTCAGCTTGTGAGGCAGAAATGCCAAAAAGCTGCTCATGAGAAATGAATTTCTAGGACTCTCCTCCTGGATGTCTGGCGAAAGTCAGCTCTCCAGTTTGGGTCAGTTTGACAGGCGAAAAGCCTGGAAGCTGTTTCACGAGAATAAGAGTTCCATGGAAATTTCCCTCCCGGAGTTATGGCATTTTTTCCCTTACCCATAATAATCAAATTTCCACCACGTTAGTCTAGTGTATAGATTCACGTGCACTCTATTAAGCATTACCTTATAGTAAATGCCTTTTAAGATTGTATTCTAACATAGCTAAAGCCTTTTCCCAGTGTTCTTAGATTCCAGATAGCAGCAAGGAGTTTAACCTATTCAGTAACTAATTAAGCACTACCATAAAACAATAAAGCACTAGCCATTAATTCAGTTGTCTGCAGAAAGAGTCTGGAATTCTCACTGAGATAGAAATTCATATTACAGACTACATCCCGTGCCAAGAGTAAATTAATATACTATACTGATAAATGAGGATCCTTCAGACTAGATAATTTAACTAGGCCTAGAGAATTTTGGGGTCAGTGACACTACATTATTCTTGAGGCATGTCAAGAGTTAACAACCCCCTGGTACTAAGTGTGAAATTCCTGCCTGGCACTAAGCTGATCCTAGGCAGGGCTTGTTATTCCTAATGTAAACATTTATCTGGTCCCTACAAATTCCCTTTGAAGTCACTCCCCATGCATCTGTGGTAATCTCTAGTGTTAAACATTTATCTGGTTCCTTTTGAAGTCACTCCTTTTGCACCTGAAAAATTCAATGTGCCTTATTCTGTTATGATTTGCAATTTATTCTGTGTTATAAAAAGTCTGAGGCTCAACTGGAAAATTACATTCAGATTCAACACCTCTCTTGTGTGTTTGGCTGTCTGTCACTCCAACTCTTTGCCCATCTGCTTAAGAAATCCCATTCCACACAGACCAGGGACCCAGAGGGTCTGTGGCAACCATGCCATGTGGATATGGGCTCCGCTATGTTCATAGTAGCCTCATTTGTAATAGCCAGAAACTTGAAACAACCCAAATGTCCCTCAATCAAAAAAATGGATACAGAAAATATGGTTTATTTATACAATGGAATACTATTTAGCAATTAAAACAGAGGACATCATGAATTTTGCAGAGAAATTGATGGAACTAGAAAATATCATACTGACTGATGTAACCAATATCAAAAAGACATGCATGACACATACTCACCAATAAGTGCATATTAGCCAGTAAGTACAGAGTATCTATGAACCAACTCACAGACCATAAGAAGTATAAAAAGAAAGAAGTCCCAAGTGTGGATGCTTCAGTCCCACTTAGAATAAGGAACAAAATAATGATGAGAGGCAGAGAAAGGAGAGACCTGGGTGGGAGCAAGGAAGGGGACAGGATCAGGCATCTGTGGAGAGAGGAAAGAAGTCCAGAGGACCAGAATGAATGGAAATATGCAGCAGCAGGGTCTTGGCACAGGGGAACTTCTAGAAATTTCAAGACATCAGGGAAATGAGAGGCTCCCAGGACCCAGTGGGGATGATCTCAGCCAAAATGCCCAACAGTAGGTAGATGGAACCTAAAGAGACCATCAGTAGGTAGACATGGCCCCCAAATAATTCATAGGCAACCCAACCATATTCAAAATTCTTGACCCAGAATTGTTCTTGGCTATAGGAAATACAGGCACAAAAATGGAGCCAAGATTGAAGAAAAGGACAATCAGAGACTGGCCTATCTTAAAATTGAGCCCATGTACAGGCACCAAGCGCCAAGACTATTACTGATGCCATGTTGTGCTTAAAGACAGGAGCTTAACATGACTGTCCTCTGAGGGGCTCTATCAGCAACTGACTGAGACAGATTCAGATACTTATAGCCAATATTTGGACTGATGTTGGGAACCCCTATGGAAGAGTTAGGGGATGGACTGAAGGAGCTGAAGGAAATTGCAACACCATAAGAAGAATAACAATATCAATTAACTTGGACCCCACATATCTCCCAGAGGCTAAGCTGCCAGCCAAAGAGCCAACATGGGCTGGTCTGTGAACCCTGCTACATATGTGGCAAAGGACTGCCTTGTTTCACCTCAGTGGGAAAGAATGCATTTAATTCTGTAGAAATTTGATGATCCAGGGAAGGGGGATGCTAGTGGAGTGAGGTTGGACTGGCTGGGTAGATAGGGGAGCCCCCTCTCAGAAGCAAAGGGGAGGGTTATAAGGTGAAGAACTCTTAGAGGGGGACCAGGAAGGGGGACAACATTTAGAAAGTAAGCAAATAAAATGACTAATACAATTTTTAAAATGAAGGAGAGACTGAAGGACTAGCCGTCCAGTGACTGGCACAAATTGGTATCTACCTCATTTGTAGACACCAAATCCTGACACTATTACTGATGCTATATTGTGCTTGTAGACAGGAACCTAGCCTGGCTGTCTGAGAGGTCTATCAGCAACTGACTGAGATAGATGCATATACTTAATGCCAAATATTTGACTGAGGTCTTTGACTCCTATGAGAGTTAGGAGAAAGATTGAAGGAGCTGAAATGAATGGCATTCCCATAAGAAGAATAAGAGATCAACTATCCCAGAACCCTAGCAATTCTCAGAGTCTAAGCGAATATCCAAAGAGTATACATGGGCTGGTCAGAATCCCCTGGGACATATGTAACAGAGGACTGACTTTTCTAATCTCAGTGGGAAAGGATGAGCCTAATCCTATAAAGCTTGATGTCCGGGAAGCAGGATGTCTGGAGGAGTGGATTCTCAAGCAGCTGATGAATTTGAGAAGAAGAAAACATGCAAGTAAGTTTTTCTGGATCAGATCTGCTAAAATCTTGAGCAGAAACACAGAGTAAGTACTTATGAGTTTGAGGCTCAATTCACAGAGCCAATAATTATCCATTAAGCTATTCAAGTCTCTAAGGATCTATTAATACTCATGTAGAAGAGAAAGAGAAAAGTCAATATTCTGGGAAAAGTATAACCCTTCCTATCTCAGGGAGAATCTTAATTGTAACTCTTTTGAATTCCAGGTTGTAGAAATATTAGAAAACCAAAGCACATACTTTCAATAAATGAGACAATATGAGGTTTGATATATGCAATTTTATTGAATGATTAATGAGCTTTACAGAGAATCATGTTTTCCATATGAAGTATCAGATAAAATTTCTATTTTTTTTCAGTTAATATCTGTGAGAAGAAATTTGGTTTGATTCATTCAACAGTCATGTACTTGAGTTTCTGATTTTATGCTATGAAGATGCATGTTTTTCACTATTTTACATGTATTTTACATGCCATTTCAGGTTCTACCTTTATTTTAAATTATATATGTCTATATTGTAGGCAGTGACTTATTTTTTCTTTCATTTTTGTGATTATAATATAATTATATCATTTTTACCTTCTCTTTTCTCTCTCCAAGGAGTAACTCTTCTGAAATGCACCAAGCTTGACTGCAAAGAACTGTGAGTCAGGCTTGTGGGAGAGGACACAATACTTCTGATGTGCTAGCCTTTCCTGTCGTCGAAGTAATTGACCAGGAAGATACTAGATTCAGACATTGTCAGACTTTGGATTTCAGGTTGATAAAGGAGTTAAAGCAGCTGTTGTGCAGTATGGTCCTTCAGCCCCTATCACACAAGCACTGCTGGGTACTGTCACAGATTCACACTTAACCCCCCCCCCCCCCCAGATTGGAAAACCCCATGTAAGGCCACCCTGTCAGGAGGAGATTTCTTACTTTGGGATTCTGAATGGCGAGATGCCAGTAAGAAAACTGCCAATTTAAATGCTCAGACTGGTAATCTAGACTGGGATAGTAGCATGCTTCTGGGAGAAGGCCTTTATAAGGGCCAGACTAATCAGATTGATTTTCCTGTTGGAGTGTACACACAGAATGCAGTGGCTGCCTGCCTTGCTTGGGGACTGTTACTGGTTAGAGGGGATATTGGTGGGAGTTTAGCCAGCATTCATCAGAGTTCTGATGAGCCTTAACAGAACTTTGTGGATAGCCTATTAATAGCAGCTAGTAGAATAATTGGAAAATCTGATATGGGAAGTCCTTTCCTTATGCAATTGGCTTATGAGAACGCTAACCCAATGTGTCCTGCCACTATCCAGCCACACAAAGGAGAAACGGATTTAGCGAAATATGTCCATCTTTGTGCAGAAATCGGGCCGTCATATAATCAGGGTTTGGCTTTCAGTGCTGCTTTGCAAGGGACTGCCATACAAGCAATGTTCTCGCGGAAATGAGGGAATAATGCATGTTTTAAATGTGGAAATTTGGGTCATTTTAAAAGTGATTGTCCCAAGAACAAAGGTGCCGAGAGTGGGCAAGCAGGCCATGCCCCAGGAATTTGTCCCTGGTGCAGAAAGGGCAACCACTGGGCTAAGGTGTGCAAATCCAAGCCAGGCACTCTGGGCCATCCAGTGCCGGGAAAAAAGAGGAAGGGCCAGCCATAGGCCCTGTTGTAGTCACAGAAAATAGATTATGGGGCTATAAATCTGCTGCCCATCCAAAGAGATCAGTTTTTGAACTTGTCAGGGCAAAACCCGGAGGTGAAGGATTGGACCTCTTTTCCACCACCCAGGCAGTATTAACCCCAGAAATAGGAGTCCAAACTCTGCCTACCGGAGTCTTTGGACCTCTACCTGTAGAAACTTGTGGATTTCTTTTAGGACGAAGCTGTTCTATTGTAAAAGTCCTGCAGATTTATCCAGGTGTTATAAATAATGATTATGGGGGAGAAATTAAAATTATAGCTGCTTCCCCTCATGGTGTTATAACTGTACCCGCTAATCAAGGAATTGCTCAACTTGTTTTAATTCCACTACATCCACCACTGTCCAGATTTATTAAGAATGAAAGAGGACAAGGTGGTTTTGACTCGTCTGTTATGAATTGGATTAAATCTATTACTAACCAGAGACCTAACTTTAAATTGACATTTGATGGATAAAGCTTTGTAGGATTAATAGATACTGGAGCCGATGTCACAACCATTAGAGGACAGGATTGGCCCTAAAACTGGCTTTTGACTGATATGCTAACTCACCTCCAAGGAATTGGTTATGCTAGTAAGCAAAACAAAGCTCCAAATTGCTAACCTGGAGAGATGGGGATGGAAAATCAGGAAAAATTCAGCTGTATGTTATGTCAAATTCTCCTGTAACTCTATGGGGAAGAGATCTCTTGTCACAAGTGGGCGTTATAATGTACAGTACTAATGAGATGGTGACTAAGCAGACATTCAAATAGGGACCTCTGCCTGGACATGGACTAAAAATGAAGAGACAAGGAATTAAGACTTTTGAAGATCCTAAACCTCACTCTAACACAAGAGATTTGGAGTATTTTCCGTAGTGGCCACTATCTTGCCTGCATCCCACGCTGATAAAATTCAAAGGCTTAATGATATTCTGGTGTGGGTGGAATAGTGGTCTTTACCTAAAGAAAAAAGAGAAGCCACTTCTTTGCTAGTACAGGTGCAACTAGAAGCAGGACATCTAGTAGACTCTCAGTCCCCTTGGAATACACGAATTTTTCATTATCAAGAAAAAATCTGGTAAATGGAGATTGCTACAAGATTTAAGAAAAGTTAATGAGACTATGCTACCTATGGGACCTTTACAACCTGGGCTTCCCTCCCCAGTAACTATTCCTAAAGGATATTATAAAATTGTGGTAGATCTGATTGTTTCTTTACTATTCCTTTGCATCTAAAGGATTGTGAAAGATTTGTTTTAGTGTTCCTTCTATAAATTTTAAGGAACCTATGAAGTGATATCAATGGGCAGTTCTCCCACAGGGCATGGCTAATAGTTCTATTTTATGCCAAAAGTTTGTGGCACTAGCCATTCAGCCTCCCAGGACCCAGTGGAGATGACCTCAGCCAAAATGCCCAACAGTAGGTAGATGGAACCTAAAGAGGCCATCAGTAGGTAGACATGGCTCCCATTTGAAGCATGGGCAACCCAAACATATTCAAAATTCTTGACCCAGAATTGTTCTTGGCTATAGGAAATACAGGCTCAAAAATGGAGCCAAGATTGAAGAAAAGGACAACCAGAGACTGGCCTACCTTAAAATTGATCCCATGTACAGGCACCAAGCGCCAAGACTATTACTGATGCCACGTTGTGTCTAAAGACAGGAGCTTAGCATGACTGTCCTCTGAGGGGCTCTATCAACAACTGACTGAGACAGATTCAGATACTTACAGCCAATATTTGGACTGATGTTGGGAACCCCTATGGAAGAGTTAGGGGACGGACTGAAGGAGCTGAAGGGGATTACAACACCATAGGAAGAATAACATTATTAATTAACTTGGACCCCACATACCTCCCAGAGGCTAAGCTGCCAGCCAAAGAGCCTACATGGGCTGGTCTGTGGACCCTGCTACATATGAGGCAGAGGACTGCCTTGCTTCACCTCAGTGGGAAAGAATGCATTTAATTCTGTAGAAATTTGATGACCCAGGGAATGGGAATACTAGTGGAGTGAGGTTGGACTGGCTGGGTAGTTAGTGGAGCCCACTCTCAGAAGCAAAGGGGAGGGTTATTGGGTAACAAACTCTTAGAGGGGTCTGGGAAGGGGAAAAACATTTAGAAAGTAAGCAAATAAAATGACTAATACAATTTTTAAAATGAAGGAGAGACTGAAGGACTAGCCGTCCAGTGACTGGCACAAATTGGTATCTACCTCATTTGTAGGCACCAAATCCTGACACTATTACTGATGCTATATTGTGCTTGTAGACAGGAACCTAGCCTGGCTGTCTGAGAGGTCTATCAGCAACTGACTGAGATAGATGCAATATACTTACTGCCAAATATTTGACTGAGGTCTTTGACTCCTATGAAAGAGTTAGGAGAAGGATTGAAGGAGCTGAAAAGAATGGCATCCCCATAGGAAGAATAAGAGATCAACTATTCCAGAACCCTAGGAATGCTCAGAGTCTAAGCTAATATCCAAAGAGCATGCATGGGCTGTTCAGAATCCCCTGGGACATATGTAACACAGGACTGACTTTTCTAATCTCAGTGGGAAAGGATGTGCCTAATCCTGTAAAGCTTGATGTCCAGGGAAGCAGGATGTCTGAAGGAGTGGGATGAGGGAGGACTCTTGTAAATGTGAAGGAGAGGGGTATGGCATGATGAATTCTGGGAGGTAGGACCTCGAAGATTTATCATTTGGGATGTAAATAAATAAATTTTATTAAGAAAATAATAAAAATCTCATGCTCCAAATAATTGAAATGGCATAAACATACTAACAAAAAAGGGAAAACCTTGTAGCTTGAGGGATGGATAAGCAATTAAGACCTTACCCTTGCAGAAAATGGTAAGTTTGCTTCTCATGACGTACATCAGGCAGTTAAAATTGCTTGTAATTCTTCCTCCGGGGTATCTGAATTCCTTTTTTTGACTCTGATAACTATAGTCATACATAAACACATATATACAAATAAAACTAATAACTAATCTTTTTTCAAGAAAAGCTTTGGGATGCTAACAAAATATACTTGTACGTTTACGAAAATAGGATATCCCTTATGAATATCGATTCAAAAATAATCAATAAAATTCTCGCTAACCGAATCCAGGAACACATCATAACAATCATCCATCATGATTAAGTAGGCTTCATTACAGGGATGCAGGATGGTTTAATAAACAGACATCCATCAACGTAATCTATTATATAAACAAGCTCAAAGATAAAAACCACATGATCAACTTGCCTGAAAGCAATTTGCAGATCCAATGCAATCCCCATCAAAATTCCAAATCAATTCTTCAATGAATTAGAAAGGGCAATTTGCAAATTCATATGGAATAACAAAAAACCTAGGATAGCAAAAACTCTTCTCAATGATAAAAGATTCTGTGGTGGAATCACCATGCCTGACCTAAAGCTGTAGTACAGAGCAATTGTGATAAAAACTGCATGGTACTGGTATAAGACAGACAGGTAGACCAAAGGAATAGAATTGAAGACCCAGAAATGAACCCACACACCTATGGTCACTTGGTCTTTGACAAGGGAGCTAAAACCATCCAGTGGATAAAAGAAAGACACAATTTTCAACAAATGGTGCTTATCACCACATGATCAACTTGCCTGAAAGCAATTTACAGATCCAATGCAATCCCCATCAAAATTCCAAATCAATTCTTCAATGAACTAGAAAGGGCAATTTGCAAATTTGCACAACTGGTGGTTATCATGTAGAAGAATTCGAATTGATCCATTATTATCTCCTTGTACTAAGGTCAAGTCTAAGTGCATCAAGGAACTCCACATAAAACCAGAGACACTGAAACTTATAGAGGAGAAAGTAGGGAAAAGCCACGAAAATATTCGGCACAGGGGAAAAATTCCTGAATAGAACAGCAATGGCTTGTGCTGTAAGATCAAGAATTGACAAATAGGACCTCATAAAATTACAAAGCTTCTGTAAGGCAAAAGACACAGTCAATAAGACAAAAAGGTCACCAACAGATTGGGAAAGGATCTTTACCTATCCTAAATCAGATAGGGGACTAATAGTCTTATATTTTTTAATTTCATTTTTAGCAGGTTTGTACATAGAAAGGCTACAGGTGTGTGTTTTAATTTTGTATTCTACTACTTTGCTTAATGCATTTATAAGAAGCATGAACCTTCTTGCAGAGTCCATGTGGACTTTTATGTATAAAGTCATATTACCTTCAAAGAAAGATATTTTGAATTCTTCCTTTCCTAATTTTTGGCCCCTAATCTATTTCAGTTTTCTTACTGTTCTAATTAGATATCAAATAATATATTAAAGAGGTTTGGATAAAGTAGTCACACTAGTCTTGGTCCCGATTTAGTATAAATGTTTTGAGTTCCTTTTCAATTACTTTGGTGTTTGTTGTGGGATTATGGTAACTTGCCTTTACTATTTCAGGCATTATTTTAATGAACCTGCTTTTACCTTACCTTGTGGTTTTTCCTCTCAATCTTTAATATCTTCTCTCTGTTATATATGCTTCATTTTTGATTATTAGGTGTTGTGTTTAAAATATCTTATTTGCATTATATTGCATTATATTCATGTCTATTTGATATTCTTTATACGTCTTAGCTCTTGATAGCTATCTTTTCCTGTAAATTAGGGATTTTTTTCCTCTCTGATTCTTGTTGAAGATATATTCTCTGCCTGCATTTGATATGCCTCTCTTATTCTACAAACTAAATTGTTTTAGTTTAGTTTTGTTTTTGTTTTTTTTGTTGTTGTTGTTGTTGTTGTTTTGTTTTTTTTTGTATGTTTGTTTTTGTTTTTTAAGGCCAAATCTACTCCATCTAGAAACTGGACTATATCTTAGAAATAAAAGAGCCTGAGAATTTGACCTGTAGCTGAAACCAAGCTACATATAAGTACCAGGAAGGACCCTAGGGATTATCCACTGAGCACACCCCAGATTTACTCCCTAGCTATGTCCTAGCAACAGCGAATCAAAATGAGTATGATTGTTTCAAATATACTTTCAAACCATTTGTGATTGTTTATGGTTTTGTTCCAGAGCACCCACTTGTTAACATACAATAGTCATTCAATTAGATGTTTGCCAGGCTGGACACCCTTTTGGTTGCTTGCCATTTCCTATAAATCCTTGTGCCCTGGAGGGTTTGGGGCTGCTGCATCAAACTGTCCTGCTGTATCAGGGTCAGCTGTAAGTAACACTAAATTTCAGTTTCTAATAAAGAGATTTTAGTGTGGTTGCATCAGAGTTGGATCCTGGTGGTCTTTTGGGGCTTAAAAATAGGGCACGACAATAGTATTCAAGAATTTTCTTATGGTTTTCACTCTTGAGAATTTTGGGGGAAGGTTTGACATTTCCAGTGAATGAGTGATCCAAATAATCTACCTTGCTTTTAAGCCTGGATAGATTCACCTCCTGTTTACCCAATCTCTTGTTGAGCCCTTCTTTCAAACTTTTAAAATTTGAATTACATAGTTCAAATAAGAAAGCTATATAATAGAAATCAGTATAAATAACTCTCAAATAACTAAATCTAATTTTATCTTATCCATATTATTTCTGGGCATTTATCCAGATGACTCCAATTTGATATATCATGGAAATATTTGTACAAATGTTGTTTTGAAGGACTGTTCATATCTAAACTATGAAACCAATCTAGGTCTCCAACAGAGGAGTGAACAAAGCAAATAATATACATACATACATACATATATATATATATATATATATATATATATATTTAATCTATTAAGTACAATATTACTTTGTAGAGGTCAATTAGTGGGAAGATGATGGGAAAGTAGGAATGATAGTAAAGTCTAGGGAGTCATGTTCAAAGTTCCTGACAGTGTTAGTTAAAGTGTTTTTATGCAATCAAATATCATGTACAATGCATTTATTGCTAGAGAATAACAATAACAATCTTCACCATGCATTACTTACAAATAACGTGATTTGTATATTTATTATTTAGATGTAAGGGTTTCACTTTTGATGAAGATAATACCATGACCATGATATTATATACCAAAATATGTAAGTTTGATGTTCTCTTAGATTATTTAATATTTTGAGATAATACACATCACTGCAGAGTAGTATGAGTTACATAAATACATAGGACAAAATGGCCAGAGTTAATTCAAGACCATTTCAGAAATTGTTACACATTCAGTCTTAATATGAAGTTAAAATTCTTTTAGTGATTTAAATATTTCCTTAATATTTGAGTTCATACATGTATATAATGAAATATAACCACATTAGTCACTCATTCCCACTTTATCCCCAACAATTCTCACTCCATACTTCATTACATGTTCTCCACACAATTTCATGTCTTCTTTTCACATAAGCCATTGAGTCCAATTGCTGTTGCCCATATGTCCTCAAGTTTAGTGCAAACCCTCTAGCTGGAAAATGCTATCAGTGGCCCCATAATCTAAGTGGAGTAGGTCCCCCTTCCCAAGAAGTTATGTAGCACAAATATCTGTTATATGAAACTCAAGTCAGCAACACAAATATCAAATTTTAAAATTAAACTATTTTGCACAAAAGTCTAATATATATTAGTTTCATACTTACATGCTGGTAAACTATGTTAAGAAAATTTGAAAGTATTTACTTCTGTAATTAAATCATTACATTTTCATTTTTACATATGGTAAAAGCATAGCAATTCAAAACAGTGATACCCAAACCAAGTTATACTATTTCTGGATGCATTCTTTGGCGTGTAAAAACATGTGCAGTGCCAATTTATAATGTTATATATTCCGACATCAGGACATAGTGAAACTACATGTAAGTTGGATAAGTGCATCAAGATAGACCTGGATTTATCATATGTATAAGTTAATTTTTGATCACTTATGGTCAGAAATATTTAGAACTGCTTCATTTTAAATGCCACCACAATTAGTTATGTGACTCAGTTAAAAAAATCAATATATAAAGGGATCATGAAGGTAGTTAAATTATGTTATCTTACAGACAATTTTCCAGAGGGCTTTCTTGATGTCCCTGTTCCTCAGGCTGTAAATGAAGGGGTTCATCATGGGAACCACCATTGTATACATTACCGAAGCCACCATACTTTCCTTGGAAGAACTAGAAACTGTTGAACTGAGGTAGACTCCTATACCTGTTCCATAAAATAGGCAAACAACTGACAGGTGAGATCCACAGGTAGAGAAGGCTTTATATTTCCCTAACAGTGATGGAACTCTAAAAATAGAAGAAGTAATTTTATAGTAGGAGTAAAATATTCCTGAGGCAGGGAGGAAACCAGTAATGATGCTTAAAAGAAACATGACTATGTCATTGATAGTAGTGTTAGAACAAGCAAGTTTTACAAGTTCTGGAACATCACAGAAGAAATGAGGGATTTTTATATTAGTACAAAATGTTAGTTGTGACACCATAAAGCAGTGCACCTGTGAATCAATGAGACTGATACAAAATGACATTACAACCAAATATCTACACCGACAAGGATTCAGAATGACTTGGTAGTGTAGAGGGTGACAAATGGCCACCCATCTGTCATACGCCATCACTGCCAGTAGAATACTGTCCATACACCCAAAAAGAATAAAGAAAGATACCTGAGTTAGGCATTCAGCATAAGTTATGGATCTGTTGTGGGCATGCAAGTTTATCAGCATCTTGGGGATGGTGGTGCTGCTGAAGCCCATGTCAGCCAATGAAAGGTTGTAGAGGAAGAAGTACATTGGGCTGTGGAGGTGGGAATCACAGCTGATGGCCAAGATGATGAGAACATTTCCAAGCACAGTGAGCAGATATATGAGCAGGAATAGTGCAAATAAGATGAACTGCAGTTCAGGGTCCTCTGAGAGTCCAAGGAGAATGAATTCCAAGGTTCCTGTTGAATTATATGGTTCCATAAGGCTAGGATCTTTTGAAAAGAAAAAAAAGAGATCATTGTAGAGAACTAAGCAGTATAGATGTAAGTGTCTACATGCCTATATGTTTGTAAACCAGCTATTCATAAGACATCATTCATACATGAGAACTGTTCATGTTTAGAAATTACCTATTTACTCAGGAAAAGGTTCTGGGGCTAAGAGCTTTGTTTTCTGTTTGGTAAATACTTGAAACATTGAAAGGGGAAATTCGTGATTTGAATAGAAATAAGTGGTACAGCCCTTGTCAGTTATATGCAATAATCTAAATTTGTTCCCATTAGAAAACATGGTAGAGAAAGGTAGGGGAAGTAGTAAAATAAAAAAGGAGAAATTAAGGACGAAAGAAAGGAAGGAAGGAAGGGAGGAAGGAAGGAGGAAGGAAGGAAGGAAGGAAGGAAGGAAGGAAGGAAGGAAGGAAGAAAGGAAGGAAGAAAGAAGTAAGGAAGAAATAAAGAAATAAAGAAATAAAGAAAGAAAGAAAGAAAGGAAGGAAGGAAGGAAGGAAGGAAGGAAGGAAGGAAGGAAGGAAGAGAAGGGAAGAGAGAGGAAGGGAAGAGAATGAAGAAGAGAAGAGAAGGGAAGAGACGAGAGGAGAGGAGGAGAGGAGAGGAGAGGAGAGGAGAGGAGAGGAGAGGAGAGGAGAGGAGAGGAGAGGAGAGGAGAAGAGAAGAGAAGAGAAGAGAAGAGAAGAGAAGAGAAGAGAAGAGAAGAGAAGAGAAGAGAAGAGAAGAGAAGACAAGACAAGACAAGACAAGACAAGACAAGACAAGTCAAGGCATAAAGGAGAAGAGAAGTCTTGTGAGCAGTATATTAATCAAGATATGCCCTGGTAGATATTAAGAGATTCTAACCCCCCTCAATTTCTCTTGTAATATATTATCACTTTCTCCCCAATACATTTGTATTTCAGCTATTCACAAAGACACCATCATCAAAGCCAGGGCTGTATAGATTGAACATGTAGATTACAAAACTCTGACCTCCATACACAATTTTTAATAAAGCTTCTCTTGTATACTGTGATAATAATCCCAAAATAGACAAAATGCAAATTTAGTTACATTTCTCAGGTGTGGCAGATTCTTACAACCATTTCTACAATGGCTTCTGAGACAATAATATATGTTAATAGGCAAAATCATAAAAGAAAAGAAAAATATTTCAAATAATTACTCAAAAAATCACTCTAACAAAAATTTACATACAAAGAAGAACATGCCGTTTCCCTATATTGCCTTCAGAAAATATCATTCTAATGAAAGAGATCTATGAAGAAGTTATATATATTTAATCTTTGAAAAGTGCGTAAGATTATTTCCTTGGATTTATATTTTGAGTAGACAAGCTAAAATCAGGCGTGGAGAGTTGGATCAGCAGCTAAAATCCACTTCCTTCTCTTAAAGGGGACTGAAGTTTTGTTCCCACCACTCACATTAAATAGTTTACAACAGCCTGTAACTCCAACAACATGGGAGCCTACATCCTCTTTTGGCATATGTTTTAAGATTATAATTAGAAATTTCAAAGTAAATTCAGACATTTCTAGTGTGGTGATGAAAGTATATGTCCACGCATGTGAAAAATTTGAGTTGGTAAGAGGTCAACTTTTGTTACTGTCCATCTTATATTTTAAGGCATATATTGATCCTGATCTTACTGATCCTAGATCTTACATGGATTACATTGGCTGATAGTGAAATCCTACTCACACATTGTGAAGGTTACAGAAACACCCAACCATGCCCTTGTATGGATGCTGGTAATTAAACTCAGATCCTCATTGTGTACAACAAATATCTCACCCAGTGAGTCATCTATTCACATCCCTCTAACAGATTCCTATTTCCTCAGTATAGAACCTCAAACTGTGATTTTATTTTTTCTCTTACATTGAAGTTTGTGTGTGTATGTTGGAGAAGGTGTCAAGAATAAATGCGGCAGTAAACAGTGGAGGTAAATTAACAAATGAGGACAAGCTACAGATTTGGTTTCTGTTATTTGATTTTAACATCCTGATTGCCAGCTCCTAATTCAACCTATCTGAGGGCCATTCTTATTGTAGCTAAAAGGACAAAGGCACATACAGCTCTACTACATGTTATATTAGTGACACAGAGTAGAAAATAAAATGTCTAAGAGTTTTCCAGAGATTAGGGCGAAGAGAAATTTAAGGTTCAATTGGTAGAATAGATGGCTCTTGGTTATGCAGGGGATGCAATCTGACCAACAGTATTCAAACTGCTATGACACTGTTAGAATGCAAGGCATTTTAAAAATTTCAAAAAGAATAATAAACCATACAAACATTTGTACAAATAGCAATGTAAGAAGGTGAACAGGAAATATTTAGGAACATATATGTATATATATGCAACAATCATTAATGAAAAAAGTGCTCTTTAATTTGAAGGAGAATTAAGAGGGCTTTTGTGAGGGTTTGGAGGGAAGGAAAATAAGGGAGAAATATTGGAATAAATTTAAATCTCAAGAATTAAAAATATCACTATAAGTTATATAGAATATAATTCTTATCTCAAATTAACATGATGATAATGCATAAATATATTTTATAGGGAAATAGTTTGACATATATAAAGCTACAAGTTCAATGAAATACATGATTTGATATTTGGAAGCTCTGGGTAAAGTTTCTCTATTCACTCATTTTTTCTTTTATTTTCCTACAATTTCTGGCTATGTAGAAGCTTTGCCTTCAAATTTCAGGATACTAGACTGATCTTAAACTAAATATTCCTATCTCAGTTTGATAAATAATATAATCACATGTGTTGTACAATGCCCCAATCACTGGTTCTTGATATTTGGTCCTTATGATCATTTTGATCTCTACCTTCTTCATATAGTAAAGCTCATGATATTTTTTAATCAATAGCAGAGAGTTCAGAAAGATATCACTTTCATTTTATGCTTGAAAATATTCTCAATAAGTTAAAATCCTAATGGTTAAAAAAATAAACAGTATGAGAGTTCTCATATTAACTAATAATATAAACATATGTTTAACTAATAAAGTAAACTTAATTACACAATGACATAAAACTTTGCTTATTGATGTATTTTGTCTTTGATTACCCCACACCACATATCTTTACCTTTCTGGTGCCAACAATAAAAGCACTGCTGTCCCTCATTTGTTTCTTGCATAGATTAGCACTTACTAAGGATGTAAATTATTTCCATTCGAAGATGACCAAAAGTGACTGATACACTTTTGCACTCGTCCTGTGTGTGTGATGATGACCCAGGTTCTGTGCTCAAGACTGGTAGGAAGACAATAAATCATGACCCTTCTCAAGCAGCTGATGAATTTGAGAAGAAGAAAACACGCAAGTAAGTTTTTCTGGATCAGATCTGATAAAATCTTGAGCAGAAACACAGAGTAAGTACTTATGAGTTTGAGGCTCAATTCACAGAGCCAATAATTATCCATTAAGCTATTCAAGTCTCTAAGGATCTATTAATACTCATGTAGAAGAGAAAGGGAAAAGTGAATATTCTGGGAAAAGTATAACCCTTCCTATCTCAGGGAGAATCTTAATTGTAACTCTTTTGACTTCCAGGTTGTAGAAATATTAGAAAACCAAAGTACATACTTTCAATTAAATGAGACAGTATGAGGTTTGATATATGCAATTTTATTGAATGATTAATGTGCTGTATAGAGAATCATGTTTTCCATATGAAGTATCACATAAAATTTCTATTTTTTTTTTCAGTTAATATCTGTGAGAAGAAATTTGGTTTGATTCATTCAAGAGTCATGTACATGAGTTTCTGATTTTATGCTATGAAGATGCATGTTTTTCACTATTTTACATGTATTTTACATGCCATTTCAGGTTCTACCTTTATTTTCAATTATATATGTCTATATTGTAGGGAGTGACTTATTTTTTCTTTCATTTTTGTGATTATAATATAATTATATCATTTTTACCTTGTCTTTGCTCTCTCCAAACCTTCCATATACACGTCATTTCTCTCTTTCAAGTTTATTGCCTCCTATTTTTTAATAGTTGTTACATGCATATTTGTATATACATATATTTCAAAATATACCTGAGGCCAAATAAGTTGTATAAACGTATCAGGGGGGCTTAAAGATGTTGAAATTTAAAAACATAGATGGCTGTAACTGTCACAATGATTGCCTAGAAGTATTACAATCTAGCTTGAATGGTATTACAAAGATTCATTTTCTTAAGGAACAAACAATTTTCTTGGTTTCTTGAGACATGGGTTTTTATATTAAGCACCTGATTGTACAGCATATGCTTTTATTGAAGCAATCTCATCTATTGACTGTGTCACAGACCCCATGAAACTACTGGGTGAGGACTGGACTGTGAGAAGCCACAAGATCCCGCTCCAGGGGTGAGGAAATGGCAAAATCTGGGGTTCCCATGGAACTGCCTAAGTTGGGCTCCAACTCTTGGGCACCACAGACTGTTGAGCACCATGGAAGAGCCCGTTCTGAGGTCCGTGGGCAGCATGGAGGCCAAGAACAACAGATTCTCACTCTCAGGAATCCCAGATGCCAGTGTAGGTTGAGGAGAACATACCCTTGAGTGGACTCTGGCCTGGAGGCTGAAGGGAAAATGGTAGGGGGAGAGAGCTCTGGCAGATTACTGCAGAGAGGAGAGAGTCTGTCTAGCTCAGGCAGCTTGCTCAGTGGCCAGGTTGGTTTGGCTGGTGGCCATGGCTGGTGCACAGGCAGACCTCTTGTAGGGAGGTTAAATGCTCAGCTTGTTAGTGAAAGACATACTTAATTGCTCTAGCAGGGTGGGTTTAGATGAGCAGAGATGGTCCTTGGTTTTAAGGTGTTTATTGTAGAAAGGCAGAGAAGGGAGAGAGTAGAGTATCAGAGACTGGTCATGGCCACATGGAGAGAGGAAGAAGGGAAGGCAGAGAGAGGGAGAGCAAGGGAGCAAGATTAAGAGCAAGAGAATAAGAGGTAAGAGGATAAGAGAATGAGGAGAGAGCAAGCAGCTTTTTTTTATAGTGGGCTGGACTACCTTGCTATTGCCAGGAAACTGTGGTGTTGGAGTCCAGACAGCCTACATGACTGAAGACTACAAGATTATGGAGCTGTGGCTTCCTGTCAGGAGCCACAAACAAGCCTTCTGTCCCTCCCAGATTAATCTGCTGGGGCTCCAGGGTTTAAACTTAGCTCAACTAGAGAAAAGGCTGTCTTTCAAAGTCCCACATGGACACGTGTAACATATAAAGACACAAATTTTATATATATACATGAAAGGCTAAAATTGAGACATTTTGAGTGGTTGTACAACAGGAACATATGATATAAAACACAATCATCTGTGGTGAGAACTGGGATCAAATACTATATGACTTCCAAACTGAGACTGAGATCTAAAATGTAGGAGCAGAAAAGTTAAGCATGGCATTGACTTTTTCTGTATTTTTAACACATTGTAGTATGCGAAAGCATTATACTAACCATGTCACATTCCACATTAGCCTCTGGGGAAACAAAAGTTTCAGCACCTTCTTCTGTAATGTCAAGTTTGAAATTTTTTCACCTTTTCATTCTCCCTTCTGTTGCTTTGCTTTAAAAATAATATATAATG
This sequence comes from Mus musculus, assembly GCF_000001635.26. Taxonomy (NCBI): domain Eukaryota; kingdom Metazoa; phylum Chordata; class Mammalia; order Rodentia; family Muridae; genus Mus; species Mus musculus. The sequence continues at coordinate 19,802,686 of NC_000075.6, read as the reverse complement.
TCATTTTGTTAATTCTGGTGATCATTAACTTTTCAGATAATATTCAGGGAACATGAATGCATCCTATTGAAGAGACATTTTGACAGCAAAAGTAAAAGTTTTCATTTTTCCTATCAGGAGTATATAAAACACACAGTGGAGAGTCTACTAGCTCTGTTCTACAGATATTCTATTCCTCTGTATGAAATGACCCAATATACTTAGTAAAAATAAGAAAAAACAAGCTTTTTAGTGATAAAACAGTTTGGGCTCAAGCTAATTCCTTGAATATAAGATATTATTTATTTGCTTTTGTAAACAAAGGCACGGTGAAACCACTAAATTGGACCCTCCATGGGTAGAAATAAAGTGTTACTCAGAATCAAACGGCTATGGATATCTCTCAGGGGATTTAGAGAAGCACAACGGTGAAAAAAGAAGTGGGTAATATAAGTCAGAATGTATTGTGTGAGTCTTTAAGTTTATAAAAAGCTCTACAATTAACTGAAACTAGATGCACTTGACTGACATAAATGGCTCATTGCCACAGACCCTCTGGGCCCCTTTGTCTGCGTTGAACCGGTCTCTCGTCGCGGGTGGGCAAAGAGTCGGATGAGTGACAAACAGACGCACACAGGAGAGTTTGTGTTGGATCTGAATATAATGTCAAATCGAGCATCATACTTTTTATGCAGAAGACAATAAGGAAGTTGGGTGACACACCAGCAAGGTACAAAGAGGTTACTGGATTCTTACATAAAACAGAGGAATGCAAACACAGAAGGTCTAACAGGAACCACCTGGGATAGAATTCATTGTTAACAACTGGGATCAAAAAGGGCCCCACCTAAGATTCGCTTAATCTTAGAAGCCAGGGTCAAGGGCTTCGTGCCCTTGCCATAGTTCCTATTTTAGTCTATTGTATAGTCCACCTTCCCCTTAGGCCATTGTAAATACGTGTGTATGGGTGTAACTTAGCTATAGTCTTAGAAGCCAGGTATGAGGTCTTTACTCTCTTAGGGCAAGGGCTTTCACACCCAAGTCATGGCTCTAACTAGGGAGTTCCTTTCTAGCTAACCATCTCATGAATAATGCAATACTCTAAAACCACAGCCCAGATCTACTTCCTAAACCATTGTAAATTCCTGTATATGGGAGCAACTTGGCTTTTATTGATAGTGTAATACCAGAGGCTATTCTGAATGTTACTGTCTAGCTCAAGGACGTTCTAGGACTGTTGGAACACTGGAAGGCTTTAGCTATGTCAGAATTGAATCTTAAAAGGCACTTATAATAAAGAGAGCATGTGGATCCATCCACTAGACTAACGCGGGAATGGAAAATTTAGAGAGCACGCCAGACTCCAGGAGCGAGTTTCCGTGAAACTCTTTTGCCTCGAGAATAGCTTTCAAGTCTCTTGGCTTGTCAAGCTGACTCAACCAGAGCACGTGGCAACTCATATGTATAGTATGTTGAGGAACATACTAAGGGAAGTCCTAGTTAAAAGGAACCCAAATTATAATATCAGACATTGACTGTATGAGACTTTTAAAGAGTGCTGAAGTTGGTCTTCTGTTTATCTAACAACAGTCTGCATGTTTACCTGGTAGTCCTTCTTTTTTATTACATTGTTACCAGCATTGACATTTTGGGGATTCTACTTTTTGACCTAAATATATATATACATTAGGCTGATGCATTCCACACCACCAGAAATATGATAAGGATAAATTAAGCAGGAAGTATAATCCAATTGGCCCATGCATCAATAAGAATGTCAAGATGTGCAGGATGGTGGTGGTGCAGGCCTTTAATTCCAGCACTTAGGAGGCAGAGGCAGGCAGATTTCTGAGTTCGAGGCCAGCCTGGTCTACAAAGCATGTTCCAGGACAGACAGGGCTACACAGTGAAACCCTGTAGTGAAAAACCAAACCAAACCAAACCAAACCAAACAAACAAACAACACAAAAACAAAAAACAAAAAAACAAAAAGAATGCCACGATGCAGATGTTTGTTCACCAGGATTGACAAGCCATTAAGTCCCATTCCCATGACAAAGTCTTATACTTATTCTGTAGAGTCTGATTCTATAACAAATGGAGACTTTTAGACTTTAGGCCTATTTCTATATCAGAGAACATTTCTGATATGGATAACTCAACACAGAGTAAAAATCATCATTAAATCATGGCTTTCCTAACTATGGCCTAACATACAGTTCTCTTTGTAAACAAAGCATAATTCTGCTAGGTTGGCATGATGACCATAGGTAAAAACTATTCAAAATTAAACAACACTAATTAATTAAAATGATTCAAGAGAAAGACTATATCTTTGCTGTGTCCTCTTTCATGCCTCCACCATTAGAGATGCAGCCTCCTGTCTTTTTTAAATTTTGTTAAATTTTCCAAAATTTAACCTGAGTCCAGGATGAGAAATATATTTAAGGATGACAGTGAAGGATGCATAAGCCTTTTAAGCACTGTAATTTAAAATTAAAACCTAATGTAGAATGTCTAATGGCTCAGAGACTTTTAAGACTGCAAGGGTGTAGTATGAGCTGAGATGAGGCTTTTCATTCCATGATTCATGGACTCTCTTTTCACACACCTGCTATTCTGATTGTAACATAATCCAGGAGGTAGCTATCACAGCAAAGGAAAACCTTGGAAGGGAGTAAATGTTTAGTGCAACGGGTGAATGAAAATGAGATATGAGCACTCCTTGATATGATTGAGAAGAGGGATTTTATTGTAGATATGAGGGAGAATTTAGCCACAGGCATCTAGAAAGTTACAGGCTGAACCAGGCCATGAGAGAAGAAACTGTCTGGTAAGAGAGTGAGAGAAAAATTGACAGAAAGTAGGACCAAGAGTGGGAACAAAAGGAGAGCTGAGAAAAGAGGCCAAGACAAGTCAGGAGCCAAGAATGCACATAGCCAAAATCAAGATTCTATATCTATGAGAAACTAGGGAAAGGAAAGCAAAGCAAAGCCCTGCCATTGGGATGGAGAGGTGTAGGGAAGGGATCAATGTGATAAGTGCTGAGTGAGTCTAGTCTATAGTTTCTTTGGAACCTGGAAGTAAAGTGATGAATAATGCATTCAGCATTACAATGAGCAAAGATGTATCAAAGTTTGTCCTATAGTAGATTAGAACTTGAATATAAAAATGGTTCCTGACCTTGTAAATAAGTAGGTAGATAGATAGATAGATAGATAGATAGATAGATAGATAGATAGATAGACATATACTTACTTTATTCATGGTTTTATATGTCATCTTGTATATTTTGTTTACTTATTTCTTTGTTTTTCTGGTCAAATGATGTAGCCTCCCATAAACCTGAAGCAGGCTAAGCCAGAACTTGTCCTTGCTGCCACTAAGGAGATTATCTAGGGTGGAACCTTCCTCCCTAGATCACACTATTGTTCTGCCACTGCCTCTGTTCCTCTTCAAAATACTGCTAACTACTGAGAGGCCCCAGAGCTATTCTGGAGATTAAGCCCTACCCTGCATGTCATCACGTGCAGCTGGTTCCAGGCTCCAAGGATGAATTGGCAGGAATGGACTCCCCCCACCCCCCTCTTTTTTATATCCAAAATTTTCTTTTTTTAAAATATTTTTTATTACGTATTTTCCACAATTACATTTGCAATGCTATCCCAAAAGTCCCCCATACCCTCCCCGCCCACTTCCCTACCCACCCATTCCCATTTTTTTTTTGGCCCTGGCATTCCCCTGTACTGGGGCATATAAAGTTTGCATATCCAATGGGCCTCTCTTTATAGTGATGGCCGACTAGGCCATCTTTTGATACATATACAGCAAGAGTCAAGAGCTCCAGGGTACTGGTTAGTTCATAATGTTGATCCACCTATAGTGTTGCAGATACCTTTAGCTCCTTGGGTACTTTCTCTAGCTCCTCCATTGGCAGCCCTGTGATCCATCCACTAGCTGACTATGAGCATCCACTTCTGTATTTGCTAGGCTCAGCATAGCCTCACAAGAGACAGCTATATCTGGGTCCTTTCAGCAAAATCTTGCTAGTGTATGCAATGGTGTCAGCGTTTAGAAGCTGATTATGGGATGGATCCCTGGATATGGCAGTCTCTAGATGGTCCATCCTTTGTCACAGCTCCAAACTTTGTCTCTGTAACTCCTTCCATGTGTGTTTTGTTCCCAATTCTAAGAAGGGGCACAGTGTCCACACTTTGGTCTTCATTTTTCTTGAGTTTCATGCGTTTAGGAAATTGTATCTTGTATGTTGGGTATCCTAGGTTTTGGGCTAATATCCACTTATCAGTGAGAACATATTGTGTGAGTTCCTTTGTGATTGGGTTACCTCACTCAGGATGATGCCCTCCAGGTCCGTCCATTTGCCTAGGAATTTCATAAATTCATTCTTTTTAATAGCTGAGTAGTACTCCATTGAGTAAATGTAACACATTTTCTGTTTCCATTCCTCTGTTGAGGGGCATCTGGGTTCTTTCCAGCTTCTAGCTATTATAAATAAGACTGCTATGAACATAGTAGAGCATGTGTCCTTCTTACCAGTTGGAACATATTCTGGATATATGCCCAGGAAAGGTATTGCTGGATCCTCCAGTAGTACTATGTCCAATTTTCTGAAGAACAGCCAGACTGATTTTCAGAGTGTTGTACAAGCTTGCAGTCCCACCAACAATGGAGGAGTGTTCCTCTTTTTCCACATCCTCGCCAGCATCTGCTGTCACCTGAATTTTTGATCTTAGTCATTCTAACTGGTGTGAGGTGGAATCTCAGGGTTGTTTTGATTTGCATTTCCCTGATGATTAAGGATGTTGAACAGTTTTTCAGGTGCTTCTCTGCCATTCGGTACTCCTCAGGTGAGAATTCTTTGTTCAGTTCTGAGCCCATTTTTTTAATGGGGTTATTTGATTTTCTGGAGTCCACCTCCTTGATTTCTTTATATATATTGGATATTAGTCCTCTATCTGATTTAGGATACGTAAAGATCCTTTCCCAACCTGTTGGTGGTCTTTTTGTCTTATTGACAGTGTCTTTTGCCTTACAGTAGCTTTGCAGTTTCATGAGGTCCCATTTGTTAATTCTCGATCTTACAGCTCAAGCCATTGCTGTTCTATTCAGGAATTTTTCCCCTTTGCCCATATCTTCATGACTTCTCCCCAATTTCTCCTCTATAAGTTTCAGCATCTCTGGTTTTATGTGAAGTTCTTGATCCACTTAACTTGACCTTAGTACAAGGAGATAGGAATGGATCATTTTGAATTCTTCTACGTGATAACTGCCAGTTGTGCCAGCACCATTTGTTGAAAATGCTGTCTTTCTTCCACTGGATGGTTTTAGCTCCCTTGTCGAAGATCAAGGGACCATAGGTATGTGGGTTCATTTCTGGGTCTTCAATTCTATTCCATTGGTCTACTTGTCTGTTCCTATACCAGTACCATGCAGTTTTTATCACAATTGCTCTGTAGTACAGCTTTAGGTCAGGCATGGTGATTCCACCAGAGGTTCTTTTATCCTTGAGAAGAGTTTTTGCTATCCTAGGTTTTTTGTTATTCCAGATGAATTTGCAGATTGCTATTGCTAATTCGTTGAAGAATTGAGTTGGAATTTTGATGGGGATTGCATTGAATCAGTAGATTGCTTTTGGCAAGATAGCCATTTTTACAATGTTGATCCTGCCAATCAAATGAGTATGGGATATCTTTCCATTTTCTGAGATCTTCTTTAATTTCTTTCTTCAGAGACTTGAAGTTTGTATCATACAGATATTTCACTTCCTTAGAGTCACGCCAAGATATTTTGTTTATTTGTGACTATTGAGAAGGGTGTTGTTTCCCTAATTTCTTTCTCAGCCTGTTTATTCTTTGTGTAGAGAAAGGCCATTGACTTGTTTGAGTTAATTTTATATCCAGCTACTTCACCGAAGCTGTTTATCAGGTTTAGGAGTTCTCTGGTGGAATTTTTAGGGTCACTTATATATACTATCATATCATCTGCAAAAAGTGATATTTTGACTTCTTCTTTTCCAATTTGTATTCCCTTGGTCTCGTTTTGTTGTCGAATTGCTCTGGCTAATACTTCAAATACTATGTTGAAAAGGTACGGAGAAAGTGGGCAGCCTTGTCTAGTCCTGATTTTAGTGGGATTGCTTCCAGCTTCTCTCCATTTACTTTGATGTTGGCTACTGGTTTGCTGTAGAATGCTTTTATCATGTTTAGGTATGGGCCTTGAATTCCTGATCTTTCCAAGACTTTTATCATGAATGGGTGTTGGATCTTGTCAAATGCTTTTCCTGCATCTAACGAGATGATCATGTGGATGTTATCCCTGTGCCCTCTAGTGAGTCTGGCTAAGGGTTTATCTATCTTGTTGATTTTCTCAAAGAACCAACTCCACATTTGGTTAATTCTTTGAATAGTTCTTCTTGATTCCACTTGGTTGATTTCACCCCTGAGTTTGATTATTTCCTGCTGTCTACTCCTCTTGGGTGAATTTGCTTCCTTTTTTTCTAGAGATTTTAGATGTGTTGTCAAGCTGCTAGTGTGTGCTCTCTCCAGTTTCTTTTTGGAGGCACTCAGAGTTATGAGTTTCCCTCTTAGAAATGCTTTCATTGTGTCCCATAGGTTTGGGTATGTTGTGGCTTCATTTTCATTAAACTCTAAAAAGTCTTTAATTTCTTTCTTTATTCCTTCCTTGACCAAGGTATCATTGAGAAGAGTGTTGTTCATTTTCCATGTGAATGTTGGCTTTCCATTGTTTATGTTGTTATTGAAGATCAGCCTTAGTCAATGGTGGTCTGATAGGATGCATGGGACAATTTCAATATTTTTGTATCTGTTGAGGCCTGTTTTGTGACCAATTATATGGTCAATTTTTGCGAAGGTCCCGTGAGGTGCTGAGAAGAAGGTATATCCTTTTGTTTTAGGATAAAATGGTCTGTAGATATCTGTTAAGTCCATTTGTTTCATAACTTCTGTTAGTTTCACTGTGTCCCTTTTTGGTTTCTGTTTCCACGATCTGGCCATTGATGAAAGTGGTGTATTGAAATCTCCCACTATTATTGTGTGAGGTGCAATGTGTGCTTTGAGCTTTACTAAAGTTTCTTTAATGAATGTGGCTGCCCTTGCATTTGGAGCATAGATTTGAGAACTGAGAGTTCCTCTTGGAGGATTTTACCTTTGATGAGTATGAAGTGTCCCTCCTTGTGTTTTTTGATTACTTTGGGTTGGAAATCAATTTTACTCGGTATTAGAATGGCTACTCAGGCTTGCTTTTCACACCATTTGCTTGGAAAATTGTTTTCCTGCCTTTCACTCTGAGGTAGTGTCTGTCTTTTTCCCTGAGATGGGTTTCCTGTAAGCAGCAGAATGTTTGGTCCTGTTTGTGTAGCCAGTTTGTTAGTCTATATCTTTTTATTGGGGAATTGAATCCATTGATATTAAGAGATATTAAGGAAAAGTAATTGTTGCTTCCTGTCATTTTTGCTGTTAGAGTTGGCATTCTGTTCTTGTGGCTGTCTTCTTTTTGGTTTGTTGAGGGATTGCTTTCTTACTTTTTCTAGGGCGTGATTTCCGTCCTTGTATTGTTTTTTTTTTTCTGTTATTATCTTTGAAGGGCTGGATTTGTGGAAAGATAATGTGTGAATTTGCTTTTGTCGTGGAATACTTTGGTTTCTCCATCTACGGTAATTGAGAGTTTGACCGGGTATATTAGCCTGGGCTGGCATTTGTGTTCTCTTACTGTCTGTATAACATCTGCCCATGCTCTTCTGGCTTTCATGGTCTCTGGTGAAAAGACTGGTGTAATTCTGATAGGCCTGCCTTCATATGTTACTTGACCTTTCTCCCTTACTGCTTTTAATATTCTATCTTTATTTAGTGCATTTGTTGTTCTGATTATTATGTGTCAGGAGGAATTTCTTTTCTGGTCCAGTTTATTTGGAGTTCTGTAGGCTTCTTGTATGTTCATGGGCATCTCTTTATTTAGGTTTAGGAAGTTTTCTTCTATAATTTTGTTGAAGATATTTGCTGACCCTTTAAGTTGAAAATCTTCATTCTCATCAACTCCTATTATTCGTAGGTTTGGTCTTCTCATTGTGTCCTGTATTTCCTGGATGTTTTGAGTTAGGATCCTTTTGCGTTTTGTATTTTCTTTGATTGTGCCGATGTTCTCTATGGAATCTTCTGCACCTCAGATTCTCTCTTCCATCTCTTGTATTCTGTTGCTGATGCTCTCATTCAGATTTCTTTCCTAGGGTTTCTATCTCCAGCGTTGCCTCACTTTGGATTTTCTTTATTGTGTCTACTTCCTTTTTTAGGTCTAGTATGGTTTTGTTCATTTCCATCACCTGTTTGGATGTGTTTTCCTGTTTTTCTTTAAGGACTTCTACCTGTTTGGTTGTGCTTTCCTGTTTTTCTTTAAGGACTTGTAACTCTTTAGCAGTATTCTCCTGTATTTCTTTAATTGAGTTATTAAAGTTCTTCTTGATGTCCTCTACCATCATCATGAGATATTCTTTTAATTCCGGGTCTAGCTTTTCATTTGTGTTGGGGTGCCCAGGACTAGGTGGGGTGGGAGTGCTGCGTTCTGATGATGGTGAGTGGTCTTGATTTCTGTTAGTAGGATTTTTATGTTTGCTTTTCTCCATCTGGTAATCTCTGGAGCTAGTTGTTATAGTTGTCTCTGGTTAGAGCTTGTTCCTCAGGTGGTTATGTTAGCCTCTATCAGCAGACCTGGGAGACTAGCTCTCTCCTTAGTTTCAGTGGTCAGATTACTCTTGGCAGGCAATGTCTCCTCTTGCAGGGAAGGTGCCCAGATATCTGGTGTTTGAACCTGCCTCCTGGCAGAAGTTGTGTTCCACTCACCAGAGGTCTTAAGATCCCGTGGATTGTCCTGTGAGGACCTTGGGGGTGTCCAGAAACTCCTCGCACAAGGAACCCCGGTGCTGGAGTGGACCAGAAGGGCCTTGTGCCCCTGATCAGGCCGGGTTATCTGCTTCCTTAATTAATGCAGTCTCAGGCCCTGCGTTATTGGATTGGAACAGACGCTGTGTTCCACTCACCAGAGGTCTTAGGATCCCGTGGGTGATTCTGTGTGGGTCATTGTGTGTGTCCAGAAACTCCCCGGTCCAGGAACTCCAGTGCTGCAGTGGACCGGAAGGACTTGTGCCCCTGATCAGGCCAGGTTATCTGCTTCCCTGGTTAATGTAGTCTCAGGTTCTGCGCAATTGGATTGGAGCAGACACTGTGTTCCATTCATCAGAGGTCTTAGGATCCCGTGGGGGATCCTGTGTGGGTCCTTGCAGGTGTCCAGAGACTCCCCGGGCCAGGAACTCCGGTGCTGCAGTCTCCAATGTTTTCTTAAAAACAGAGGGGCTTTTAAGAATGTTCTAATATCACAGTCTGCAGTCCAATTCCCAACAATGGTTCAGTAGTAGCTGTGAATGGAAGTCTAAGGATCTAACAGTTACTCAGTCCCACACAGCAAGCAGGCATGGGAGCAAGAGCCTCCCCCCCCCCTTTTATAAAGTGTGTCCACCATTAAAAATTTGAACCTTGATCAGAACACAGTCTTGGTTCCATCTTCCTCTCGTTGCCTAGTTTCCCTCTCTTTCAGCACTGGACTGCTATTCAAGTGTACCTGTCCTTGTGAGCCGCTGGTCTGCTCGCAACAATTTGGCACCAGGACTGGAACCTGAAGAAGTTCAGGAGGATGCTGATGGAACTGTGTTTTGTGTAGAGCTCCATGGAAGAAAAAGAAAAAGAAAAAGAAAAGGTCATATAGAACATCGAAGCAACAGGTACACATTGTAGCGCTAGTTTAAAACTTTATTTTTTAAAGGTTTGCTACAGATGTGGAAAGATACAGGCTAAGTTCGGATTCAGTGCTAACCCAGTTCTGGATCTGCTTGGGTCAACAGTGGAACTGTTGGAACTAGGAACTGATCAGGCGGTTGTCTGCAGCTTTAAAAAGCTGCCTCAGGCAAGAGGGAAAGGGTTTAAAGAAAAAAAAGAAATGAATCAGGCGATTGTCCTCAGTTTTCAAGAGTTGATTCGAGCAAGAGAAGTAGGGCTCAACGTACAATTGTTAGAAAATCTTTTAGTTAGGATAGATTCTTGTTGCCCATGGTTCAAGGAAGAAGAAACTTTAGATATCAGAACCTGGGAGAAAATTGGAAAAGCCTTGAAAATCACTCAGGCAGAAAATTTCACCCTTTGCCTCTGGGCGCTTGTTAAAGATGCTATTGAAATGGTGATCTCGTGGGGGTTAGATGGCAGAGCTTGATGTATCTCAGGAAGAGCTCCTTTCAGAAAAGGGTCCTCTGAACTCTAATTTTGATAGATATAGAGACTCTGATGATGAGCTAATTTTAGACAAAGCAGATCACTCAGAAAGAGGAGCTGCCAAATACTCTGAGGAGGATTGGCCTCCTTGCAAGTCTCCTGCTCCACCTAGCCTCCACTGTGGGAGATGCTACTCATAAGGACATGCAACTAAGCAAATTAGAGTTTGAAGTTAGGCTGCAAAAATTGAGTGATGAATCGCCAGGCATGGTGGCACATGCCTTTAATCCCAGCACTCGGGAGACAGAGGCAGGCAGATTTTTGAGTACGAGGCCAGCCTGGTCTACAAAGTGAGTTCAAGGACAGCCAGGGCTGCACAGAGAAACCCTGTCTCAAAAAAAAAAAATTGACTGATGAGCTTCGGGAGCTAAAAAGGATGTCAGATACATTAAGGAGTAACTTCTGAAATACACCAAGAACCGCTGCAAAGAGCTGTGAGTCAGGCTTGTGGGAGAGGACAGGATACTTCTGATGTGCTAGCCTTTCCTATCATCGAAGTAATTGACCAGAAAGATACTAGAGTCAGACATTACCAGACTTTGGATTTCAAGTTGGTAAAGGAGTTAAAAGCAGCTGTTGTGCAATATGGTCCTTCAGCCCCTTTCACACAAGCACTGCTGGATATGGTCGTAGAGTCACACTTAACCCCCCTAGATTGAAAAACCCTATATAAGGTCACCCTGTTAGGAGGAGATTTCTTACTTTGGGATTCTGAATGGAGAGATGCCAGTAAGAGAACTGCCGATTTAAATGTTCAGACTGGTAATCTAGACTGGGATAGTAACATGATTCTGGGAGAAGGCCTTTATGAGAGCCAGACTAATCAGATTGATTTTCCTGTTGGAGTGTTCATGCAGAATGCGGTGGCTGCCTGCCTTGCTTGGGGACTGTTACTGGTTAGAGGGGATATTGGTGGGAGTTTAGCCAGCATTCATCAGAGTTCTGATGAGCCTTAACAGAACTTTGTGGATAGCAGGTAGTAGAATAATTGGAAAATCTGACATGGGAAGTCCTTTCATTATGCAGTTGGCTTATGAGAATGCTAACCCAATGTGTGATACCACTATCCAGCCACACAAAGGAGAAACGGATTTAGCGGGATATGACCATATTTGTGCAGAAATTGGGCATCATATAATCAGGGTTTGGCTTTCAGTGCTGCTTAGTAAGGGACTGCCATATGAGCAATGTTTTTGCGGAAACGAGAGAGTAATGCATGTTTTAAGTGTGGAAGTCTTGGTCATTTTAAAAGTGATTGTCCCAAGAACAAAGGTGTTGAGAGTGGGCAAGCAGGCTGTGCCGCAGGAATTTGTCCCCAGTGCAGAAAGGGCAACCACTGGGCTAAGGTATGCAAATCTGAGCCAGGCACTCTGGGCCATTGAGAGCCGGGAAGCAAGAGGAGGGACCAGCACCAGGCCCTGTCATAGTCACAGAAAATAGCTTATGGGGCTATAAATCTGCTGCCCATCCAAAGAGATCAGTTTTTGAACTTGTCAGTGCAAAACCAGGAGGTGCAGGATTGGACCTCTGTTCCACCACCCAGGCAGTATTAACCCCAGAAATGGGAGTCCAAACCCTGCCTACCTGAGTCTTTGGACCTCTACCTGTAGAAACTTGTGGATTTCTTTTAGGACAAAGCTGTTCTATTGTAAAAGGCCTGCAGATTTATCACGGTGTTATAAATAATGATTATGAGGTTGAAATTAAAATCGTAGCTGCTGCCCGTAATGGTGTTATTAACTGTACCCCGCTAATCAAGGAATTGCTCTACTTGTTTTAATTCCACTACATTCACCACTGTCCAGATTTATTGAGAATGAAAGAGGACAAGATGGTTTTGACTCCTCTCGTGTGAATTGGGTTCAATCTATTACTAACCAGAGACCTAACTTTAAATTGACATTTGATGGATAAAGCTTTGAAGGATTAATAGATACTGGAGCCAATGTAACAATCATTAGGGGACAGGATTGGTCCTCAAACTGGCCTTTGACTGAGAAGCTAACTCACCTTTAAGGAATTGGTTATGCTACTAACCCAAAACGAAGCTCCAAATTGCTAACCTGGAGAGATGGGGATGGAAAATTAGGAAAAATTCAGCTGTATGTTAGGTAATATTTGCCTGTAACTATGGGGAAGAGATTTCTTGTCACAGGTGGGCATTATAATGTACAGATCTAATGAGATGGTGACTAAGCAGACATTCAAACAGGGACCTCTGCCTGGTCATGGACTAAAAAAGAAGGGACAAGAAATTAAGACTTTTGAAGATCCTAAACCTCACTCTAACACAAGAGGTTTGGAGTATTTTCGGTAGTGTCCACTATCTTGCCTGCATCCCACATTGATAAAGTTCAATGGCTTAATGATATTCCGGTGTGGGTGGATCAGTGGTCTTTACCTAAAGAAAAAATGGAAGCCACTTCTTTGCTAGTGCAGGAGCAACTAGAAGCAGGACATCTAGTAGAATCTCAGTCCCCTTGGATTACACCAATTTTCATTATCAAGAAAAATCTGTTAAATGGAGATTGCTACAAGATTTAAGAAAAATTAATGAGACTATGGTACCTATGGGACCTTTACAACCTGGGCTTCGCTCCCCAGTAACTATTCCTAAAGGATATTATAAAATTGTGATAGATCTGAAAGATTGTTTCTTTACTATTCCTTAACATCGAAAGGGTTGTGAAAGATTTGCTTTTAGTGTTCCTTCTATAAATTTTAAGGAACCTATGAAGAGATATCAATGGACAGTTATCTCACAGGGCATAGCTAATAGACCTACTTTATGCCAAAAGTTTGTGGCACAAGCCATTCAGCCTCCCAGGACCCAGTGGAGATGACCTCAGCCAAAATGCCCAACAGTAGGTAGATGGAACCTAAAGAGGCCATCAGTAGGTAGACATGGATCCCATTTGAAGCATGGGCAACCCAAACATATTCAAAATTCTTGACCCAGAATTGTTCTTGGCTAAAGGAAATACAGGAACAAAAATAGAGTCATAATTGAAGAAAAGGACAATCAGAGACTGGCACACATTATAATCCATCCCATGTACAGGCACCAAACACCAAGCACCAACACTATTACTGATGCCATGTTGTGCTTAAAGACAGGAGCCTATTATGACTGTCCTCTGAGGGGCTCTATCAGCAACTGACTGAGACAGATTCAGATACTTACAGCCAATATTTGGACTGATGTTGGGAACCCCTATGGAAGAGTTAGGTGATGGACTGAAGGAGCTGAAGGGGATTACAACACCATAGGAAGAATAACATTATCAATTAACTTGGAAACCATATACCTCCCAGAGGCTAAGCTGCCAGCCAAAAAGCCTACATGGGCTGGTCTGTGGACCCTGCTACATATGTAGCAGAGGACTGCCTTGTTTCAACTCTGTGGGAAAGAATTCACTTAAATTCTGTAGAAATTTGATGACACAGGGAATGGGAATACTAGTGAGGTTGGGTAGTTAGTGGAGCCCCCTCTCAGAAGCAAAGGGGGGGGGGTTATGGGGTAACAAAATCTTAGAGGGATCTAGGAAGGGGAAAACATTTAGAAAGTAAGCAAATAAAATGACCAATTCAATTTTTAAAATGAAAGAGAGACTGTAGGAAGAGCCATCCAGTGACTGGCACAAATTAGTATCTACCTCATTTGTAGGCACCAAATCCTGACACTATTACTGATGCTATATTGTGCTTGTAGACAGAAACCTAGCATGGCTGTCTGAGAAGTCTATCAGCAACTGACTGAGATAGATGCAATATACTTACTGCCAAATATTTGACTGAGGTCTTTGACTCCTATGAAAGAGTTAGGAGAAGGATTGAAGGAGCTGAAAAGAATGGCATCCCCATAGGAAGAATAAGAGGTCAACTATCCCAGAACCCGGGAATTCTCAGACTCTAAGCCAATATCCAAAGAGGATACATGGGCTGGTCAGAATCCCCTGGGACATATGTAACACAGGACTGACTTTTCTAATCTCAGTGGTAAAGGATGTGCCTAATCCTGTAAAGCTTGATGTCCAGGGAAGCAGGATGTCTGGAGGAGTGGGATGAGGGAGGACTCTTATAAATTTGAAGGAGAGGTGTATGGCATAAAGAATTCTGGGAGGTAGGACCTCGAAGATTTATCGTTTGGGATGTAAATAAATAAAGTAATTTTATTAAGAAAATAATAAAAATTTCATGCTCCAAATAATTGAAATGGCATAAACATACTAACAAAAAAGGGAAAGCTTTGTAGCTTGAGGGATGGACAATCAATTAAGACCTTACTCTTGCAAAAAAAGGTAAGTTTGCTTTACATGACATACATCAGTCAGTTAAAGTTGCTTGTAATTCTTCCTCCGGGGTATCTGAATTCCTTATTTTGACTCTGATAACTATAGTCATACATAAACACATATATACAATTAAAGTTAGAATCTAATCTTTTTTCAAGAAAAGCTTTGGAAAGCTAACAAAATATACTTCTACGTTTACGAAATCAGGATTTCCCTTATGAATATTGATTGAAAAATAATCAATAAAATTCTCCCTAACGGAATCCAGGAACACATCATAACAATCATCCATCATGATTAAATAGGCTTCATTCCAGGAATACAGGATGGTTTAATATACGGACATCCATCAACGTAATCCATTATATAAACAAACTCAAAGATAAAAACCACAGGATGAACTTGCCTGATAGCAATTTACAGATCCAATGCAATCCCCATCAAAATTCCAAATCAATTCTTCAATGAATTAGAAAGGGCAATTTGCAAATTCATATGGAATAACAAAAAACTTAGGATAGCAAAAACTCTTCTCAATGATAAAAGAATCTGTGGTGGAATCACCATGTCTGACCTAAAGCTTTACTACAGAGCAATTGTGATAAAAACTGCATGGTACTGGTATAAGACAGACTGGTAGACCAAAGGAATAGAATTGAAGACCCAGAAATGAACCCACACACCTATGGTCACTTGATCTTTGACAAGGGAGCTAAAACCATCCAATGGAAAAAGACAGCATTTTCAAGAAATGGTGCTGGCACAACTGGCGGTTATCATGTAGAAGAATGCGAATTGATCCATTCTTATCTCCTTGTACTAAGGTCAAGTCTAAGTGCATCAAGGAACTCCACATAAAACCACAGACACTGAAACTTAGAGAGGAGAAAGTAGGGAAAAGCCTCGAAGATATGGGCACAGGGGAATAATTCCTGAATAGAACAGCAAAGGCTTGTGCTGTAAGATCAAGAATTGACAAATGGGACCTCATGAAATTACAAAACTTCTGTAAGGCAAAAGACACTGTCAATAAGACAAAAAGGTCACCAACAGATTGGGAAAGGATCTTTACCTATCCTAAATCAGATAGGGGACTAATAGTCTTATATTTTTAAATTTCATTTTTAGCATGTTTGTACCTAGAAAGGCTACTGGTGTGTGTTTTAATTTTATATTCAACTACTTTGCTTAATGCATTTATAAGCTGCATGAACTTTCTTGCAGAGTCCATATGGACTTTTATGTATAAAGTCATATTACCTTCAAAGAAAGATATTTTGAATTCTTCCTTTTCTACTTTTTTGATCCTAATCTATTTCACTTTTCTTACTGTTCTAATTAGATATAAAGTAATATATTAAAGAGGTTTGGATAGAGTAGTCACACTAGTCTTGTTCCCGATTTAGTAAAATTGTTTTGTGTTCCTTTTCAATTACTTTGGTGTTGGTTGTGGGATTATGGTAACTTGCCTTTGCTATTTCAGGCATTATTTTAATGAACCCGCTTTTACATTACCTTGTGGTTTTTCCTCTCAATCTTTAATATCTTCTCTCTGTTATATATGCTTCACGTTTTGATTATTAGGTGTTGTGGAGAATTTTTTTGTATTTAAAATATTTTATTTGCATTATATTCACGTCTATTTGATATTCTTTATACCTCTTAGCTCTTGATAGCTATATTTTCCCTTAAATTAGGGATTTTTTTCCTCTCTGATTTTTGTTGAAGATACATTCTGTGCCTGCATTTGATATGCCTCTCTTATTCTGTAAAATCAATGGTGTGTTGTTGTTGTAGTTGTTGTTGTTTGTTGCTTGTTGTTGTTTCGTTTTGTTTTGTTTTTTAGAGGCCAAATCTACTTCATCTAGGGACTGGACTACATCTTAGAAGTAAAAGAGCCTGAGAGCTTGACCTGTAGCTGAACCCAAGCTACACCTAAGTACCAGGAAGGACCCTAGGGATTATCCACTGAGCATACCCCAGATTTACTCCCTAGCTATGTCTTAGCAACAGAGAATCAATATGAGTATGATTGTTTCAAATATACTTTCAAACAATTTGTGATAGTTTATAGTTTTGCTTCAGAGCACCGACTTGTCAGCATACAATAGTCATTCAATTAGATGTTTGCCAGGCTGGACACCCCTTTGGTTGCTTGCCATTTCCTATAAAACCTTGTGCCCTGGAGGGTTTGGGGCTGGTGCACCAAACTGTCCTGCTGTGTCAGAGTCAGCTGTAAGTAACACTAAACTTCAGCTTCTAATAAAGAGATTCTAGTGTGGTTGCATCAGAGTTGGATACTGGTGGTCTTTTAGGGCTTAAAAATAGGGCACAACAATAGTATTCAAGAATTTCCATATGGTTTGCACTCTTGAGAATCTTGGAGGAAGGTTTGACATTTCCAGTGAATGAGTGATCCAAATACTCTACCTTGCTTTTAAGCCTGGATAGTTTCACCTCCTGTTTACCCAATCTCTTGTTGAGCTTTTCCTTCAAACTTTTAAAATTTGAATTACATACTTCAAATAAGAAAAATTAGCTATATAGTAGAAATCAGTATAAATAACTGAAATAACTAAATCTAATTTTATCTTATCTATATTATTTCTGGGCATTTATCCACAGGGCTCCAATTTGATATATCATGGAAATATTTGTACAAATGTTGTTTTGCAGCACTGTTCATATCTAAACTATGAAACCAATCTAGGTCTCCAACAGAGGAGTGGACACAGAAAATATTACATATATTGTTTTTTAATCTATTAAGCACAATATTACTTTGTAGAAGGTCAATTAGTGGAAAGATGATGGGAAAGTGGGAATGATAGTAAAGTTTAGGGAGTCATGTTCAAAGTTCCTAACAGTGTTAGTTAAAATGTTTTTATGTAATCAAATATCATGTACAATGCATATATTGCTAGAGAATAACAATAACAATCTTCACCATGCATTACTTAAAAATAATGTGCTTTGTATATTTATTATTTAGATGTAAGGTTTTCACTTTTGATGAAAATAATACCATGAACATGATATTATATATCAGAATATGTAAGTTTGATGTTCTCTTAGATTATTTAATATTTTGAGATAATACACATCACTGCAGAATAGTATGAGTTACATAAATATATAGCACAAAATGGCCAGAGTTAATTCAAAACCATTTAAGAAATTGTTATATATTCAGTCTTAATATGAAGTTAAAATCCTTTTAGTGATTTAAATATTTACTTAACATTTGAGTTCATACTTGTATATAATGAAATATAACCATATTAATCAATCATTCCCAATTTATCCCCAACAATTCTCCCTCCATACTTCATTACATGTTCTCCACCCAATTTCACATCTTCTTGTCACATAATCCATTGAATCAAATTGCTGTTGTACATATGTCCTCAAATTTAGTGCAATCCCTATAGCTGGAAAATGCTATCAATGGCCTCATAGTGAAAGTGGAGTATTTCTCCCTTCCCAAGAAGTTATGTAGCACAAATATCTGTTATATGAAACTCAAGTCAGCAACACAAATATCAAATTTTAAAATTAAACTATTTTGCACAAAAGTCTAATATATATTAGTTTCATACTTACATGCTGGTAAACTATGTTAAGAAAATTTGAAAGTATTTACTTCTGTAATTAAATCATTAGGTTTTCATTTTTACATATGGTAAAAGCATAGCAATTCAAAACAGTGATACCCAAACCAAGTTATACTATTTCTGGATGCATTCTTTGGCGTGTAAAAACATGTGCAGTGCCAATTTATAATGTTATATATTCCGACATCAGGACATAGTGAAACTACATGTAAGTTGGACAAGTGCATCAAGATAGACCTGGATTTATTATATGTATAAGTTAATTTTTGATCACTTATGGTCAGAAATATTTAGAACTGCTTCATTTTAAATGCCACCACAATTAGTTATGTGACTTAGTTAAAAAAAATCAATATATAAAGGGATCATGAAGGTAGTTAAATTATGTTATCTTACAGACAATTTTCCAGAGGGCTTTCTTGATGTCCCTGTTCCTCAGGCTGTAAATGAAGGGGTTCATCATAGGAACCACCATTGTATACATTACCGAAGCTACCATACTTTCCCTGGAAGAACCAGAAACTGTGGAACTGAGGTAAACTCCTATACCTGTTCCATAAAATAGGCAAACAACTGACAGGTGAGATCCACAGGTAGAGAAGGCTTTATATTTCCCTAACAGTGATGGAACTCTAAAAATAGAAGAAGTAATTTTATAGTAGGAGTAAAATATTCCTGAGGCAGGGAGGAATCCAACAATGATGCTTGAAAGAAACATGGCTATGTCATTGATAGTAGTGTTAGAACAAGCAAGTTTTACAAGTTCTGGAACATCACAGAAGAAATGAGGGATTTCTATATTAGTACAAAATGTTAGTTGTGACACCATAAAGCAGTGCACCTGTGAATCAATGAGACTGATACAAAATGACATTACAACCAAATATCTACACCGACAAGGATTCAGAATGACTTGGTAGTGTAGAGGGTGACAAATGGCCACCCATCGGTCATATGCCATCACTGCCAGTAGAAAGCTGTCCATACACCCAAAAAGAATAAAGAAAGATACCTGAGTTAGGCATTCAGCATATGTTGTGGATCTCTTATGTGCATGCAAGTTTATCAGCATTTTGGGGATTGTGGTGCTGCTAAAGCCCATGTCAGACAATGAAAGGTTGTAGAGGAAGAAGTACATTGGGCTGTGGAGGTGGGAATCACAGCTGATGGCCAAGATGATGAGAACATTTCCAAGCATAGTGAGCAGGTATATGAGCAGGAATAGTGCAAATAAGATGAGCTGCAGTTCAGGGTCCTCTGAGAGTCCAAGGAGAATGAATTCCAAGGTTCCTGTTAAATTATATGGTTCCATAAGGCTAGGACATCTTTTGAAAAGAAAAAAAAAAAGACCATTGTAGAGAACTAAGCAGTATAGATATAAATGTCTACATGCCTATATGTTTGTAAACCAGCAATTCACAAGACACCATTCATACATGAGAACTGTTCATGTTTAGAAATTAGAGAGAGAGAGGGAAAAAGAGAGAAAGAGAAAGAAGAGAAGAGAAGAGAAGAGAAGAGAAGAGAAGAGAAGAGAAGAGAAGAGAAGAGAAGAGAAGAGAAGAGAAGAGAAGAGAAGGCATAAAGTAGAAGAGAAGTCTTATGAGCAGTACATTAATCCAGATATGGCCTGGTAGATATTAAGAGATTCTAACCCCCCTCAATTTCTCTTGTAATATATTATCACTTTCTCTCCAATACATTTGTATTTCAGCTATTCACAAAGATGCCATCATCAAAGCCAGTGCTGTATAGATTGAACATGTATACTACAAAACTGTGACCTCCATACACAATTTTTAATAAAACTTCTCTGTCTTGCATACTGTGATAATAATCCTAAAATAGACAAAATGTAAATTTAGTTACATTACTCAGTTGTGGCAGACTCTCACAACCCTTTCTACTATGGCCTCTGTGACAATAATATATATGTTAATAGGCAAAATCATAATAGAAAAGAAAAATATTTCAAATAATTACTCAAAAAACAGTAAAAATTACTCTAACAAAAATTTACATACAAAGAAGAACATGCCGTTTCCCCATATTGCCTTCAGAAAATATCATTCTAATGAAAGAGATCTATGAAGAAGTTATGTATATTTAATCTTAAAAGTGCATAAGATTATTTCCTTGGATTTATATTTTGAGTTTATAAGCTAAAATCAGGCGTGGAGAGTTAGATCAGCAGCTAAAATCCACTTCCTTCTCTTAAAGGGGACCGAAGTTTTGTTCCCACCACTCACATCAGGTAGTTTTCAACAGCCTGTAACTCCACCAACATGGGAGCCTACACCCTCATTTGGCATATGTTTTGAGATATAATTAGAAATTTCAAAGTGAATTTGGACATTTCTAGTGTGGTGATGAAAGTGTGTGTCCACGCGTGTGAAAATTTTGAGTTGGTAAGAGGTCAACTTTTGTTACTGTCCATCTTATATTTTAAGGCATATATTGATCCTGATCTTACTGATCTTACATGGATTACATTGGCTGATAGTGAAATCCTACTCACACAGTGTGAAGGTTATAGAAACACCCCACCATGCCCTTGTATGGATGCTGGTAATTAAACTCAGATCCTCATTGTGTACAACAAATATCTCATCCAGTGAGTCATCTATTCACATCCCTCTAACAGCTATCTATTTCCTCAGTAAAGAACCTATAACTGTGATTTTATTGTTTCTCTTGCATTGAAGTTTGTGTGTGTATGCTGGAGAAGGTGTCAAGAATAACTGCTGCAGCAAACAGTGGAGGTAAATTAACAAATGAGGACAAGCTACAGATTTGGTTTCTGTTATTTGATTTTAACATTCTGATTGCCTGCTCCTTCTTCATCCTATCTGAGGGCCATTCTTATTGTAGCTGAAAGAACAAAGGCATATACAGCACTACTACATGTTATATTAGTGACACATTGTAGAAAATAAAATGACTAGGAGTTTTCCAGAGATTAGGATGAAGAGAAATTTAAGGTTCAATGAGTAGAATAGATGGCTCTTGGTTATAAAGGGGATTGAATCTGACCATCTGTATTCAAACTGCTATCACACTGTTAGAATGCAAGGCATTTTAAAAATTACAAAAAGAATAATAAACCATACAAACATTCGTACAAATAACATTGTAAGAAAGTAAACAGGAAATGTTTAGGAATATATATGTATATATATGCGACAATCATTAATGAAAAATGCACTCTTTAATTTGAAGGAGAATTAGGAGGGCTTTTTGTGACGGTTTGGAGGGACGAAAAACAAAGGAGGAATATTGGAATTAAATTTAAATCTCAAAAATTAGAAATATCACAATAAGTTACATAAAATATACTTCTTATATCAAATTAACATGATGATAATGCATAAATATATTTTATAGAGAAATAGTTTGACAAATATAAAGGTACAAGTTCAATGAAATACATGATTTGATATTTGGAAAGTCTGGGTAAAGTTTCTCTATTCACTTATTTTTGTCTTGTATTTTCCTACAATTTCTGGCTATGTAGAAGCTTTGTCTTCAAATTTCAGGATACTAGACTGATCTTAAACTAAATATTCCTATCTCAGTTTGATAAATAATATAATCACATGTGTTGTACAATGCCCCAATCACTGGTTCTTTATATTTGGTCCTTATGATCATTTTCATCTCTACCTTCTCCATATATTCATGCTCATGATATTTTTAATCAATAGCAGAGAGTTCAGAAAGATATCACTTTCTTTTTTAGTTGAAAATATTCTTAATAAGTTAAAATCCTAATGGGTAAATAAATAAACAGTATGAGAGCTCTCATATTAACTAATTAATAAACATATGTTTAACTAATAAAACAAACTTAATTGCACTGTGACATAAAACTTTGCTTAATGATGTATTTTGTCTTTGATTACCCCATACCACATATCTTTACCTTTCTGGTGCCAACAATAAAAGCACTGCTGTCTCTCATTTGTTTCTTACATAGATTAGTGCTTACTAAGGCTGTAAATTATTTCCATTCAAAGATGACCAAAAGTGACTGATATACTTTTACACTCGGCCTGTGTGTGTGATGATTGCCCAGGTTCTGTGTTCAGGACTGGTAGGAAGACAATAAATCATGACCCTTCTTAAGCAGCTGTTGGATTTGAGAGAGGAATACATGCAAGTAAGTTATTTTGGATCAGATCTGATAAAATCTTGAGCAGGAACACAGAGTATGTATTTATGGGTTTGAGGCTCAATTCACAGAACCAATAATCATGCATTAAGCTATTCAAGTCTCTAAGGATCTATTAATACTCATGTAGATGAGAAAGGGAAAAGTGAATATTCTGGGAAAAGTATAACCCTTCCTACCTCAGGGAGAATCTTAACTGTAACTCTTTTGACTTCCAGGTTGTAGAAATATTAGAAAACCAAAGCACATACTTTTAATTAAATGAGACAGTATGAGGTATGATATATACAATTTTATTGAATGATTAATGTGATTTATAGAGAATCATGTTTTCCATATGAAATATCAGATAAAATTTCTATTTTTATTCCGTTAATATCTATAAGAAGAAATTAGGTTTTATTCATTCAACAGTCATGTACTTGAGTTTCTGATTTTATGCTATGAAGATGCATGTTTTTCAGTATTCTACATGTATTTTACATGCCATTTCAGGTTCTACCTTTATTTTCAATTATATATGTCTAAATTGTAGGCAGTGACTTATTTTTTCGTTCATTTTTGTGATTATAATATAACTATATCATTTCTACCTTGTCTTTGCTCTCTCCAAACCTTCCATATACACCTCATTTCTCTCTTTCAAGTTTATTGCCTCCTTTTTTTAGTAGTTGTTACATGCATATTTGTATATACATATATTTCAAAATATACCTGAGGCCAAATAAGCTGTATGAACACATCAGGGAGGCTTAAAGAATTTGAAATTCAAAAACATAGATGGCTGTATCTGTCACAATGATTGCCTAGAAGTATTACAATCTAGTTTGCATGTAATTGCAAAGATTCATTTCTGAAGGATCAAACAATTTTCTTGGTTTCTTGAGACATGGGTTTTTCTATTAAGCACCTGACAGTATGGCATATGCTTTCATTGAAGCAATCACATCTATTGTGTGTGTCGAGGACCCCATGGAACTACTGGGTGGGCAGTGGACTGTGAGAAGCCACAAGATCCCGCTCCAGGGGTGAGGAAATGGCACAATCTTGGGTCCCCATGGAACTGCCTAAGTTGGGCTCCAACTCTTGGGCACCACAGACTGTTGAGCACCATGGAAGAGCCCGTTCTGAGGTCTGTGGGCAGCATGGAGGCCAAGAACAACAGATTCTTACTCTCAGACACCCCAGATGCCAGTGTACATTGAGGAGAACGTACCCTTGGGCAAACTCTGGCCTGGAGGCTGAAGGGAAAATGGTAGGGGGAGAGAGCTCTGGCAGGTTACTGCAGAGAGGAGAGAGTCTGACTAGCTCAGGCAGCTTGCTTGGTGGTCAGGTTGGTTTGGCTGGTGGCCATGGCTGGTGCACAGGCAGACCTCTTGTAGGGAGGTTAAATGCTCAGCTTGTTAGTGAAAGACATACTCCATTGCGCTCCAGCAGGGTGGGTTTAGATGAGCAGAGATGGTCCTTGGTTTTAAGTGTTTATTGTATAAAGGCAGAGAGAGGGAGAGTGTAGAGAAGCAGAGGCTTGTCATGGCCACATGGAGAGAGGATGAAGGGAAGGCATAGAGAGGGAGAGCAAGGGAGCAAGAGTAAGAGCAAGAGAATAAGAGGTAAGAGGATAAGAGAATGAGGAGAGAGCAAGCAGCTTTTTTTATAGTGGGCTGGACTACCTTGCTGTTGCCAGGTAACTATGGGGGTGGAGTCCAGACAGCCTACATGACTGAAGAGTACAGGATTATGGAGCTGTGGCTTCCTGTCAGGAGCCACAAACAAGCCTTCTGTCCCTTGCAGATTAATCTGCTGGGGCTCCAGGGTTTAAACTTAGCACAACTAGAGAAAAGGCTGTCTTTCAAAGTCTCACATGGACACATGTAACACATAAAGACACAAATTATATATATATATATATATATATATATATATATATATATATATATATATATATGAAAGGCTAAAATCGAGACATTTTGAGTGGTTGTACAACAGGAACTTGTGATATAAAACACAATCATTTGTGGTGAGAACTGGGATCAAATACTATATGACTTCCAAACTGAGACTGAGATCTAAAATGTAGGAGTGGAAAAGTTAAGCACGGCATTGACCTTTTTCTGTATTTTTAACACATATTGTAGTATTCGAAAGCATTATACTAACCATGTCACATTCCACATTAGCATCTGGGGAAACAAAAGTTTCAGCACCTTCTTCTTCTGTAAATGTCAAGTTTGAAAATTTTTCACCTTTTCATTCTTCCTTCTGTTGCTTTGCTTTTAAAAATAATAAATAATATCATTTTGTTAATTCTGGTGATCATTAATTTTTCAGATAATATTCAGGGGACATGAATCCATCCTATTGAAGAGACATTTTGACAGCAAAAGTAAAAGTATTCCTTTTTTCCTACCGGGAGTATGTAAAAGACACAGTGGAGAGTCTAATAGCTCTGTTCTACAGATATTCTAATCCTCTGTGATAAATGACCCAATACACTCAGGAAAAATAAGAAAAAAAAACTTTTTAGTGATAAAACAGTTTGGGCTCAAGCTAATGCCCTGAATATAAGATATTATTTATTTGCTTTTGTTAGCAAAATCACGGTGAAACCACTAAATTGAACCCACCATGAGTAGAAATAAATTGCTACTCAGAATCAAACTGCTATGAATATCTCTCAGGGGATTAAGAGAAGCACAAAGGTGAAAAACATGTAGGTATTATAGGTCATAATGTAGGGTGGGAGTCTTTAAGTTGATAAAAAGCTCTATAATTAACAGGAACTAGATGCACTTGACTGAGATAAATGACATATATATATATAGTATGTTTGGGAACATACTAAGGGAAGTCCTAGTAAGAAAGGAACCCAAATTATAATATCAGACATTGACTGTATGAGACTTTTAAAGAGTGCTGAAGTTGTTCTTCTGTTTATCCAACAACAGTCTGTATGATTACCTGGTCCTCGTCCTTCTTTTTTATTACATTGATACCAGCATTGACATTTTGGTGATGCTACTTTTTCACCTAAATATATATATATATACATTAGGCTGATGCATTCCACACCACCAGAATTATGATAAGGATAAATTAAGCAGGAAGTATAATCCAATTGGCCCATGCATCAATAAGAATGCCAAGATGTGCTGTGTGGCACAGGCCTTTAATTCCATCACTTGGGAGACAGAGGAAGGCAGATTTCTGAGTTCCGGGCCAGCCTGGTCTACAAAGTGAGTTCCAGGACAGCCAGGGCTACACAGAGAATCCCTGTCTCTAAAAAACAAAACAAAACAAAACAAAACAACAAAAAGAATGCCAAGATGCAGATGTTTGTTCACCAGGATTGACAAGCCATTAAGTCCCATTCCCATGACAAAGTCTTATACTTACCCTGTAGGGTCTGATTCTATAACAAATGGAGACTTTTAGACTTTAGGCCCATTTCTATATCAGAGAACATTTCTCATATGGATAACTCAAGTGGGCAACACAGGGTAACAATCATCATTAAGTCGTAGCTCTCCTAACTATGGTCTAACATAAAGTTCTCTTTGTAAACAAAGCATAATTCTACTAGGTGGGCATGATGACCATAGGTAAAAACTATTCAAAACTTAACAACACTAGTTAATTAAAATGATTCTACAAAAAGGCTATATCTTTGCTTCGTCCTCTTCCATGCCTCCACTATCAGAGATGCAGCCTCATGCCTTTTTCATTTTCCAAAATTTAACCTTAGTCCAGGATGAGAAATATATTTAAGGATGACAGTGAAGGATACATAGGCCTTTTAAGCACTGTAATTTAAAATTAAAACCTAATGTAGAATGTCTAATGGCTCAGAAACTTTTAAGACTGCAAGGGTATAGTATGACCTGAGATGAGGCTTTGCATTCCATGATTTATGGACTCTTTTTTCATACACCTGCTATTCTGATTGTAACATAATCCAGGAGGTAACTATCACAGCAAAGGAAAACCTTGGAAGGGAGTAAATGTTTAGAGCAACGGGTGAATGAAAGCACTCCTTGATATGGTTGAGGAGAGGGATTTTATTGTAGATATGAGAGAGAATTTAGCCACAGTCATCTAGAAAGATACAGACTGAACCAGGCCGTGAGAGAAGAAATTGACCGGTAAGAGAGTGAGAGAAAAATTAACAGAAAGTAGGACCAAGAGTAGGAACAAAGAGAGAGCAGAGAATAGAGGTCAAGACAAACCAGGAGCCAAGAATTCACATAGCCAAAATCAAGATTCTATACCTATGAGAAACTAGGGAAAGGAAAGCAAAGCAAAGCCCTGCCATTGGGATGGAGAGGTGTAGGGAAGGGATCAATGTTATAAGTGCTGAGTGAGTCTAGTCTATAGTTTCTTTGGAACCTGGAAGTAAAGTGATGAATAATGCATTCAGCATTACAATGAGCAAAGATGTATCAAAGTTTGTCCTGTAGTAGATTAGAACTTGAGTATAAAAATGGTTCCTGACCTTGTAAATAGATAGATAGATAGATAGATAGATAGATAGATAGATAGATAGATAGATGATAGATAGATAGATTATAGATAGATAGATGATAGATAGATAGATGATAGATAGATAGATGATAGACAGATAGATGATAGATAGATAGATGATAGATAGATAGATGATAGATAGATTAATAGATAGATAGATAGATAGATAGATAGATAGATAGATGATAGATAGATATTTACTTACATTATTCTTGGTTTTATGTGTCTTCCTGTATCTTCCTGTATATTTTGTTTACTTATTTCTTTGATTTTCTGGTCAAATGCTGTAGCCACCCATAAGTCTGAAGCAGGATAAGCCAGAACTTGACCTTGCTGCCACTAAGGAGATGATCTAGGGTAGAGCCTTCCTCCTTAGATCACTCTATTGTTCTGTCACTGCCCCAGTTCCTCTTCAAGATACTGCTACCTGCTTAGAGGCCCCTGAGCTATTCCAGAGACTATGACCTATCTTGCACATCATCACCTGCGGCTGCTTCCAGGCTCCAAGGATGAATTGGCAGGAATGGACTTCCCCTCACTCTTTTGATCAGAAGACTGTCTTGGTTCCATCTTTCTCTTGTTACCTAGTTTCCCTTTCTTTCAGCACCAGCCTGCTATTCAAGTGTACCTGTCTTTGTGAGCTGCTGGTTGGCTCGCAACAATTTGGCGCCTGGACTGGGATTTGAAGAAGTTCAGGAGGACGCTGAGGGATCCTGTTTTGTGTGGAGCTCCAAGGAAGACAAAGAAAAAGAAAAGGTCGTATTGGACACCAAAGCAACAGGTACACATTCTAGCGCTAGTTTAAAACTTCATTTTTTAAAGGGTTGCTACAGGTGTGGAATGATATAGGCTAAGTTTGGAATCAGTACTAACCCAGCACTGGATCCCCTTGGGTCAACAGAGGAATTGTCAGAACTAGGAACTGATCAGGCAGTTGTCTGAAGCTTTTAAAAACTGCCTCAGGCTAGAGGGAAAGGTTTTAAAGAAAAAAAGAAATGAATCAGGCAATTGTCCTCAGTTTTCTGGAGTTGCTTCAAGCAAGAGGAGTAGGGCTCAAAGTACAATTGTTAGAAAATCATTTAGATAGGATAGATTCTTGTTGCCCATGGTTCAAGGAAGAAGAAACTTTAGATATCAGAACTTGGGAGAAAATTGGAAAAGCCTTGAAAATCACTCAGGCAGAAAATTTCACCCTTTGCCTCTGGGTGCTTGTTAAAGATGCTATTGAAAAGGTGATCTCACAGGGGTTAGATGGCAAAGCGTGATGAATTTCAGGAAGAGCGCCTTTCAGAAAAGGGTCCTCTCAACCCTAAATTTGATAGATATAGCAACTCTGATGATGAGCTAATGTTAGACAAAGCAGATCACTCAGAAAGAGGAGCTGCCAAATACTCTGAGGAGGAGTGGCGTCCTTGCAAGTATCCTGCTCCACCTATAGCCTCCACAGTGGGAGATGCTACTCATAGGGACACACAACTAAGCAAATTAGAGTTTGAAGTTAGGCTGCAAAAATTGACTGATGAGCTTCGGGAGCTAAAAAGGATGTCAGATACAGGAAGGAGTAACTCTTCAGAAATGCACCAAGTGCCGATGCAAAGAGCTGTGAGTCAGGCTTGTGAGAGAGGACATGATACTTCTGATGTGCTAGCCTTTCCTGTCGTCAAAGTAATTGACCAGGAAGATACTAGAGTCAGACATTACCAGACTTTGGATTTCAAGTTGGTGAAGGAGTTAAAAGCAGCTGTTGTGCAGTATGGTCCTTCAGCCCCTTTCACACAAGCACTGCTGGATATCGTCGTAGAGTCACACTTAACCCACCTAGATTGGAAAACCCTATGTAAGGCCTCCCTGTCAGGAGGAGATTTCTTACTTTGGGATTCTGAATGGCAAGACGCCAGTAAGAAAACTCCCGCTTTAAATGCTGAGATCGGTAATCTAGACTGGGATAGTAACATGCTTCTGGGAGAAGGCCTTTATAAGGGCCAGACTAATCAGATTGATTTTCCTGTTGGAGTGTACACACAAACGTGACAGCTGCCTGCCTTGCTTGGGGACTGTTACTGGTTAGAGGGGATATTGGTGGGAGTTTAGCCAGCATTCATCAGAGTTCTGAGGAGCCTTACCAGAACTTTGTGGATAGGCATTTAATAGCAGCTAGTAGAATAATTGGAAAATCTGACACGGGAAGACCTTTTGTTATGCAGTTGGTTTATGAGAAAGCTAACACAATGTGTTCTGCCCTGCCGCTATCCAGCCACACAAAGGAGAAATGGATTTAGTGGGATATGTCCATCTTTGTGTAGAAATCAGGCCTTCATATAATCAGGGTTTGGCTTTCTGTGCTGCTTAGTAAGGGACCACCGTACAAGCAATGTTCTCGTGAAAACGAGGGAATAATGCATGTTTTAAGTGTGGAAGTTTGGGTCATTTTAAAAGTGCTTGTCCCAAGAACAAAGTGCCGAGAGTGGGCAAGCAGGCCATGCCCCAGGAATTTGTCCCCAGTGCAGAAAGTGCAACCTGGACTAAGGTATGCAAATCTAAGCCAGGCACTCTGGGCTGTCCACTGCTGGGAAACGAGAGGAGGGGCCCGCCCCAGGCCCCATCTTACTCACAGAAAATAGCTTATGGGGCTATAAATCTGCTGCCCAACCAAAGAAATCAATTTTTGAACTTGTCAGGGCAAAACCAGGCAGTGCAGGATTGGACCTCTGTTCCACCACCCAGGCAGTATTAACCCCAGAATTGGGAGTCCAAACTCTGCCTACCAGAGTCTTTGGACCTCTACCTGTAGAAACTTGTGGATTTCTTTTAGGATGAAGCTGTTCTACTGTAAAAGGCCTGCAGATTTATCCAGGTGTTATAAATAATGACTATGAGGGAGAAATTAAAATCATAGCTGTTTCCCCTCAGGGTGTTATAACTGTACCCACTAATCAAGAAATTGCTCAACTTGTTTTAATTCCACTACATCCACCACAGTCCAGATTTATTAAGAATGAAAGAGGACAAGGTGGTTTTGACTCCTCTGGTGTGAATTGGGTTCAATCTATTACTAACCAGAGACCTAACCTTAAACTGACATTTGATGGATAAATCTTTGAAGGATTAATAGATACTGGAGCCAATATAACAATCATTAGAGGACAGGATTGGCTCTCAAACTGGCCTTTGACTGATACACTAACTCCCCTTCAAGGAATTGGTTATGCTAGTAAGCAAAACGAAGCTCCAAATTGCTAACCTGGAAAGATGGAGATGGAAAATCAGGAAAAATTCAGCTGTATGTTATGTCAAATTTGCCTGTAACTCTATGGAGAAGAGATCTCTTGTCACAAGTGGGCGTTATAATGTACAGTTCTAATGAGATGGTGACTAAGCAGACATTCAAACGGGGACCTCTGTCTGTTCATGGACTAAGAAAGAAGGGACAAGGAATTAAGACTTTTGAAGATCCTAAACCTCACTCTTACACAAGAGGTTTGGAATATTTTCGCTAGTGACCACTATCTTGCCTGTATCTCACCCCTTAAAATTCAATGGCTTAATGAAATTCTGGTGCGGGTGGATCAGTGGTCTTTACCTAAAGAAAAAAATAGAAGCCACTTCTTTGCTAGTACAGGAGCAGGACATCTAGTAGAATCTCAGTCCCCTTGGAATACACCAAATTTCATTGTCAAGAAAAAGTCTCGCTTCAGGTCCTTGCCAGCACTGGGGTACTTGGGACGCGAAGTCTGTGGAGACCTGCAAGGTTTCCACAGGAACCTTCATGGGATCTTAAGAACTCTGGTGAGTGGAACACAGCTTCTGCTCTAATCCAATTGCGCAGGACCTGAAACTGCATTTATTAGGGAAGCAGAAAACCTGGCCTGACCAGGGTAACAATTCCCTTCCAGTCCACGCCAGCACCGGGGCACATTGTGTGTGGAGTCATCTGCAGACACCCTCAAGGTCCCCACAGGAATCTCCACGGGATCTTAGGACCTCTTGTGAGTGGATCACAACTTCTGCCAGAAGGCAGGTTTGAACACCAGATATCTGAGCACCTTCCCTACAAAAGGAGAGCTTGCCTGCAGAGAGTACTCTGAACACTGAAACTCAGGAGAGAGCTACTCTCCCAGGTCTGCTGATAGAGGCTAACAGAATCACCTGAGGAACAAGCTCTAACCAGAGACAACTATTACAACTAACTCCAGATTACCAGATGGTGAAAGGCAAATGTAAGAATCTTACTAACAGAAACTAAGACCACTCACCATCATAAGAACGCAGCACCTCTACCTCCACCCCACCCAATCCTGGGCATCCCAACACACCTGAAAAGATAGTCCTGGATATAAAGCATATTTCATGATGATGGTAGAGGACATCAAAAAGGACTTTAATAACTCACTCAAAGAAATACAGGAGAACACTGCTAAACCGGTAGAAGATCTTAAAAGAAGCACAAAAGTCCCTTAAAGAATTGCAGGAAAACACGACCAAACAGGTGATGGAATTGAATAAAACCATCCAAGACCTAAAAAGAGAAGTAGACACAATAAAGAAAACCCAAAGTGAGGCAACGCTGGAGATAGAAACCGTAGGAAAGAGATCTGGATGTGAGCATCAGCAACAGAATACAAGTGATGGAAGAGAGAATCTCAGGTGCAGAAGATTCCATAGAGAACATCGGCCCAACAATCAAAGAAAATACAAAATGGAAAAAGATCCTAACTCAAAACATCCAGGAAATCCAGGACACAATGAGAAGACCAAACCTACGCATAATAGGAGTAGATGAGAATGAAGATTTTCAACTCAAAGGGCAAGCAAATATCTTCAACAAAATTATAGAAGAAAACTTCCCAAACCTAAAGAAAGAAATGCCCATGAACATACAAGAAGCCTACAGAACTCCAAACAGACTGAACCAGAACAGAAATTCCTCCTGACACATAATAATCATAACAACAAATGCACTAAATAAAGATAGAATATTAAAAGCAGTGAGGGAAAAAGGTCAAGTAACATATAAAGGCAGGCCTATCCGAATTGCCCCAGACTTTTAACCAGAGACTATGTGTGAGGAGCCGCCCTCACATTCGCCATTACAAGATGGCGCTGACATCCTGTGTTCTAAGTAGTAAACAAGTATTCTGCGCGTGTGCCGGGGTAGTTTTCCACTCCTTGTGCTCTTCCTTCCCCATGACGACAACTCGGCCGATGGGCTGCAGCCAATCAGGGAGTGACACGTCCGAGGCGGAGGACAATTCTCTTTAAAAGGGATAGGGTTTTGCCACTCGGGGTCTTGGCTCTGTAAGCTGATGCTCTCCCTCTCAAGATGCATTAAAGCTTTACTGCAGAAGGATCCTGTGTGCCTTGTCAATCCTGCTGGTAGGAGGTAGCGCGGGACATCATCTGGTGCCAGAAAACCGGGATAGACTTCAACATCGTCAGCACCTAGGGAGACCCCTTGGATTCAAGGAGGATTCAGAACTGCAGGGAGGTAAGTTCGGAGAGGCATGTCTGTTTCTGAACGGTTTGGCCTGATCTTTGCTGTGATCTTTGTCGTCCTCGTCCTGGTTCTCTTAGTCATCTGTTTCCACGGTGGCTTTTATTGACCCAGTCGGTGTCTGTAAGTCCGAGGTATATGAGCAGCAACACCCTCTGGGACTCCACCATAAACCTCCTGTAAATAAAGGAGTGGTGTGTGGGCCTCATTGTGTGCAAGTCGCAGCCTGTAACACGGATGTAGATAAGCCGCGGGTGCGGTGTATTTACTTTCATTTTCTTGGCGATTGTAAGGCAGACGTAGATAAGCTGCAGTCGCTATGGGAGCATCACAATCAGTCATTCCTACACTTGAGGCCATTCTAGGGCGATGTGGCATAAAAATTGAAACCAAGACCCTAAGGAGTTTTGTGAAGGAAGTGGACAGAGTGGCCCCATGGTACGCCTGCTCGGGTTCCCTGACTATTGCATCATGGAACAAATTAGGGAAAGACCTTGATCGCCACCATGCGGACGGAGACTTGAGACTGGGGACTAAGGCCATATGGAAACTTGTTAAGAACTGCTTAGAGGATGAAAATTGTAAGGAGGCTGTGAGTGAGGGACAGGTCACTCTCGAGGGAGTTCAGAACAGCATGTCAGAAACCGAACATAGTGAGAGGTTGGGCGCGCGCAAGAAAAAGATTGTTCCAAGGAAGGAAAGGAAGGAGAAGCACCCTCCCAGTAAGGGAACGTCAAACCCAAAGGAGTCTGATGTCCCTCTCGACCCCCCCCCCCAAAAAAATGGGAGTGGACTCTATCCTTTGGAGGAGCTAGAAGCACTGAACCTTGACAGTTCGGACAGCTCCAGTCATGATACTTCTGATAAAGAAACTCTTGATTCAGAAGAGGATGCCGAGTTAGATGAGGAAGCGGCTAGGCATGAGGAAGAAAGATATCACCCAGATGAGAGGAGAGTAAACAGAAGGCCGCCTCGAGCCCCCCCTTTACAGAAAGTACCTACGGCGCCCCCGCCTTATGCAGCGTGCCCTCAGAGTTCCTCTTTTGTACCAGAAAAGGTAAAACGTAAGCTTTGGTCGGCATTCCCAGTGTTTGAGACAGAAAATGGAGGACGGGTTCATGCTTCTGTAGAATATAATCAACTCAAGGAATTGGCAGAGTCGGTCTGCAAATATGGAGCCAATGCTAATTTTACCTTGGTGCAGTTAGATAGGCTTGCTGGCATGGCACTGACTCCTGCCGACTGGCAAATGATTGCAAAAGCCGCTCTCCCCAGTATGGGCAAATATATGGAATGGAGAGCTCTATGGCAAGAGGCTACACAAACGCAGGCCTGAGCAAACACTGCCGCTTTGACTCTAGAGCAGAGAGATTGGACTTTTGACCTGTTAACAGGTCAGGGAGCTTATACCACTGATCAAACAAATTATCACTGGGGAGCTTATGCCCAAATTTCCTCCACAGCTATTAAGGCCTGGAAGGCGCTCTCCCAAACAGGGGAAGCCACTGGACAACTAACAAAGATCATACAGGGACCCCAGGAGTCCTTCTCAGATTTTGTAGCTAAAATGACAGAAGCAGCAGGGCATATTTTTGGAGATTCGGAGCAAGCCGTGCCTCTGGTAGAACAGCTCATTTATGAGCAAGCCACACAGGAGTGCCGAGCGGCCATAGCCCCAAGAAAGAACAAAGGCTTTTAAGACTGGCTCAGGGTTTTGTCGGGAGCTCGGGGGACCTCTCACCAATGCAGGCTTAGCGGCCACCATCCTCCAATCCCAAAAACGCTCCATGGGCAGAAATGATCGGAGGACATGTTTTAACTGTGGGAAGCCTGGGCATCTTAAGAAAGATTGCAGAGCTCCAGATAAAAGGGGGGGACCTTCACTCTTTGCTCTAAGTGTGGCAAGGGCTATCATAGAGCCGACCAGTATCACTCTGTGAGAGATATAAAGGGCAGACTCCTTCCCCCGCCTGATAACCAATCAGCTGATGTGTCAAAAAACGGGCCATCAGGCCCTCGGTCCCAGGGCCCTCAAAGATATGGAAACCGGTTTGTCAGGACCCAGGAAGCAGTCAGAGAGGCGACCCAGGAAGACCCACAAGGGTGGACCTGCGTGCCGCCTCCGACTTCCTACTAATGCCTCAAATGAGTATTCAGTCGGTGCTGGTGGAGCCTATACCATTCTTGCCCCCTGGAACCATGGGCCTTATTCTTGGCCGAGGTTCACTCACCTTACAGGGCTTAGTAGTCCACCCTGGAGTTATGGATTGTCAACATTCCCCTGAAATACAGGTCCTGTGCTCAAGCCCTAAGGGCGTTTTTTCTATTAGCAAAGGAGATAGGATAGCTCAGCTGCTGCTCCTCCCTGATAATACCAGGGAGAAATCTGCAGGACCTGAGATAAAGAAAATGGGCTCCTCCGGAAATGATTCTGCCTATTTGGTTGTATCTTTGAATGACAGACCTAAGCTCTGCCTTAAGATCAACGAAAAAGAGTTTGAAGGCATCCTTGATACCGGAGCAGATAAAAGTATAATCTCTACACATTGGTGGCCCAAAGCATGGCCCACCACAGAGTCATCTCATTCATTACAGGGCCGAGGATATCAATCATGTCCCACTATAAGCTCCGTTGCCTTGACATGGGAATCCTCCGAGGGGCAGCAAGGGAAATTCATACCTTATGTGCTCCCACTCCCGGTTAACCTCTGGGGAAGGGATATTATGCACCATTTGGGCCTTATGTTGTCCAATGAAAATGCCCCATCAAGAGGGTATTCAGCTAAGGTAAAATATATCATGGCAAAGATGGGTTATAAAGAAGGAAAAGGGTTAGGACGTCAAGAGCAAGGAAGGACAGAACCCATCTCACCTAATGGCAACCAAGACAGACAGGAGCTGGGTTTTTTCTAGGGGCCATTGGGGCAGCACGACCCATACCATGGAAGACAGGGGATCCGGTATGGGTTCCTCAGTGGCCCCTGTCCTCTGAAAAACTGGAAGCTGTGATTCAATTGGTAAAGGAACAATTAAAACTAGGCCATATTGAGCCATCTACCTCACCTTGGAATACTCCAATTTTTGTAATTAAGAAAAAATCAGGAAAGTGGAGACTGCTCCATGACCTCAGAGCCAATAATGAGCAAATGAACTTATTTGGCCCGGTACAGAGGGGTCTCCCTGTACTTTCCGCATTACCACGTGGATGGAATTTAATTATCATAGATATTAAAGATTGTTTCTTTTCTATACCTTTGTATCCCAGAGATAGACCCAGATTTGCCTTTACCATTCCCTCTATTAATCACATGGAACCTGATAAGAGGTATCAATGGAAGGTCCTACCACAGGGAATGTCCAATAGTCCTACAATGTGCCAACTTTATGTACAAGAAGCTCTTTTGCCAGTGAGGGAACAATTCCCCTCTTTAATTTTGCTCCATTACATGGATGACATCCTCCTGTGCCATAAAAACCTTACTATGCTACAAAAGGCATATCCTTTTCTGCTTAAAACTTTAAGTCAGTGGGGTTTACAGATAGCCACAGAAAAGGTTCAAATTTCTGATACAGGACAATTCTTGGGCTCTGTGGTGTCCCCACATAAAATTGTGCCCCAAAAGGTAGAGATAAGAAGAGATCACCTCCATACCTTAAATGATTTTCAGAAGCTGTTGGGAGATATTAATTGGCTCAGACCTTTTTTGAAGATTCCTTCCACTGAGTTAAGGCCTTTGTTTGGTATTTTAGAAGGAGATCCTCATATCTCCTCCCCTAGGGCTCTTACTCTAGCTGCTATACAGGCCTTACAAAATGTGGAAAATGCCTTACAGAATGCACAATTACAACGTATTGAGGATTCGCAGCCTTTTAGTTTGTGTGTCTTTAAGACAGCACAATTGCCAACCGCAGTTTTATGGCAGAATGGGCCATTGTTGTGGATCCATCCAAACGTATCCCCAGCTAAAATAATAGATTGGTATCCTGATGCAATTGCACAGCTTGCCCTTAAAGGCCTAAAAGCAGCAATCACCCATTTTGGACGAAGTCCCTATCTTTTAATTGTACCTTATACTGCTGCAAAGGTTCAAACCTTGGCAGCCACATCTAATGATTGGGCAGTTTTAGTTACCTCCTTTTCAGGACAAATAGATAACCATTATCCAAAACATCCAATTTTACAGTTTTCCCAAAATCAATCTGTTGTGTTTCCACAAATAACAGTAAGAAACTCGCTTAAAAATGGGATTGTGGTATATACTGATGGGTAAAAAACTGGCATAGGTGCCTATGTGGCTGATGGTAAGGTAGTATCCAAACAATATAATGAAAATTCACCTCAAGTGGTAGAATGTTTAGTGGTTTTGTAAGTTTTAAAAACCTTTTTAGAACCCCTTAATATTGTGTCAAATTCCTGTGGTTAATGCAGTAAATCTTTTAGAAGTGGCTGGAGTGATTAAGCCTTCCAGTAAAGTTGCCAATATTTTTCAGCAGATACAATTAGTTTTGTTATCTAGAAGATTTGCCGTTTATATTACTCATGTTAGAGCCCATTCAGGCCTATCTGGCCCCATGGCTCTGGGAAATGACTTGGCAGATAAAGCCACTAAAGTGGTGGCTGCTGCCCTATCATCCCTGGTAGAAGCTGCAAGAAATTTTCATAACAATTTTCATGTGACGGCTGAAACATTATGCCATCATTTTTCCTTGACTAAAAAAGAAGCCCGTGACGTTGTTACTCAATGTCAGAACTGCTGTGAGTTCTTGCCAGTTCCTCATGTGGGAATTAACCCACTCGGTATTCGACCCCTACAGGTCTGGCAAATGGATGTTACACATGTTTCTTCCTTTGGAAAACTTCAATATCT
Organism: Mus musculus; assembly: GCF_000001635.26. Classification (NCBI taxonomy): domain Eukaryota; kingdom Metazoa; phylum Chordata; class Mammalia; order Rodentia; family Muridae; genus Mus; species Mus musculus. The sequence goes on along the minus strand of NC_000075.6, from coordinate 19,765,398 downwards.
CCATGTGTCCATTGACATATGCTCTGGCATCATGTTTGCCTCTCCTTTAACCAGAGAAAAGGCCTCACATGTGATTCAACATTGCCTTGGGGCATGGAGTGCTTGGGGGAAACCCAAACTCCTTAAGACTGAATAGACACTCATATTGCACAAGTGGTGGAGAACAGGACCATATTTCCGGAGGGCAGTCTTTGTTTTAAGGTAACCAATGATAGTTCTTTGGTACATCCATGCCTTCTGTTATTTAATCATTCCTTTGCTGGATTGAAGGAGACCATTAAGACCAATGAGGGGTATAAGGCCAATGCCACAGTCTTATACGGCTGGTGGCCTTGTACCAATTCGTCAGATGACGATCGTTCCAATCCTCTTAAACAACCTCAATTGGCCCCCTTCTGTACAGGAACCCCAGCCGAAGGCACCCTTTTCCCTTGGACCGGCTGTCAGGCCTGGAGATCAAGTTGGGCTAAAAGACGGATTTTTTCATTTTCCCTCCTCGAGGGTGATGGGGGAAACTTCACCACTATGGATCCGTAGAGATTCGATATTAATCCTTTTGACTTATGGCTGCTTTGCGATCATAATGGCAGTTGTACTGACCTCACACCCATGGCGATGCTCCTTGGCAGAGGTAAGGTAGAGGGCCAGTTGTCATACCAAAATAATAACCCTGACCAGATTGAATATCAGCTTCAGGAGGGCATGAGGGTACAATTTAGCCCTGTCCCCATTTGTGTTTGGCCACCGTTTGTGTGGATAGTTAGCAATGCCACCGGGAATGATAGCTTGAGTTGTTTCAAAGGCTCCTGTTTCTATGCTTTATGTTGGAATGCTAGTCAATTTCATACAGCAGTGGCGGCTCGCATGCCCTGCTTTGTTCCAGTACCTGTTGATACGCCAGGAACTTTGGCCTTGCTCAGACAAAAAAGGGATTTTGAGATATCGGCCATTATTGTCAGCATTGTCGCTACAGTGGCCGTTTCCGCCTCCCTTACGGCCTCGGCCTTGGCTCTGTCTGGACAGGTCCAGACGACTGACACTATTAACACATTGTCAGCCAAGGTGACCACAGCCATGGATAAACAGGCCTCAGCTAATGTAAAGATACAGGGAGGTCTCATGCTGGTTAACCAGCGTATAGATCTTGTACAGGAACAATTAGATGTATTATGGCAAATGGCTCAGCTAGGATGTGAACAAAAGTTTCCGGGGCTATGCGTCACTTCTATTCAGTATGAGAAATTTACCAGGGCAGCTAATTTGTCAAAAAGCCCTTCTCAGTATATGTTACAGAATTGGACGGCAGACTTTGAGCAGACCCTCTGAGAATTGAGACTCACCATCATTCAGGTCAACTCCACGCGGTTGGACCTGTCCCTGACCAAAGGACTACCTAATTGGATCTCCTCTGCATTCTCCTTCTTCAAGGAATGGGTGGGGGTCGGATTATTTGGAGCTGCACTTTCCTGCAGATTAGAGTTGCTTCTCTGGTTGGTCTGTAAGCTTAAGGCCCAAACTAGGAGAGACAAGGTAGTTATTGCCCAGGCACTTGCAGCACTAGAACATGGTGCTTCCCCTGATATATGGTTATCCATGCTTAAGCAATAGGTCGCTGGCCACTCAGCTCTTGCACCCCACGAGGCTAGTCTCATTGCACGGGATAGAGTGAGTGTGCTTCAGCAGCCCGAGAGAGTTGCATGGCTAAGCACTGCAGTAGAGAGGCTCTGCGGCAAAAAATGAGCCCACTCTAGGGAGACATGTCATCTTGTATGAAGGTTGAGTGTCCAAAGTATCCTTCCCCCAAGAAAAATGACAGGGGAGCAGACCTAGGCCCCTCTGGGTGATGAGCCTGGGAGGAGGTTTTGTGTAAAGCTCCTCTACTTGCATATTGGGGATTTGACCTCTATCTCCTCTCTCGATTTGGGTGGCCTATTGTTCTTATATAAAAGAAAAGGGGGAGATGTGAGGAGCCGCCCTGGCATTCGCTATTACAAGATGGCGCTGACATCCTGTGTTCTAAGTAGTAAACAAGTAATCTGCACATGTGCCTGGGTAATTTTCCACTCCTTGTACTCTGCCTTCCCCATGACGACAACTCGGCCGATGGGCTGCAGCAAATCAGGGAGCGACACGTCCAAGGCAGAGGACAATTCTCTTTAAAAGGGATGGGGTTTTGCCACTCGGGGTCTTCGCTCAGTAAGCTGATGCTCTCCCTCTCAAGACGCATTAAAGCTTTACTGCAGAAGGATCCTGTGTGCTGTGTCAATCCTGCTGGCGGGAGGTAGCGCGGGACATCAACTATGAAAGCCAGGAGATCCTGGAGAGATGTTATACAGACCGTAAGAGAACACAATGCCAGTCGAGGCTACTATACCCAGTCAAACTCTCAATTACCATAGATGGAGAAACCAAAGCATTGCACGACAAAATCAAATTCACACATTATATTTCCACGAATCCAGCCCTACAAAGGATAATAACAGAAAAAAAAAACAATATAAGGACGGAAACCATACCCTAGAAAATATAAGAAAGTAATCCATCAACAAACCAAAGAGAAGACAGCCAAAAGAACAGAATGCCAACTCTAACAACAAAAATAATAGGAAGCAACAATTACTTTTCCTTAATATCTCTTAATATCAATGGATTCAATTCCCCAATAAAAAGACATAGACTAACAGACTGGCTACACAAACAGGATCCAACATTCTCCTGCTTACAGGAAACCCATCTCAGAGAAAAAGACAGACACTACCTCAGAGTGAAAGGCTGGAAAACAATTTTCCAAGCAAATGGTCTGAAGAAACAAGCCTGAGTAGCCATTCTAATATCTAATAAAATCGACTTCCAACCATAGGTCATCAAAAAAGACAAGGAGGGGCACTTCATACTCATCAAAGGTAAAATCCTCCAAGAGGAACTCTCAATTCTGAATATCTATGCTCCAAACACAAGGACAGCCACATTCATTAAAGAAACTTTAGTAAAGCTCAAAGCACACATTGCACCTCACACAATAATAGTGGGAGACTACAACAGAACACTTTCATCAATGGACAGATCGTGGAAACAAAAACTAAACAGGGACACAGTGAAACTAACAGAAGTTATGAAACAAATGGACTTAACAGATATCTACAGAACATTTTATCCTAAAACAAAAGAATATACCTTCTTCTCAGCACCTCATGGTACCTTCTCCAAAATTGAACATATAATTGGTCACAATACAGGCCTCAATAGATACAAAAATATTGAAATTATCCCATGCATCCTATCAGACCACCATGGACTAAAGCTGATCTTCAATAACAACATAAATAATGGAAAGCCGACATTCACGTGGAAAATGAACAACACCCTTCTCAATGTTACCTTGGTCAAGGACGGAATAAAGAAAGAAATTAAAGACTTTTTAGAGTTTAATGAAAATGAAGCCACAACTTACCCAAACTTATGGAACACAATGAAAGCATTTTTAAGAGGGAAACGCATAGCTCTGAGTGCTTCCAAAAAGAAACTAGAGAGAGTACACACTAGCAGCTTGACAACACAACTAAAAGCTCTAGAAAAAAAGGAAGCAAATTCACCCAAGAGGAGTAGAAGGCAGAAAATAATCAAACTCAGGGGTGAAATCAACCAAGTGGAAACAAGAAGAACTATTCAAAGAATCAACCAAAGGAGGAGCTGGTTCTTTGAGAATATCAACAAGATAGATAAACCCTTAGCCAGACTCACTAGACGGCACAGGGACAGCATCCTAATTAACAAAATCAGAATTGAAATGGGAGATATAGCAACAGATCCTGAAGAAATCCAAAACACCATCAGATCCTTCTACAAAAGGCTATACTCAACAAAACTGGAAAACCTGGACAGAATGAACAAATTTCTAGACAGATACCAGGGACAAAAGTTAAATCAGGATCAAGTTAACGATCTAAACAGTTCCATATTCCCTAAAGAAATAGAAGCAGTCATTGATAGTCTCCCAACCAAAATAAGCCCAGGACCAGATGGGTTTAGTGCAGAGTTCTATCAGACCTTCAAAGAAGGTCTAATTCCAGTTCTTCACAAACTATTCCACAAAATAGAAGTAGAAGGTACTCTACCCAACTCATTCTATGAAGCCACAATTACTCTGATACTTAAACCACAGAAAGATCCAACAAAGATAGAGAACTTCAGACCAATTTCCCTTATGAATATCGATGCAAAAATCCTCAATAAAGTTCTTCCTAACCGAATCCAAGAAAACATCAAAACAATCATCCATCCTGACCAAGTAGGTTTCATCCCAGGGATGCAGGGATGGTTCAATATACGGAAATCCATCAACGTAATCCAGTATATAAACAAACTCAAATACAAATACCACATGATCATCTCGTTGGATGCAGAAAAAGCATTTGATAAAATCCGACACCCATTCATGATAAAAGTCTTGGAAAGATCAGGAATTCAAGGCCCATACCTAAACATGATAAAAGCAATCTACAGCAAACCAGTAGCCAACATCAATGTAAATGGTGAGAAACTGGAAGCAATCCCACTATAATAAGGGACTAGACAAGGCTACCCACTTTCTCCCTACCTATTCAACATTGTACTTGAAGTCCTAGCCAGAGCAATTCGACAACAAAAGGAGATTAAGAGGATACAAATTGGAAAAGTTCTCGACCAGCAAGAACAACACGACCACCAGTCCTTCTAACAGCAGCTTATTCAGCAAACTTCAGTTTTCATCTCTCACGCTTCATCTTTTTCCTCATCTATCTCCCTTCATCTATATCTCTTCTATCTTCCCCGAACCCCAGGCCTCTCACTCTTATATACTCTCAGTCCCCATCCACTCACAGCAGGCCATGTCACCTCACCAGGCACGCAACTTCAGGCAATCAGGGTGGCAGGGGCATGTCTCCACCAAATACGGACTTGTTTAAACCGCCAGCATCATGGTGCACCTGTGCAACTCTCACAATGGTCGTGGCTTATTTTCAGGTGTATGAGGAAGTCAGGTGCAAGTCATAAGACTTAGCTGCAGTCCCTGGCGCCTTCTTGGGACTGCTGCCACACCCGCTCCTCACAGAAAAGAAGTCAAAATATCACGTTTTGCAGATGATATGATAGTATATATAAGTGACCCAAAAATTCCACCAGAGAACTCCTAAACTTGATAAACAGCTTCGGTGAAGTAGCTGAATATATAATTAACTCAAACAAGTCAATGGCCTTTCTCTACACAAAGAATAAACAGGCTGAGAAAGAAATTAGGGAAACAACACCCTTCTCAATAGTCACAAATAATATAAAATACCTTGGTGTGACTCTAGGGAAGGGAAAGATCTGTATGATAAGAACTTCAAGTCTCTAAAGAAAGAAATTAAAGAAGATCACAGAACATGGAAAAATCTCCCATGTTCATGGATTGGCAGGATCAATATAGTAAAATTGGCTATCTTGCCTAAAGCAATCTACATATTCAATGCAATCCCCATCAAAATTCCAACTCAATTCTTCAATGAATTAGAAAGGGCAATCGGCATATTCATCTGGAATAACAAAAAACCGAGGATAGCAAAAATTCTTCTCAAGGATAAAAGAACCTCTGTTGGAATCACCATGCCTGACCTAAAGTTTTATTACAGAGCAATTGTGATAAAAACTGCATGGTACTGGTATAGTGACAAACAAGTAGACCAATGTAATAGAATTGAAGACCCAGAAATGAACCCACACTACCATGGTCACTTGATCTTTGACAAGGGAGCTAAAACCATCCAGTGGAAAAAAGACAGAATTTTCAACAAATGGTGCTGGCACAAGTGGAGGTTATCATGTAGAAGAATGCGAATTGATCCATTCCTATCTCCTTGTACTAAGGTCAAATCTAAGTGGATCAAGGAACTACACATAAAACCAGAGATACTGAAACATATAGAGGAGAAAGTGGGGAAAAGCATCGAAGATATGGGCACAGGGGGAAAATTCCTGAATAGAACAGCAGTGGCCAATGCCATAAGAAAGAGAATTAACAAATGGGACCTCATAAAATTGCAAAGCTTCTGTAAGGCAAAAGACACCACAAATAAGACAAAATGGCCACCAACAGATTGGGAAAGGATCTTTACCTATACTAAATCAGATAGGGGACTAATATCCAATATATATAAAGAACTCAGGAAGGTGTACTCCAGAAAATCAAATAACCCCATTAAAAAATGGTTCTCAGAGCTAAACAAAGAATTCTCACCTGAGGAACACCGAATGGCTGAGAAACACCTGAAAAATGTTCAACATCCTTAATCATCAGGGAAATGCAAATCAAAACAACCCTGAGATTCCATCTCACAGCAGTTAGAATGGCTAAGATAAAAAATTCAAGTGATAGCAGATGCTGGCAAGGATGTGGATTAAGAGAAACACTCCTCCATTCATTGTTGGTGGGATTGCAAGCTTTTAAAACCACTCTGTAAATCAGTCTGGTGGTTTTCAGAAAATTGGATATAGTACTACCAGAGGATCCCGCAATACCTATCCTGGGCATATATCCAGAAGATGTTCCAACTAGTAAGAAAGACACATGCTCCACTATGTTCATAGCAGCCTTATTTATAATAGCCAGAAGCTGGAAAGAACCCAGATGCCCCTCAACAGAGGATTGGATACAAAAAAATGTGATACATTTACACAATGGAGTACTACTCAGCTATTAACAAGAATGAATTTATGAAATTCCCAGGCAAATGTTTGGACCTGGAGGGCATCATCCTAAGTGAGGTAACCCAATCACAAAAGAAGTCACATGATATGTACTCACTGATAAGTGGATATTATCCCAGAATCCTAGAATACCCAAGATATAAGATAAATTTACAAAACACAGGAAACTCAAGAAGAACGAAGACTAAAGTGTGGACACTTTGCCCCTTCTTAGAATTGGGAACAAAACACCCATGGAAGGAATTACAGAGACAAAATTTGGAGCTGAGACAAAAGGAGGGACCATCTAGAGACTGCCATATCCAGGGATCCATCCTATAATCAGCCTCCAAACACTGACACCATTCCATACACTAGCAAGATTTTGCTGAAAGGACCCAGTTATAGCTGTCTCTTGTGAGACTATGCCCTGGCCTAGCAAACACATAAGTCGATGCTCACAGTCAGCTATTGGATGGATCAAAGGGCCCCCAATGGAGGAGCTAGAGAAAATACCCAAGGAGCTAACGGGATCTGCAACACTATAGGTGGAACAACATTATGAACTAGCCAGTACCAGGGATCTCTTGACTCTAGCTGCATATGTATCAAAAGAGGGCCTAGTCGGCCATCACTGGAAAGAGAGGCCCTTTGGACATGCAAACTTTATATGCCCCAGTACAGGGGAACACCAGGGCCAAAAAGTGGGAATGGATGGGTAGGGGAGTGGTGGTATGGAGGGTATGGGGGACTAAATGAGGAAATACTTAATAAAAAAGGAAAAAAAGATTCTTACATTTGCTTTTGCCATCTGGTAATCTCTGGTGTTAGTTTTTATAGCTGTCTCTGGCTGGAGCCTGTTCCTCATGTGATTCTTTTAGCTTCTGTCAGCACTCCTGGGAGTCCAACTCTCTCCAGAGTCTCAGTTTTCAGAGGACTCTCTGCAGGCAAGCTCTCCTCTTGCAGGGAAGGTGCACAGAGGTCTGGCACTCAGATCTGCCTCCTGGATGAAGATGAAGACCCGAAATGGGGCCTGTCTCAGAAGCTGTGTTGCTTTTGCAGTCCATGTGCTCTTCTGTGCAGACTGGTCTCTGAGGGACCCAGGAAACAAGATGGCTCTCTCTAAACCCCTCCTTATACTTCTCTTTTCTCTGTTTCTAATTCATTGCCTCTCTTTTCATTGATGGTGATTATATACACATATAAATATACATATGTGTTTCTAAATGCATTCTATATATGGAGGTCTGATTATCTGTATAACTATTTATTTGTGTCCTGAAGATGTCAGAATTCAAATATATAGATGTGTATAACCATTAGAATAATTGCCTAGATGCATTATGATCTATTTTGTATGATGTTACAAAGGCTTTTTTTTAATTGTGTTAAACAATTCTTTTCACTTTTTGAGACATGAATTCTTTCCATTAAGCAGGTGACAGTGTGTTTTAATTGCACACTGCAAAGGCAGCTGCTTCCATTTCACACTGCAGTGGAAGCTGCTTCCATGGGAGTGATTTTGTTGCAAGACCAGGAAATGGTTGACAAAGGGAATACTTAGTGTTTCATTGTCATTTTTGGGAAATATATTCTGACTTTTCCTGAAAGCAAGTCACTAGGTTAAACCTATGCTCACTGAGATCTGAATGTGTGAGCTTATGAAAGGAGAGGCTTTGAACCATTGTAGTGTGTTCAAAATTAATCACCATGAACTTTGCTATATCTCCGGTATAATGTACGACCACTTACTATAAACTGTTCTTTAAGAGTTAACTACTTTGTGTCTTAAGGCATTCTCTAATCATTTTTATAATTATATTCTCAATGAATTCATGTAGAGAAGAATTGGAACATGTAATAATTTACCCTGCTTTGAATCTTCTTTAATTCCATTATGCTGCTGTCTAACTTCTCTGTCACCAACATATTCCTTCACTAATGTCAAAGACAGATGATATTCTTTCCTCAGATTCAAATGATGCTGGGCCATTATGAATCCTACTCAACCATAAGTCTTATCTCTTCTAATATATTTTATCTCTATCTTTCTTTTTGTCTCCTTGTCACTTTCACCATCCTCATCAGCATCTCATGAAGAAGAGGTTGATTTCCAATGAGATATTTTGCCTTCAGCTCTTGGCTAGTGGGATTACATATATAAGTGAATTTAGAAAGTTTTATGTTGAATATATCAGTCTTTATGGAAATGGCTTTAGTGTCTACAATGTAATAATAGAAACTTAGTGGAAATTACCTTTTGTTACATAGTTCAGTTTTTATTTTTGAACTGTCCTAAATTAAATTTCAATATGTGAAGAGCCAACACATCGAGTTTTAATTTACTGACATGAAGAATAATCAGACACCTACTTATTTGGACAGGGAAAAATAATAATTGCATGTGTGCATGCAATTCTAGAAATAATATTTTGCCGGCAACCAAATGGCAGGCATATACATACATACATACATACATACATACATACATACATACATACATACATCTCAGTAAAGTAAGGCCAAAATTGATTCTTTTTATAGGATTATGCAAAAAGAGCATGTGATGCTGAACAGTCTTTTGTTCTGAGAACTGGGATCAAATACTATATGGCAAAAAGAAACTATAGTCTGCCTCAACAGATAACGATATTTATTAGTAAATGCAATGAGAGAAAACATCTCTCCCAGGGGAAATTAAGAAACCTCCAAGGTAGGTCTGGCTCACATAATCTGTAGGGGTAGAAGAGGTGATTGGGAAAGAGAAATTTGTGTCAATTGTGGAGCCTCTGTGATGATCTATGATCTCTCTTTCCTGGAAATATTTCCTTCATGGAAAGCAGATTATATTGGAACCTAGGTTGCCTCTATAAGCATTTGACTGTGAGTTGTGGCTGACTGAAAAGGTTGGTCCAGGTCAGCTGTAATACTATAGGTTTCCTGTTTAACAACTGAGACACACTATCAATGCCAGCCTGGGTTCTTGAAAGATGATGATATAAATCATGATATTTTTTTCTCAATGATGGGTTTAGATAGCTAGATACATTAATAGCCTTGGTGGGCATTAGTAATGATACCTTACCTCATGATAGGTGACTTCCCCTTATATTTTGTCTAGTAATGCCAGAACGAGATACACATCTCTTGTAATTAAATTACAATACCAGAAGTTGGAGGCATCTGAACTGTGTTGACACACATTAAGGGAAACCTCCTTGTTCTGACTCTGGGTAGAGCAGTGCATAGAGAACAATCCCAAAACAAGATATTATTGTTTCTTCTATTAAAAAAAAGAGTTAGTTTAAGTCATACTGCCACATACTTCACATGAAATCCATAAATACTCTCCACAAAGCAATGTGTTCAATTGAGGATATGCTAAATATAGGAGAGAGCAAATTTGTTCTTTAGTGAGACCATACATTAATCCTTACTAGAACTCCTTTGCAGACTTGACAGAGCTTTGATCAGCTAAGACGGTAGAGCCTCTATCCTTACCATTTGCTTCTCATTATTCCTTTTCAAATATGTGTAAAAAGGCTCAGCATAACTTCCTGGACACCCTGGGCTTTCTACCACATTCTCTGAAGCCATCCACCTGCTTTTGTAATGTTGATGCTTCTAAACCACCATTGCAAAAACCATGGTTTCAATTTTCCTTCATTTTTCTTTACTGCCTTCAGTCTGGTTGTTGTAAAGATCTCAGACTTCAGATTCACTGTTGCTGCTCTCTCACACTCAAATGATTGAGATTACTTCTGCACCTAATTGAAGTTAATTTATAAAGGAGAGTATAACTTGATATAAGAGAACCCAATATTTCCACTAAAAGAGTGGACCAGATGTAATGAACCCCCAATAGAAAGTAGAATTTGGATTTTGCAACAGTCTCAATGATGTCAAATCATCCTGAAACTGACTATATAGCCAATATAAAAACAATGGCCTCTGGCCGGGCGTGGTGGCACACGCCTTTAATCCCAGCACTTGGGAGGCAAAGGCAGGCGGATTTCTGAGTTCGAGGCCAGCCTGGTCTACAGAGTGAGTTCCAGGACAGCCAGGGCTATACAGAGAAACCCTGTCTCAAAACACCAAAAAAAAAAAAAAAAAAAAAAAAGGCCTCATGTTAAAGGCCATTGTTTTTATTTATTTATTTCTATTGAATATTTTACTTATTCACATTTCAAATGTTTTCCCTTTCCTAGTTTTCCCTCCAGAAACTCTGTATCTCATCACCCCTCCCCATGCTTCTATGAGAGTGCTCCCCCACCCACCCACCCACTCCTGCCTCCCAGCCCTAAAATTCCCCTACACTAGGGCATTGAGCCTTCAAAGGACTAAGGACTGATCCTTCCTTTGATGCCTTCTGTGTCCAATTACTGTTTCCCATATGTGAATGAGCCTGAAGTCATCCACTGAAACAAGAGACACCAGTTAATAATCCTTTCCTGAAAAATACCCACCATTGCCCCCATTGGCCAGAAAATATCAAAACACACCTTGTACAGGAGTACAAGCTCTTAGAGCCTGAAAAATTTTTAATGCACTGAATACTTCTGACAGACAACCATTTTTTGAAGGCAATTGATAAAGAGTCTCCACATAATTTTTAATTGTAGCTTTGACTATATCAATATTTTATTCAACATAGAACCGAAGTATGTATATGTTGAGAATATGTTTATTCTGTTTTATTTTTGTAGAGCTAATTATTAAACCCAGGCTCTTGAGTTGCTAGGCAGATACCCTATCATTAAGCAAAATCTCAACCTCTCATATGCTTAGTTTATGAAGAAAGTTATGCTTTTCCCTTCAAAGTCCATCTCATGAACAAGAAAGAAAATTTTCTAGATATTTCAGGAGTCAATAGTACAGTGCTTTTTTTTTTTTTTTTTTTTACTTTGCAGTTTTTGGGTTGTTTTTATTTTTGTTTCTAAGGCAAGGCTTCATTACATAGCCTTAGTAGGCCTAGAACTCACTATGCAGACTAGTTGCCACTGAACTTACAAAGATCCTCCTGACTCTGCCTCTCAAACACTATGAATAAAGCCTTGCATCACTATATGTAGTTGTGTAAAGATTTTTTTTAATGCAAAAAAAGGATCTTAAAATTCTCCAATTTATTTTTATGCATGTAGGAGATAATTTTTATTTTTTATTTATTTTCATTTCAAATGTTTCCCTTCAGTGAGCCTCTAACCCTTCCCCCTCCTCCTGCCTCTATGATGGTCCTCTGCTACTGACCCACCCACTCCTGCCTCACCACCCTAGCATCCTACTACACTAGGGGAATGAGCCTCCACAGGACCAAGGGACTCTCTTCCCATTGATTTCAGATAATACCATCCTCTGCAACATATGCAGCTGCAGCCGTGAGTCCCTCTATGTGAAATCTTTGATTGGTGTTTTAGTCTCTAGGAGCTCTTAGGAGTCCTGTTAGTTGATATTGTTATTCTGCCTATGAAGGGGTTGCAATTCCCTTCAGCTCCTTCACTCCTTCCCTTAACTCTTCAATCCAGGACCCTGTGCTTAGTCCAATGGTTGGTTGTGAGCATCCACATCTGAATTGGTCAGGCACTGGCAGAGCCTCTCAGGGGACAGCTATACCAGGCTCCTGTCAGCAAGCACTTTTTGGCATCTACAATAGTGTCTGGATTTGGTGTCTGCATATGGGATGTATCCCTAGGTAGGGCAATCTCTGGATGGTCTTTCATTCACTTCCTGCTCCACTCTTTGTCCCTGTATTTCCTTGAGACAGGAACAATTCTGGGTTAAAATTTTTGAGATGGGTGGGTAGCTGGGGGCCATGCTTATGCACTGGATATGATTTCAAAGGTTCTATCTCTCCTTTGTTGAGCATTTCAGCTAATGTCATTCCCACTGGGTCCTGGGAACTTCTTGCTTCCCTGGCATCTGAGACTTTCTAATGGTAACCCCAGGTCTCCATCCCCCACTGTTACACACCTCTGTTCAATTTCCTCAAAATCCGTACTTCTTGACTGTCTCTCCCACATCTAATCCTGCTCCTCTTTTCCCTCCTCCTCCTCTTTCCCTCCCATGTCCCTCTCTTTCTACTTCTTGTGATTATTTTGTTCCCCCCTGCTAAGTATGACTGAAGCATCCACACTTTGATCTTCCTTTTTCTTGAGCTTCAGATGGTCTGTGAGTTTTATTGTGGGTGTTCTGAGCTTTTGGACTAATATCCACTTATCAGTGAGTACATACCTTGTGCGTATTTTTCTGGCTGGGTTACAATACTAAAGTTGTTATTTTTTAGTTCCATCCATTTACCTGCAAGGTCATGATATCCTCATTCTTAACAGTTGAGTAGTACTCCATTGTGTAAATGTACCATATTTTCTGTATATATTTATCTGTGGTGGGATATCTGGGTTGTTTCCAACTTCTGACTATCATAAATAAGGCTGCTATGAACATAGTGAAGCATGTGCCCTTGTTGCATGGTGGAGCATCATTTGGGTATATGCCTAGGAGTGGTATAACTGTGTCTTCAGGTAGATCTATTTCGAATTTTATAAGGACCCTCCAGATTTTTACTCTAAAAGGGAACATCAATGATAAACATCACTTCACGTTAAAATAACAGGAAACGATATCCTAAACCTATAAGCCAATAAACCTAAGTAAGAATTTGGTATGCTCATTTTAACATCTGAAAGAAATAGAATTCAAACCAAAAGTAAATAGAAGAGATATGAAAGGACACTAGATAAATATCAAAGGACAAATCTACCAAGTTGATATTTCAATTCTTAGTACCCAATATTTTGGTTTCAAACAAAAAGACCAAGTTCCTCAAAGAAACACTACAACAGCTTAAATCAAATATTGACTCTCACACATAGATGACATGTGACTTATGTACCCCAAACTCACCAATTAATATGCCACCCACACAAAAAAGAAACAGAAATGCTAGAAATAATTGGTATCACAAACTTAATGTACTGGATATGGGTTTATAAAACATTTTGCCCAAATACAAAAAAATATACCTTCTCAGTAGCTCATGTAATCTTCTACAAAATTGGAAACATACTAGGATACAAAGCAAGTCTTAAATGATACAAGAAAAGTAGAAACAACAACCTGAATCTTATGTGATCCTCACAAAGGTGCAGCCTATAAGATGGAGAAAAACATTTTACCTCCTACAGATTTGATAAAGAGTTAATATCCAAAACATAAAACGGACATCATGAGAACAAATACTCAAATTAAAAACTTGGGCACTGTTCTAAACAGATAATACTCCAAAGAGCAAACTCCAATGGGCAAGAAGCAGTTAATTTTTAGCATCATTAGTTATCAGAGAAATGCAAATTAGTATGGCTTTGAGATTTCATCATAAACCAGTCAAAATGGCCCTTATCAATAAAACAAATCATTGCTCATAGTGGGTAAAATGTGGGGTGAGTGGGATATCATCTACTCCTAGTGAGATGTCAAACTTTCAGCTTTAATAGAAATCAGCTTGTTAGATCCACAGGAACATAGAAATAGGTCACCTTAGCATCCAGTTATACCATCATAGGACATGTTCCCATCCTACTACAGAGACATTTACTCAATATTCTGTACTGCTTTATTAATAATAGCACATAATTGGAAACATTCCACATATCCACTAATAGAAATATGGACAAGCAAAATGGGGTTTAATTACACAGATGAATATTACTCAGCCAACAAAATTAAGTAAAACCATGTACCTCCTAGTGAGATAGAGGCAATGATTAGAATTTTCCCCCCCAAAATACTCAAGGCCATGTGAATTGAGTGCAGAATTTTCCCCAACTCTTCAAAGAAGAATTAACAGTGATATTCCTCAAATTACTTCAGAAATAAAAATTGAAGGAACATTTCATAATTTGTCTTTTCAGGCCATTATTACCTTATGGCAAAAAAATACAGAAACATCCACCACAAAAGAAAATTATGAACATAGATGTCAAGATTCTCAATAAAATGCTTCCATTCCAAATCCAAGGACATTTCAAAAGGATCATCCACCATTATCAAACACGCTTTGACCTAGAGATGCAGGAATGGTTGAACATGCATGAATTGATAAATGACCTCCACTCCTGAACAGACTAAGAGATAAACCCCATAATTATTTCATTAAATGTAGAAGGACTGACAGTATTCACCATCCTTTCAAGATAAATATTTCAGAGAGTCCAAGAACACAAGGTTCATTTTTATGCATAAATGCAATTAGACTAAGATCATAGCAAACATTAACCTAAAGGGAGAGAAACTCAATGTATTCCACAAAATCAGGAATAAGATAAGGATGTCCTCTCTCTACATGCCTATTTGATGTAATAGTTGAATCTTAGAGAGATCCCAAAGATAATTGAAAGAGTTCAATGGGATAAAAGCAGTATAGAAAGAAGTAAAATAATTTTATTTGAAGAGAACGTGATTGTACACATAAATTACATGAATGACCTTAAAGTCTCTATCAGAAAACGTCTGTAGCTGTTAAATACTTTCAGGAAAGTAACATGACAAAAATAACTCATAAAAACCCATAGATTTCTTATATACAAATTACAAATAAGTTGTGGTGTTTGAATCAGAATAGCCCCTACAGGCTGAAATTTTTAATCATTAGTTACTAAAGAGTTGAACAACTAAAAGAGTAGCCTTTGAGTGGTAGCTGAGGTCTTGTTGGAGGGAGTACATCACTGGTGCTGAGCTTTGAGGTTTCTTGTCTGTCTCTGTTTCTCTCTCTGTTTCTCTCTCTCTCTCTCTCTCTCTCTCTCTCTCTCTCTCTCTCTCTCTCTCTCTCTCTCCCTCCTCCTCCTCCTCCTCCTCCTCCTCCTCCTCCTCCTCCTCCTCCTCCTCCTCCTCCTCCTCTCTGTCCTTCTTGACTTAGAGATAAGATTGTAAAGCTCTTAGCTATGTTTTCATCTATAACTGATTGCTTCTTGTCATGATTATCATAGACTAGTCTTCGGAGACAATAAGGGAGCACCCAATTAATTGTTTTCCTTCATAATATTTGCCATTTGCCTTGGTCATGGTGTCATGATCAAGAGTCAAGGATCTCTTCACAAAAATCAGAATGTAACTAAGTTACAAACTCAGAAAGAAAAGAAGGAAATAGTAGCTTTAAAATGAGTATGTCGGTCAGAATTTGGGCTAGGCTCTATGCCCAGGAGTAGTTGGCAAAAATAAAATGAAAGGAATCGTATTTTACTAGACTAATCTCTCACAATGTTTTTTTTTTTTTTTAGATATTTTTGTATAATCTTTTGATTTAATAAATTCAGTTTTATCTTTCTGTTTTTGCAGACTTTTAAAATGTACTTGCAGATTTTTAAAATGTAAAACCCCAAATGCTGTTTTGCTTTGTTTTAAAAGACAGTTTTGAAAAAAGAACATAAAATAGGTTTGCCAGGGAAGTGTAGAAATTCTTGTACAATTTGGCAAGGAAATCATGATCAAATATATATGGAAAAAGGTTTTAATACAAGAAAAAGATCCTAGAATTGTTAGTAACTTTCTGAATAAGAATCCTATAAGTCAGAAAATAATGACAAATTTCAAATGAGATTGTATAAAATTTAAATGTTTCTGCAGAACAAAGGAAACAATTGACGGAAGTTAAAACCTACAAAATGGGAGAATATTTTTGTCACTGTACATCTGATAGGAAACAAATGTGAAGAACATACAAAGAACAAAAAACTAATATGTAAAAAAAAAACCCACCAAAAATGGGGTAACATAATGAACAAATAAATCTCATGAAAAAAAGTGCAAGTTGGGGAAAAATATTTAATCTCATTAACCATCACTGAAATGCAAATGAAATCTACATTTAAATTTCTTCTCATTCAGCCGAAAGACTAATCATTAAGACAAAGTAGCAGATAATTTGAGCCTTTGTCAAAAATGTAATGGTATTAAGTTAGCCTTTAGTGAGTTATTATCCATTTTTATCCCATAGACCCTTAGCATTATAGGCTATTGTTAAGTAATCTTAATAACCCCCCAGAACTCGATAGTCAAACCCCATTCCTGAAGGTGCCACATGCTTAATCACAGAACATGGAGATAACAGTTGATATTGGCCTGAAATGTTCACTCCTACTGGCTAGATTTTATAGATTTGGAACATAATATTTAAATCACTGGGAGCAGGGTTGGTTATCAACCTCATCCAACTGTAAACCTTACAACTATAACACAATGAGCTTGACAAATTGCTCATTGGTGTAATACTATGGATAGTATGAGAGTACCCATCTGTATTACCATAAGAACTAATTCGTACTCTGTGAGAACACATATTCCTGACACTATTGATGAGGCCAATAACCAGAGGATATATTATAGATCTGAATTCACAATGACTCTGAGAGAATTCAAGAAATGTATACAATCTCAGACAAGACAAAATCCATCATGGAATGGTGAGAGGTAGGAATGAAATCTCATCTCACCAATAGCAGCTGTTAGTATTCATTGCTGTGGAGAGGGAGTGTCAAGGATCAAGTTCCATTTGTGTATTTTAATAGCACGAGTTGCTGACAATTTAAGAATTAGGTGGCTGTATATACATGCATGAGTCCTCAATTTTATTACATTAAAAATGACTTTGATTTTTTTCATGAGTATCATCCTGTTTTTATTACTTTAGACCTTTAATTTAAGTTGGAATCTAGGATAGTGATACTACCAGCAGTTTTTTGTTTGTTTGTTTTTGTTTGATTTGTTTTTGGTTTTTTTAAGGGGTTATTTTTTTTTTTTTTACTTTTTTAATTAGGTATTTTCTTCATTTACATTTCCAATGCTATCCCAAAAGTCCCCCACACTCTCCCCCCTACTCCCCTACCTAGGCACTCCCACTTCTTGGTCCTGGCGTTCCCCTGTACTGAGGCATATAAAGTTTGGAAGACCAATGAGCCTCTCTTTCCAATGATGACAGACTAGGCCATCTTCTGATACATATGCAGCTAGAGACAGGAGCTCAGGCGGGTACTGGTTAGTTGATTGCCATGGCACTCTGGTGGAGTCAGCTTGACAAAGCGAACGCTGGAAAGCTGGTTCATGAAGCAAAGAGTTTCAAAGAAACTCCCTTCCCGAGGGCCTGGCATTTTCTCCCTAATCTATATAAACCATAAAATTAATTTTCCAAATCCGCATTAGTCTAGTGTATGGATCCACGTGCTCTCTAATAAGCATTACCCTATAATAAGTACCTTTTAAGATTGTATCCTGAGTTAGCTAAAGCCTTTCCCAGTGTTCCTAGATCCCAGATAACAGCAAGGAGCTTAACCTATTCAGTAACTAATTAAGCACTAAATTAATCTAAGCCATTTACTCAGTTGTCTACAGAAAGAGACTAAAATTCTCACTGAGATAATAATTTTATTACAGACTACATTCCATACCAAGAGTGAGTTAATATACTATCCTAATAATGAGGATTCTTCAGATTAGATAAAATTTAACAAGGCCTAGAGAATTTCGGGGTCAGTGACACTACATTATTCTTAAAGCCTGCTGAGAGTTAATCACCCCCTGGTGCTATTAACACTTAAATGTAAAACTCTTGCCTGACACAGGGCCAAGGCAGAGGTGTTAATCTCTAGTGTAAACATTTATCTGGTTCCTTTTGAAGTCACTCCTCTTGCACCTGGAAAACTTCAATGTACCTTATTCTGTTATGATTTGCAATTTACTCTGTATTATAAAAGTCTGAGGCTCGACTGGAACATTACATTCAGATCCAACACCTCTCTTGTGTGCGTGTAAATATTTGTCACTCCATCCGACTCTTTGCCCATCTGCTTAAGAGATCCCATTCCACGCAGACACAGGGACCCAAAGGGTCTGCGGCAGTTGATATTGTTGTTCCAACTATAGGTGTGCAGATCGCTTTAGCTCCTTTGGTACTTTGTCTAGCTCCTCCACTGGGGGCCCTGTGATCCATCCAATAGATGACTGTGAGTATCCACTTATGTATTTGCTAAGCCCCGACATAGCCTCACAAGAGACAGCTATATCTGCGTCCTTTCAGCAAAAGCTTGCTAGTATATACAATGGTGTCAGTGTTTGAGGTAGATTATGAGATGGGTCCCCGTGGATAGCAGTCTCTATATGGTCCATCCTTTCGTCTCAGCACCAAACTTTGTCTCTGGAACTCCTTCCATGGGTTTTTTGTTCCCAATTCTAAGAAGGGACAAAGTGTCCACACTTTGGTCTTCGTTCTTCTTGAGTTTCATGTGTTTTGAAAATTGTATCTTGTATCTTGGGTATTGTAAGATTCTGGGATAATATCCACTTACAAATGAGTACATATCATGTGAGTTCTTTTGTGATGGGTTACCTCACTCAGGGTCCAGGGTCCTCCAAGTCCATCCATTTGCCTAGGAATTTCATAAATTCATTCTTTTTAATAGCTGAGTAGTACTCCATTGTGTAAAAGTACTACATTTTTCGTATCCATTCCTCTGTTGAGGGACAATTGTGTTCTTTCCAGCTTCTGGCTATTATAAATGAGGGTACTATAAACAGAGTGGAGCATGTTTCCTTCTTATCAGTTGGAACATCTTCTGGATATATGCCCAGGAGAGGTATTGCGGGATCCTCCAGTAGTACTATGTCCGATTTTCTGAGGAATTGTCATACTGATTTCCAGAGTGGTTGTACAAGCTTGCAATCCCACCAATAATGGAGGAATGTTCCTCTTTGTCCAAATCCTTGCCAGTATCTGCTGTCACCTGAATTTTTGATCTTAGCCATTTTGACTGGTATGAGGTAAAATCTCAGGGTTGTATTGATTTGCATTTCCCTGATGATTAAGGATGCTGAACATTTTTTTCAGGTGCTTCCCAGCCATTCAATATTCCTCAGGTGAGAATTCTTTGTTTAGATCTGAGCCCCATTTTTTAATGGGGCTATTTGATTTTCTGGAGTCCACCTTCTTGAGTTCTTTATATATATTGGATATTATTCCCCTATCTAAATTAGGATATGTAAAGATCCTTTCCCAATCTCTTGGTGGCATTTTTGTCTTATTGACTGTGTCTTTTGCCTTACAGAGGCTTTGCAATTTTATAGGAACCCATTTGTCGATTCTCAATCTTACAGTATAAGCCATTGCTGTTTTATTCAGGAATTTTTCCCCAGTGCCCAAATCTTCAAGGCCTTTCCCCACGTTCTCTATAAGTTTCACTGTGTCTGGTTTTATGTGGAGTTCCTTGATCCACTTAGATTTGATCTTAGTACAAGGAGATAGGAATGGATCAATTCGCGTTCTTCTGCATGATAATCTCCACTTGTGCCAGCACCATTTCTTGGAAATGCTTTCTTTTTTCCACTGGATGGTTTTAACTCCCTTGTCAAAGATCAAGTGACCATAGGTTTGTGGGTTCATTTCTGGGTCTTCACTTCTATTCCATTGGTCTAATTGTCTTTCTTATACCAGTACCACGCAGTTTTTATCACAATTGCTCTGTAGTGCAGCTTTAGGTCGGGCATGGTGATTCCACCAGAGGTTCTTTTATCTGTGAGAAGAGTTTTTGCTATCCTAGAGTTTTTGTTCTTCCAGATGAATTTGCAGATTGCCCTTTCCAATTATTTGAAAAACTGAGTTGGTATTTTGATGGGGATTGCATTGAATCTGTAGATTGCTTTATTCAAGATAGTCATTTTTACTATATTGATCCTGCCAATCCATGAGAATGGGAGATCTTTCCATCTTCTGAGACCTTCTTTAATTTCTTTCTTCAGAGACTTGAAGTTCTTATCATACAGATCTTTCACTTCCTTAGTTAGAGTCACACCAAGTATTTTATATTATTTGTGACTATTGTGAAGGTTTTTGTTTCCCTAATTTCTTTCTCAGCCTGTTTATCCTTTGTGTAGAGAAAGGTCATTGACTTGTTTGAGTTAACTTTATATCTAGCTACTTCCTGAAGCTGTTTATCAGGTTTAGGAGTTCTCTGGTGGAATTTTTAGGGTCAATTATATATACTACCATATCATCTGCAAAAAGTGATATTTTGACTTCTTCCTTTCCAATTTGTATCCCCTTGATCTCCTTTTGTTGTCGAATTGCTATGTCTAGGACTTCAAATACTATGTTTAATAGTTATGGAGAAAGTGGGCAGCCTTATGTAGTCCCTGATTTTGGTGGGATTGCTTCCAGGTTCTCACCATTTACTTTAATATTGACTACTGGTTTGTTGTAGATTGCTTTTATCATGTTTAGATATGGACCTTGAATTCCTGATCTTTCCAAGACTTTTATCCTGAATGGGTGTTGGATTTTGTCAAATGCTTTCTCAGCATCTAATGAGATGATCATGTGGTTTTTATCTTTGAGTTTGTTTATATAATGGATAAAATTGGCCTTTGACTGATACACTAACTCACCTTCAAGGAATTGGTTATGCTAGTAACCCAAAACGAACCCCCAAATTGCTAACCTGGAGAGATGGGGATGGAAAATCAGGAAAAATTCAGCTATATGTTATGTCAAATTTGCCTGTAACTCCATAGGGAAGAGATCTCTTGTCACAGGTGGGCACTATAATGTACAGTTCTAATGAGATGGTGACTAAGCAGACATTCAAACAGGGACCTCTGCCTGGTCATAGACTAAAAAGAAGGGACAAGGAATTTTGAAGATCCTGAACCTCACTCTAACACAAGAGGTTTGGAGTATTTTCGGTAGTGGCCACTATCTTGCCTGCATCCCATCCCTTAAAATTCAATGGCTTAATGATATTTCGGTGTGGGTGGATCAGTGGTCTTTACCTAAAGAAAAAATAGAAACCACTTCTTTGCTAGTATAAGAGCAACTAGAAGAAGGACATCTAGTAGAATCTCAGTTCCCTTGGAATACACCAAATTTCATTATCAAGAAAAAAATCGCCCTTCCAGTCCACACCTGCACCGGGGTACCTTGGGTGTGGAGTCTGTGGACACCCACTACGTCCCCAAAGGACCCTCTGCAGGATGTTAAGACCTCTGGTGAATGGAACACAGCTTCTGCTCCAATCCAATCACGCGGGCCCTGAGATTGCATTAATTAGGGAAGCAGAAAACCCAGCCTGATCAGGGTCACAAGATCCTTCTGGTCCACACCAGTACCGGGGCACCTTGGGCGCGAAGTCTGCAGACATCCCCAAGGTCCCCACAGGAATCTCCACAGGATCTTAGGACCTCTTGTGAGTGGATCACAATTTCTGCCAGGAGGCAGGTTCGTACACCAGATATTTTGGCACCTTCCCTATAAGAGGAGAGCTTGCCTTCAGAGAGTATTCTGAACACTGAAAATCAGCAGAGAGCTAGTCTCCGAGGTCTGCTAATAGAGGCTAACAGAATCACCTGAGGAACAAGCTCTAACCAGAGAAAACTATAACAACTGACTCCAGAGATTACCAGATGGCAAAAGGCAAATGTAAAAATCTTACTAACTGAAACCAAGACCACTCACCATCATCAGAACACAGCACTGCCACCCCACCCAGTCCTGGGCACCCCAACACACCTGAAAACATAGTCCTGAATTTAAAAGCATATCTCATGATGATGGTAGAGGACATCAAGAAGGACTTTAATAACTCACTTAAAGATATACAAGAGAACACTGCTAAACAGGTAGAAGACCTTAAAGCAGAAGCAAAAAAGTCCCTTAAAGAATTGCAGGAAAACACGACCAAACAGGTGATGGAATTGAAGAAAACCATCCAAGACCTAAAAAGGGAAGTAGACACAATAAAGAATACCCAAAGTGATGAAACACTGGAGATAGAAACCATAGGAAAGAAATCTGGAACCATAGATGCGAGCATCAGCAATAGAATACAAGAGATGGGAGAGAGAATCTCAGGTGCAGAATGTTCCATAGAAAACATCAGCATACAAAGACAATACAAAATGGACAAAGATCCTAACTCAAAACATCCAGGAAATCCAGGACACAATGAGAAGATCAAACCTACAGACAATAGGAGTAGATGAGAATGAAGATTTTCAACTTAAAGGGCCAGCAAATATCTTGAAGAAAATTATAGAAGAAAACTTCCCAAAACTAAAGAAAGACATGCCCAAGAACATACAAGAAGCCTACAGAACTCCAAATAGACTGGACCAGAAAATAAATTCCTCCAGACACATAATAATCAGAACAACAAATGCACTAGATAAATATAGAATATGAGAAGCAGTAAGGGAAAAAGGTCAAGTAACATATAAAGGCAGGCCTATCCGAATTACACCAGACTTTTCACCAGAGACTATGAAAGTCAGAAGATCCTGGAAAGATGTTATACAGACCCTAAGAGAACACAATGCCAGCCCAGGCTACTATACCCAGCCAAATTCTCAATTACCATAGATGGAGAAACCAAAGCATTCCACGACAAAACCGAATTCACACATTATTTTTCCAGGAATCCAGCCCTTCGAAGGAAAATAATAGAAAAAAAAAAAAAAAAACCAGTACAAGGACGGAAACCACACCCTAGAAAAAGCAAGAAAGTAATCCATCAACAAACCAAAAAGAAGAAAGCCAAAAGACAAGAATGCCAACTCTAAAAACAAAAATAATAAGAAGCAACAATTACTTTTCCTTAATATCTCTTAATATCAATGGACTCAATTTCCCAATAAAAAACCGGAGACTAACAGACTGGCTAAACAAACAGGACCAAACATTCTGCTGCTTACAGGAAACCCATCTCAGGGAAAAAGACACACACTACCTCAGAGTGAAAGGCTGGAAAACAATTTTCCAAGCAAATGGTCTGAAGAAACAAGCTGCAGTAACCATTCCAATAGCGAATAAAATCAACTTCCAACCCAAAGTTATCAAAAAAGACAAGGAGGGACACTTCATACTCATCAAAGGTAAAATCTTCCAAGAAGAACTCTCAATTCTGAATATCTATGCTCCAAATGCAAGGGCAACCACATTCATTAAAGAAACTTTAGTAAAGCTCAAAGCACACATTGCACCTCACACAATAATAGTGGGATTCTTCAACAGAACACTTTCATCAATGGACAGATCGTGGAAACAGAAACTGAAAAGGGACACAGTGAAACTAACAGAAGTTATGAAACAAATGGACTTAACAGATATCTACAGAACATTTTATCCTAAAACAAAAGGATATACTTTCTTCTCAGCACCTCATGGTACCTTCTCCAAAATTGAACATATAATTGGTCACAAAACAGGCCTCAACAGATATTAAAATATTGCAGTTATCCCATGCATCCTATCAAACCACCATGGACTAAGGCCAATCTTCAATAACAACATAAATAATGGAAAGCCAACATTCACGTGGAAAATAAACAACACTCTTCTCAATGATAACTTGGTCAAGGAAGGAATAAAGATAGAAATTAAAGACTTTTTAGAGTTTAATGAAAATGAAGCCACAACTTACCCAAACTTATGGGACATAATGAAAGCATTTTTAAGAGGGAAACTCATAGCTCTGAGTGCCTCCAAAAAAAAAAAAAAAAAAAAAAAACTATAGAGAGAGTACACTCTAGCAGCTTTACAACACACCTAAAAGCTCTAGAAAAAAGGAAGCAAATTCACCCAAGAGGAGTAGACAGCAGGAAATAATCAAACTCAGCTCAAAAATCAACCAAGTGGAAACAAGAAGAACTATTCAAAGAATCAACCAAACAAGGAGCTGGTTCTTTGAGAAAAATCAACAAGATAGATAAACCTTTAGCCAGACTCCCTAGAGGGCACAGGGACAGTGTCCTAATTAACAAAATCAGAAACAAAAAGGAAGACATAAAAACAGATACTGAAGAAATCCAAAACACCATCAGATCCTTCTACAAAAGGCTATACTCAACAAAACTGGAAAACCTGGACAAAATGAACAAATTTCTAGACAGATACCAGGTACCAAAGTTAAATCAGGATCAAGTTAATGATCTAAACAGTCCCATATTCCCTAAAGAAATAGAAGCAGTCAGTAATAGTCTCCCAACCAAAAAAAGCCCAGGACCAGATGAGTTTAGTGCAGAGTTCTATCAGACCTTCAAAGATCTAATTCCAGTTCTTCACAAACTATTCCACAAAATAGAAGTAGAAGGTACTCTACCCAACTCATTCTATGAAGCCACAATTACTCTGATACCTAACCACAGAAAGATCCAACAAAGATGGTGAACTTCGGACCAATTTCCCTTATGAATATCGATGCAAAAATACTCAATAAAATTCTCACTAACTGAATCCAAGAACACATTAAAACAATCATCCATCCTGACCATGTAGGTTTTATTCCAGGGATGCAGGGATGGTTTAATATATGGAAATCCATCAACATAATCCATTATATAAACAAACTCAAAGATAAAAACCACATGATCATCTCCTTAGACGTGGAGAAACCATTTGACAAATCCAACACCCATTCATGATAAAAGTCTTGGAAAGATCAGGAATTCAAGGCCCATACCTAAACATGATAAAAGCAATCTACAGCAAACCAGTAGCCAACATCAAAGTAAATGGTGAGAAGCTGGAAGCAATCCCAGTAAAATCAGGGACTAGACAAGGCTGCCCAATTTCTCCCTACCTTTTCAACATTGTACTGGAAGTCCTAGCCAGAGCAATTCGACAACAAAAGGAGATCAAGGGGATACAAATTGGAAAAGAAGAAATCAAAATGTCCCTTTTTGCAGATATGATCGTGTATATATAAGTGACAAAAGCATGGATCATGTAGAGACTGCCATATCCGGGGATCCATCCCATAATCAGCTTCCAAATGCTGACACCATTGCATACACTAGCAAGATTTTGCTGAAAGGACCCAGAAATAACTGTCTCTTGTGAGACTATGCCGAGCCTAGCAAACACATAAGTCGATGCTCACAGTCAGCTATTGGATGGATCACAGGGCCCCCTATGGAGGATCTAAAGAAAGTACCCAAGGAGCTAAAGGATTCTGCAGTCCTATAGGTGGACCAACCTCATGAACTAAACAGTACCCCGGAGCTCTTGACTCTAGCTGCATATGTATCAAAAGATGGTGTAGTCCGCTATCACTGGAAAGAGTAGACCATTGGACTTGCAAACTTTATATGCCCCAGTACAGGCGAACACCAGGGCCAAAAATTTGGAGTGGGTGGGTAGGGGAGTGGGGGGGATGGTATGGGAGACTTGTGGGATAGCATTGGAAATATAAATGAGGAAAATCCCTAATAAAAAATATAAAAAATCTTCACCATGCATTACTTACAAATAATATGATTTGTATATTTATTATTTAGATGTAAGGGTTTCAGTTTTGATGAAAATAATACCATGACCATGATATTATATATCAAAAATGTAAGTTTGATGTTCTCTTACATTATTTAATATTTTGAGATAATACACATCACTTCAGAGTAGTATGAGTTACATAAATACATAGGACAAAATGGCCAGAGTTAATTCAAGACCATTTCTGAAGTTGTTACATTTTCAGTCTTAATATGAAGTTAAAATTCTTTTAGTGATTTAAATATTTACTTAACATTCGAGTTCATACATGTATATAATGAAATATAAGCACATTAATCACTCATTCCCACTTCATCCCCAACAATTCTCCCTTCATACTTCATTACATGTTCTCCACACAAATTCACGTCTTCTTGTCACATAATCTATTGAGTCCAATTGCTGTTGCCCATATGTCCTCAAGTTTAGTGCAAACCCTCTAGCTGGAAAATGCTATCAGTGGCCCCATAATCTAAGTGGAGTAGGTCCCCCTTCCCAAGAAGTTATGTAGCACAAATAGCTGTTATATGAAACTAAAGTCAGCAACACAAATATCAAATTTTAAAATTAAACTATTTTGCACAAAAGTCTAATATATATTAGTTTCATACTTACATGCTGGTAAACTATGTTAAGAAAATTTGAAAGTATTTACTTCTGTAATTAAATCATTATGTTTTCATTTTTACATACGGTAGAAGCATAGCAATTCAAAACAGTTAAACCCAAACCAAGTTATATTATTTCTGGATGCATTCTTTGGTGTGTAAAAACATCAGCAGTGACAATTTATAATGTTATATGTCCAGACATCAGGACATAGTGAAATTACAACATGTAACTTGGACAAGTGCATCAAGATAGACCTTGATTTCCTATATGTATAAATTAATTTTTGATCACTTATGGTCAGAAATATTTAGAACTGCTTCATTTTAAATGTCACCACAATTAGTTATGTGGCTCGTTTAAATAAATTTATATAGTAAGGGATCATGCAGGTAGTTAAATCATGTTATCTGATGGACAATTTTCCAGAGGGATTTCTTGATGTCCCTGTTCCTCAGGCTGTAAATGAAGGGTTCATCATGGGAACCACCATTGTATACATTACCGAAGCGACCATACTTTCCCTGGAAGAACTAGAAACTGTTGAACTGAGGTAAACTCCTATACCTGTTCCATAAAATAGGCAAACAACTGACAGGTGAGATCCACAGGTAGAGAAGGCTTTATATTTTGCTAACAGTGATGGTACTCTAAAAATAGAAGAAGTAATTTTATAGTAGGAGTAAAATATTCCTGAGGCAGGAAGGAAACCAACAATGATGCTTAAAAGAAACATGACTATGTCATTGATAGTAGTGTTAGAACAAGCAAGTTTTACAAGTTCTGGAACATCACAAAAGAAATGAGGGATTTCTACGTTAATACAAAATGTTAGTTGTGACACCAACAAGCAGTGTACCTGTGAACTCACAAGACTAATGGAAAGGGAAACTATGACCAAACATCTACAGAGGCGAGGGCTTAGAATGACTTGGTAGTGTAGAGGGCGACAAATAGCTACCCATCGGTCATAGGCCATCACAAGCCAGCAATAGGCTGTCCATACCCCCAAAAAGAAAAAAGAAATATACCCGAGTTAGGCATTCAGCATATGTTATGGATCTGTTATGGACATGCAAGTTTATCAGCATTTTGGGGATGGTGGTGCTGCTGAAGCCCATGTCAGACAATGAAAGGTTGTAGAGGAAGAAGTACATTGGGCTGTGGAGGTGGGAATCACAGCTGATGGCCAAGATGATGAGAACATTTCCAAGCACAGTGAGCAGGTATATGAGCATGAATAGTGCAAATAAGATGAGCTGCAGTTCAGGGTCTTCTGAGAGTCCAAGGAGAATGAATTCTAAGGTTCCTGTTAAATTATATGGTTCCATAAGGCTAGGACATCTTTTGAAAAGAAAAAATAAAAGACCATTGTAGAGAACTATGCAGTATAGATGTAAGTGTCTACATGCCTATATGTTTATAAACCAGCAATTCATAAGAAATCATTCATACATGAGAACTGTTCATGTTTAGAAATTACCTATTTACTCAGGAAAAGGTTCTGGGGGTAAGAGCTTTGATACTTGAAACATTGAAGAAGGGAAATTCATGATTTGAATAGAAGTAAGTGGTATGGCCCTTGTCTATTATATACAGTAATCTAAAGTTGTTCCCATAAGAAAACATGGTAGAGAAAGTTAGGGGAAAGAGTAAAGTAAAAAAGGAGAAATTAAGGAAGGAAGGAAGGAAGGAAGGAAGGAAGGAAGGAAGGAAGGAAGGAAGGAAGGAAGGAAGGAGAGAGAATTGAAAGGGAAGAGAGAGGATAAGAATGAAGAAGATAAGAGAAGGGAAGAGAGGAGAGGAGAGGAAAGGAGAGGAATGAAAGAAAGAGTAAGAGAAAGAGAAAGAGAAAGAGAATGAGAAAGAGAATGAGAGAAAGAGAGAAAGAGAAAGAAAAAGAGAAGAGAAGACGTAAAGGAGAAGAGAAGTCTTATGAGCAGTACATTAATTAAGATATGTCCTGGTAGATATTAAGAGACTCTAACTCCTCTCAATTTCTCTTGTAATATATTATCACTTCCTCTCCAATACATTTGCATTTCAGCCATTCACAAAGATACCATCATCAAAGCCAGTGCTGTATAGATTGAACATGTATACTACAAAACTGTGATCTCCATACACAATTTTTTAATAAAGTTTCTCTGTCTTGCAAACTGTGATAATAATCCCAAAATAGACAGACATAATGTAAATTTAGTTACATTTCTCAGTTGTGGCAAACTCTTACAACCCTTTCTACAATGGCCTCTGTGACAATAATATATATGTTAATAGGCAAAAGCATAATAGAAAAGAAAAATATTTCAAATAAATAATAAACACAGTAAAAAGCACTCTAACAAAAACTTATATACAAAGAAGAACATGCCTTTTCCCTATATTGCCTTCAGAAAATATCATTCTAATGAAAGAGACCTATGAAGAAGTTATGTATATTTAATCTGAAAAGTGGATAAGATTATTTCCTTGGATTTATGTTTTGAGTACAAAAGCTAAAATCAGGCATGGAGAGTTAGATCAGTAGCTAAAAACCACTTCATTCTCTTAAAGGGGACCAAAGTTTTGTTCCCACCACTCACATCAGGTAGTTTACAACAGCCTGTAACTCCAAAAACATGGGAGCCTACACCCTCTTTTGGCATATGTTTTGAGATTTAATTAGAAATTTCAAAGTAAATTCAGACATTTCTAGTGTGGTGATGAAAGTGTGTGTCCACACGTGAAAATTTTGAGTTGGT
Organism: Mus musculus; assembly: GCF_000001635.26. Classification (NCBI taxonomy): domain Eukaryota; kingdom Metazoa; phylum Chordata; class Mammalia; order Rodentia; family Muridae; genus Mus; species Mus musculus. Next base: position 19,736,037 of record NC_000075.6, on the reverse strand, counting down.
AAGAGGTCAACTTTTGTTAAGGTCCATCTTATATTTTAAGGCATATATTGATCCTGATCTGACTGATCCTAGATCTTACATGGATTACATTGGCTGATAGTGAAAACCTACTCACACAGTGTGAAGGTTACAGAAACACCCCACCATGCCCTTGTATGGATGCTGGTAATTAAACTCAGATCCTCATTGTGTACAACAAATATTTCACCCAGTGAGTCATCTATTCACATCCCTCTAACAGCTTTCTATTTCCTCACTATAGAACCTATAACTGTGATTTTACTGTTTCTCTCGCATTGAAATTTGTGTGTGTATATTGGAGAAGGGGTCAAGAATAAATGGTGCAGTAAACAGTGTAGGTAAATTAACAAATGAGGACAAGCTACAGATTTGGTTTGTGTTATTTGATTTTAACATTCTGATTCACCCTATCTGAGGGCCATTCTTATTGTAGCTGAAAGGACAAAGGCACATACAGCTCTACTACATGTTATATTAGTGACACAGAGTAGAAAATAAAATGGCTAGAATTTTTTAGAGATTAGGGTGAAGAGAAATTTAAGGTTCAATTGGTAGAATAGATGGCTCTTGGTTATCCAGAGGATGTAATCTGACCATCTGTATTCAAACTGCTATCACACTGTCAGAATGCAAGGCATTTTAAAAATTACAAAAAGAATAATGAACTATACAAACATTCATAGAAATAACAATATAAGAAAATGAACAGGAAATATTTAGTAATATATATGCATATATATGCAATAATCATTAATGAAAAAAGTGTTCTTTAATTTGAAGGAGAATTAGGAGGACCTTTTATGAGGGTTTGGAGGGAAGAAAAACAAGGGAGGAATATTGGAATTAAATTTAAATCTCAAAAATTAAAAATAATACAATAAGTTACATAAAATATACTTCTTATTTCAAATTAACATGATAATAATGCATAAATATATTTTATAGAGAAATAGTTTGATATATATGAAGGTACAAGTTCAGTGAAATACATGATTTGATATTTGGAAGCTCTGGGTAAAAGTTTTTCTATTCACTCATTTTTGTCTTTTATTTTCCTACAATTTCTGGCTATGTAGAAGATTTTCCTTCAAATTTCAGGGTACTAGACTGATCTTAAACTAAATATTCCTATCTCAGTTTGATAAATAATATATTCACATGTGTTGTACAATGCCCCAATCACTGGTTCTTGATATTTGGTCCTTATGATCATTTTCATCTCTACCTTCTTCATATATTCAAGCTCATGATATTTTTAATCAATAGCAGAGTGTTCAGAAAGATATCACTTTCATTTTATGGTTGAAAATATTCTTAATAAGTTAAAATCCTAATGGGTAAAAACCTAAACAATATGAGAGCTCTCATATTAACTATTTAATAAACATATGTTTAACTAATAAAATAAACTTAATTGCACAATGACATGAAACTTTGCTTATTGATGTATTTTGTCTTTGATTATCCCATACCACATATCTTTACCGTTCTGGTACCAACAATAAAAGCACTGCTGTCTCTCATTTGTTTCTTACATAGATTAGCAATTACTAGGGCTTTAAATTATTTCCATTCAAAGATGACCAAAAGTGAGTGATACACTTTTGTGTGAGATGATGGCCCAGGTTCTGTCTTCAGGACTGGTAGGAAGACAATAAATCATGACCCTTCTCAAGCAGCTGATGGATTTGAGAGAGGAAAACATGCAAGTAAGATATTCTGGATCAGATCTGCTAAAATCTTGAGCAGGAACACAGAGTATGTATTTATGAGTTTGAGGCTCAATTCACAGAGCCAATAATCATCCATTAAGCTATTCAAGTCTCTAAGGATCTATTAATACTCATGTAGAAGAGAAAGGGAAAAGTGAATATTCTGGGAAAAGTATAACCCTTTCTACCTCAGGGAGAATCTTAACTGTAACTGTTTTGATTTCCAGGTAGTAGAAATATTAGAAAACCAAAGCATATACTTTCAATTAAATGAGACAGTATGCGGTTTGATATATGCAATTTTATTGAATGGTTAATGTGATTTATAGAGAATCATGTTTTCCATATGAAGTATCAGGTAAAATTTCAATTTTTTTCAGTTAATATCTGTAAGAAGAAATTTGGTTTGATTCATTCAACAGTCATGTACTTGAGTTTCTGATTTTATGCTATGAAGATGCATGTTTTTCACTATTTTACATGACATTTCAGGATCTACCTTTATTTTCAATTATATATGTCTATATTGTAGGAAGTGACTTATTTTTTCTTTTATTTTTGTGATTATAATATAATTATATCATTTCTACCTTGTCTTTGCTCTCTCTAAACCTTCCATATACACTTCATTTCTCTCTTTCAAATTTATTGCCTCCTTCTTATGAATAGTTGTTACATGCATATTTGCATATACATATATTTCAAAATATACCTGAGGCCAAATAAGCTGTATAAAACATATCAGGGAGGCTTAAAGATGTTGAAATTCAAAAACATAGAATGCTGTAACTGTCACAATGATTGCCTAGAAGTATTACAATCTAGTTTGCATGGTATTACAAAGATTCATTTTCTTAAGGATCAAAAAATTTTCTTGGTTTCTTGAGACATGGGTTTTTCTATTAAGCAACTGACAGTAAGGCATATGCTTTCATTGAAGCAATCTCATCTATTGACTGTGTCAAAGAGCCCATGGAACTACTGGGTGGCCACTGAACTGTGAGAAGCCACAGGATCCTGCTCCAGGGGTGAGGAAATGGCAAAATCTGGGATCCCCATAGAACTGCCTAAGTCAGGCTCCAACTCTTGGGCACCTCAGACTGCTGAGCACCATGGAAGAGCCTGTTCTGAGGTCCGTGGGCAGCATGGAAGCCAAGAACAACAGATTCTCACTCTCAGACATCCCAGATGCCAGTGCACGTTGAGGAGAATGTATCCTTGGGCAGACTCTGGCCTGGAGGCTGAAAGAAAAATGGTAAGGGGAGACAGCTCTGGCAGGTTACTGCAGAGATGAGAGAGTCTGAATAACTCAGGCAGCTTACTCAGTGGCCAGGTTGGTTTGGCTGGTGGCCATGACTGGTGCACAGGCAGACCTCCTGTAGAGAGGTTAAAAGCTCAGCTTGTTAGTGAAAGATATATGCCATTGCTCCATCAGGGTGGGTTTAGATGAGCAGAGATGGTCCTTGGTTTTAAGGTGTTTATTGTAGAAAGGCAGAGAGAGGGAGAGATTAGAGAAGCAGAGAATGGTCATGGAAACATGGAGAGAGGATAAAGGGAAGGCAGAAAGAGGGAGAGCAAGGGAGCAAGAGTAAGAGCAAGAGAATAAGAGGTAAGAGGATAAGAGAATGAGGAGAGAGCAAGCAGCTTTTTTTATAGTGGGTTGGGCTACCTTACAGGTAACTGTGGGGGTGGAGTCCAGACAGCCTACATGACTGAAGACCACAGAATAATGAAGCTGGGGCTTCCTGTCAGGAGCCAAAAGCAAGCCTTCTGTCCCTTGCAGATTAATCTGCTGGTTATCCAAGGTTTAAACTTAGCTCAAGCAGAGAACAGGCTGCCTGTCAAAGTCCCACATGGACACATATAACATATACAGAGAAATTATATATATATGAAGCCTAAAATTGAGACTTTTTAAGTGGTTGTACAACAGGAACATGTGATATAAAACACAATCATTTATGGTGAGAATTGGGATCAAATACTATATGATTTCCAAACTGAGACTGAGATCTAAAATGTAGGAGCAGAAAAGTTAAGCATGGCATTGACTTTTTCTGTATTTTTAACACACATTGTAGTATGCGAAAGCATTATACTAACCATGTCACGTTCCACATTAGCCTCTGGGGAAACAAAATTTCAGCACCTTCTTCTTCTTCTGTAAATGTCAAGTTTGAAAATTTTTCACCTTTTCATTCTCCCTTCTATTGCTTTGCTTTTAAAAATAATAAATAATATCATTTTGTTAATTCTGGTTATCATTAACTTTTCAGATACTATTCAGGGGACATGCATCCATCCTATTGAAGAGACATTTTGACAGCAAAAGTAAAAGTATTCATTTTTCCTACCAGGAGTATATAAAACACACAGTGGAGAGTCTACTAGCTCTGTTCTACAGATATTCTAATTCTCTGTGATAAATGACCCAATATACTCAGGAAAAATAAGAAAAAAAAAAAAACAAACAAAAAGAAGCATTTTAGTGATAAAATAGTTTGGGCTCAAGTTAATGCCCTGAATATAAGATATTATTTATTTGCTTTTGTAAGCAAAGTCATGGTGAAACCACTAAATGGACCCTCCATGGGTAGAAATAAAGTGTTACTCGGAATCAAACTGCTATGGATATCTCTCAGGGGATTTAGAGAAGCACAATGGTGAAAAAAAAGTGGGTATTATAAGTCAGAATGTAGTGTGGGAGTCTTTAAGTTGATAAAAAGCTCTACAATTAACTGAAACTAGATGCACTTGACTGAGATAAATGACTCATATGTATAGTATGTTTGGGAACATACTAAGGGAAGTCCTTGTAAAAAGGAACCCAAATTATAATATCAGACATTGACTGTATGAGACTTTTAAAGAGTGCTGAAGTTGGTCTTCTGTTTATCCAACAACAGTCTGTATGTTTACCTGGTCCTAGTCCTTCTTTTTTATTACATTATTATCAGCATTGACATTTTGGGGATTCTAATTTTTGACCTAAAATATATATACATTAGGCTGATGCATTCCACACCCCCAGACATATGATACGGATAAATTAAGCAGGTAGTATAATCCAATTGGCCCATGCAACAATAAGAATGCCAAGATGTGCTGGGTGGTGGTGGCACATGCCTTTAATTCTAGCACTCAGGAGGCAGAGGCAGGCAGATTTCTGAGTTCCAGGCCAGCCTGGTCTACAAAGTGAGTTCCAGGACAGCCAGGGCTACACAGAGATACCCTGTCACGAAAAACCAAACCAAACCAAACCAAACCAAACCAAACCAAACCAAACCAAACCAAACCAACCAAACCAACCAACCAAACAAACAAAGAAACAAACAAAAAACAAAAAGAATGCCAAGATGCAGATGTTTGTTCACCAGGATTGACAAGCCATTAAGTCCCATTTCCATGACAAAGTCTTATACTTATCCTGTAGGGTCTGATTCTATAACAAATGGAGACTTTTAGACTTTAGGCCCATTTCTATATCAGAGAACATTTCTCATATGGATAATTCAACACAGAGTAACAATCATCATTAAGTTATGGCTTTCCTAACTATGGCCTAACATATAGTTCTCTTTGTAAACAAAGCATAATTCTACTAGATGGGCATGATGACCATAGGTAATAACTATTCAAAACTAAACAACACTAATTAATTAAAATGATTCTTAAAAAAACTGCTGTATCTTTGCTGTGTCCTCTTTCATGCCTCCACCATTAGAGGTGCAGCCTCCTGCGTTTTTAATTTTCCAAAATTTAACCTGAGTCCAGGATGAGAAATATATTTAAGGATGACAGTGGAGGATGCATAAGCCTTTTAAGCACTGTAATTTAAAATTAAAACCTAATGTAGAATGTCTAATGGCTCAGAGACTTTTAAGACTGCAAGGGTGTAGTATGACCTGAGATGAGGCTTTGCATTCCATGATTGATGGACTCTCTTTTCACACACCTGCTATTCTGATTGTAACATAATCCAGGAGGTAACTATCACAGCAAAGGAATACCTTGGAAGGGAGTAAATGTTTAGAGAAACAGGTAAATGAAAATGAGATATGAGCACTCCTTGATATGGTTGAAGAGAGGAATTTTATTGTAGATATGAGGGAGAATTTAGCCACACACATCTAGAAAGGTACAGACTGAACCAGGCCATGAGAGAAGAAACTGACTGGTAAGATAGTGAGAGAAAAATTACAGGAAATAGGACCAAGAGTGGGAACAAAGAGAGAGCTGAGAAAAGAGGCCAAGACAAGCCAGGAGCCAAGAATGCACATAGCCAAATCAATATTCTATACCTATGAAAAACTAGGGAAAGGAAAGCAAAGCAAAGCCCTGCCATTGGAATAAAGAGGTGTAGGGAAGGGATCAATGTGATAAGTGCTGGGTGAGTCTAGTCTATAGTTTCTTTGGAACCTGGAAGTAAAGTGATGAATAATGCATTCAGCATTACAATGAGCAAAGATGTATCAATGTTTGTCCTTTAGTAGATTAGAACTTGAGTATAAAAATGGTTCCTGACCTTGTAAATAAATAAATAGATAGATAGATAGATAGATAGATAGATAGATGATAGATAGATAGATAGATAGATAGATGATAGATAGATGATAGATGATAGATAGATAGATGATAGATAGATAGATAGATAGATAGATAGATAGATAGATAGATAGATGATAGATAGATATTTACTTACTTTATTCTTGGTTTTATGTGTCTTCCTGTATATTTTGTTTACTTATTTCTTTGATTTTCTGGTCAAATGCTGTAGCCACCCATAAGTCTGAAGCAGGCTAAGCCAGAACTTGACCTTGCTGCCACTAAGGAGATGATCTAGGGTAGAGCCTTCCTCCTTAGATCACTCTATTTTTCTGTCACTGCCCCAGTTCCTCTTCAAGATACTGCTACCTGCTTAGAGGCCCCTGAGCTATTCCAGAGACTATGACCTATCCTGCACATCATCACCTGCAGCTGCTTCCAGGTTCCAAGGATGAATTGGCAGGAATGGACTTCCCCCCACTCTTTTGATCAGAACACGGTCTTGGTTCCATCTTTCTCTTGTCTCCTAGTTTCCCTCTCTTTCAGCACCAGCCTGCTATTCAAGTGTACCTGTCTTTGTGAGCTGCTGGTTGGCTCACAACAATTTGGCACCCAGACTGGAACCTGAAGAAGTTCAGGAGGACGCTGAGGGAATCCTGTTTTGTGTGGAGCTCCAAGGAAGACAAAGAAAAAGAAAAGGTCATATTGGACACCAAAGCAACAGGTACCCATTCTAGCGCTAGTTTAAAACTTCATTTTTTAAAGGTTTGCTACAGGTGTGGAAAGATATGGGCTAAGTTTGGATTCAGTGCTAACCTAGCGCTGGATCCACTTGGGTCAACAGCAGAACTGTTGGAACTAGGAACTGATCAGGCGGTTGTCAACAGCTTTTAAAAGCTGCCTCAGGCAAGAGAGAAAGGGTTTAAAGAAAAAAAGAAATGAATCAGGCAATTGTTCTCAGCTTTCAAGAGTTGCTTCCAGCAAGAGGAGTAGGGCTCAAAGTACAATTGTTAGAAAATTTTTAGGTAGGATAGATTCTTGTTGCCCATGGTTCAAGGTTCTTCTGAATCTTTAGATATCAGAACCTGGGAGAAAATTGGAAAAGCCTTGAAAATCACTCAGGCAGAAAATTTCACCCTTTGCCACTGGGCGCTTGTAAAAGATGCTATTGAAAAGGTGATCCAGCAATACCTCTTCTGGGCATATATCCAGAAGATGCCCCAACCGGTAAGAAGGACACATGCTCCACTATGTTCATAGCAGCCTTATTTATAATAGCCAGAAGCTGGAAAGAACCCAGATGCCCCTCAACAGAGGAATGGATACAGAAAATGTGGTACATTTACACAATGGAGTACTACTCAGCTATTAAAAAGAATGAATTTATGAAATTCCTAGCCAAATGGATGGACCTGGAGGGCATCATCCTGAGTGAGGTAACCCAATCACAAAGGAACTCTCACAATATGTACTCACTGATAAGTGGATATTAGCCCAGAAACTTGGATACCCAAGATATAAGATACAATTTGCTACAAACATTAAACTCAAGAGAACGAAGACCAAAGTGTGGACACTTTGCCCCTTCTTAGAATAGGAAACAAAACACCCATGGAAGGAGTTACAGAGACAAAATTTGGAAGTGTGACGAAAGGATGGACCATCTAGTGATTGCCATATCCAGAGATCCATCCATGATCAGCTTCCAAACGCTGACACCATTGCATACACTAGCAAGATTTTGCTGAAAGGACCCAGATGTAGCTGTCTCTTGTGAGACTATGCCAGGGCCTAGCAAACACAGAAGTGGATGCTCACAGTCAGCTATTGAATGGACCACAGGGCCCCCAATGGAGGAACTAGAGAAAGCACCCAAGGAGCTAAAGGGATCTGCAACCCTATAGGTGGAACAACAATATGAACTAAGCAGTACCCCGGAGCTCTTGTCTCTAGCTGCATATGTATCAAAAGATGGCCTAGTCGGCCATCACTGCAAAGAGAGGCCCATTGGACTTGCAAACTTTATATGCCCCAGTACAGGGGAACGCCAGGGCCAAAAAGGGGGAGTGGGTGGGTAGGGGAGTGGGGGTGGGTGGGTATGGGGGACTGTTGGTATAGCATTGGAAATGTAAATGAGCTAAATACCTAATAAAAATTGGGGAAAAAAAGAAAAGAAAAGGTGATCTCGCAGGGGTTAGATTGCAGAGCTTGATGAATCTCAGGAAGAGCGCCTTTCAGAAAAGGGTCCTCTCAACTCTACATTTGATAGATATAGAGACTCTGATGATGAGCTAATGTTAGACAAAGCACATCACTCAGAGAGAGGAGCTGCCAAATAATCTGAGGAGGATTGGCTTCCTTTCAAGTCTCCCACCTCCACCGTGGGAGATGCTACTCATAGAGACACACAACTAAGCAAATTAGAGTTTGAACTTAGTCTGCAAAAATTGACTGATGAGCTTCGGGAGCTCAAAACGATGTCAGACGCAGAAAGGAGTGACTTATGAAATGCACCAAACACCACTGCAAAGAGCTGTGAGTCAGGCTTGTGGGAGAGGACAGGATACTTCTTATGTACTAGTCTTTCCTGTCGTTGAAGTAATTGAACAGGAAGATACTAGAGTCAGACATTACCAGACTGTGGATTTCAAGCTGATAAAGGAGTTAAAAGCAGCTGTTGTGCAGTATGGTCCTTCAGCCCCTTTCACACGAGCACTGCTGGATATGGTCGTAGAGTCACACTTAACCTCTCCTAGATTGGAAAACCCTATGTAAGGCCATCCTGTCAGAAGGAGATTTCTTACTTTGGATTTCTGAATGCGAGACACCAATAAAAAAACTGCAGCTTTAAATGCTCAGACCAGTAATCTAGACTGGGATAGTAACATGCTTCTGGGAGAAGGCCTTTATGAGGGCCAGACTAATCATATTGATTTACGTGATGGAGTGTATACACAGAATGTGGCGGCTGCCCGCCTTGCTTGGGGACTGTTACTGGTTAAAGGGGATATTGGTGGGAGTTTAGCCAGCATTCATCAGAGTTCTGATGAGCCTTCCAGAACTTTGTGGATAGGCTATTAATAGCAGCTAGTAGAATAATTGGAAAATCTGAAACGGGAAGTCCTTTCATTATGCAGTTGGCTTATGAAAAAGCTAACCCAAAGTTTCCTGCCGCGCTGTCCAGCCACACAAAGGAGAAACGGATTTAGCGGGATATGTCCATCTTTGTGCAGAAATCGGGCCGTCATATAATCAGGGTTTGGCTTTCAGTGCTGCTTCGCAAGAGACTGCCATACAAGCAATATTCTAGCGGAAACAAAGGAATAATGAATGTTTTAATTGTGGAAGTTTGGGTCATTTTAAAGTGATTGCCCAAGAACAAAGGTGCCGAGAGTGGGCAAGCAGGCCGTGCCCCAGGAATTTGTCCCCAGTGCAGAAAGGGCAACCACTGGGCTAAGGTGTGCAAATCCAAGCTAGGGACTCTGGGTCATCCAGTGCCAGGAAAAGAGAGGAGGGGCCAGCCCCAGGCCCTGTTTTACTCACAGAAAATAGCTCATGGGGCTATAAGTCTGCTGCCCATCCAAAGGGATCAATTTTTGAACTTGTCAGGGCAAAAGCAGGAGGTGTAGGATTGGACCTCTGTTCCACCACCGAGGCAATATTAACCCCAGAAATGGGAGTCCAAACTCTGCCTACCAGAGTCTTTGGACCTCTACCTGTAGAAACTTATGGATTTCTTTTAGGACAAAGCTGTTCTATTGTAAAAGGCCTGCAGATTTATCCAGGTGTTATAAATAATGTCTATGAGGGAGAAATTAAAATCATAGCTGCTTCCCCTCATGGTGTTATAACTGTACCCGCTAATCAAGAAATTGCTCAACTTGTTTTAGTTCGACTACATCCACCACCGTCCAGATTTATTAAGAATGAAAGAGAAAAGTTGGTTATGACTCCTCTCGTGTGAATTAGGTTCAATCTATTACTAACCAGAGACCTAACCTTAAATTGACATTTGATGGATAAAGCTTTGAAGGATTAATAGATACTGGAGCCAATGTAACAATCATTAGAGGACAGGATTGGCCTTAAAACTGGCATTTGACTGATATGCTAACTCACCTTCAAGGAATTAGTTATGCTAGTAACCCAAAACGAAGCTCCAAATTGCTAACCTGGAGAGATGGGGATGGAAAATCAGGAAAAAATCAGCTGTGTGATATGTCAAATTTTCCTGTAACTCCATGGGGAAGAGATCTCTTGTCACAGGTGAGCGTTATAATGTACAGTTCTAATGAGATGGTGACTTAAAAGACATTAACACAGGACCTCTGCCTGGTCATGGACTAAAAAAGGAGGGATGAGGAATTGTTGGGAGCCGCCCCCACATTCGCCGTTACAAGATGGCGCTGACAGCTGTGTTCTAAGTGGTAAACAAATAATCTGCGCATGTGCCAAGGGTATCTTATGACTACTTGTGCTCTGCCTTCCCCGTGACGTCAACTCGGCCGATGGGCTGCAGCCAATCAGGGAGTGACACGTCCGAGGCGAAGGAGAATGCTCCTTAAGAGGGACGGGGTTTCGTTCTCTCTCTCTCTTGCTTCTTGCTCTCTTGTTTCTTACACGCTTGCTCCTGAAGATGTAAGAAATAAAGCTTTGCCGCAGAAGATTCTGGTCTGTGGTGTTCTTCCTGGCCGGTCGTGAGAACGCGTCTAATAACAATTGGTGCCGAATTCCGGGACGAGAAAATCCGGGACGAGAAAAAACTCGGGACTGGCGCAAGGAAGATCCCTCATTCCAGAACCAGAACTGCGGGTCACGGTAATAAAGGTTCCCATAAAACAGACTGTTGAGAAGGATTCAACTACATGAATTCAGAACTTTTCAGCTGGGGAACGGTGGATACCAGTAAGTATAGCTTTACGAGGTACGCCTGGCCTTGAACTTTCTAACGAAATTCAAGACAGTCTATCAGAAGTAAAGTGGGGAATAGCTTTACAAGGTACGCCTGGCCTTGAACTTTCTAACGAAATTCAGGACAGTCTATCAGAAGTAAAGTGGAAAATGGCTTTACGAGGTATGCTTGGCCTTAAACTTTCTCTAGTGTTAGAAGCCCTTTTGTTCCTTTTCACATGTTATCAAGTGATTAAGGCAGGGCTAAAAATTCTAGATGAAATTCAGGACAATCTATCAGAAGTAAAGCGGGGAGAGAGAGTAGGAGCAAAGAGAAAATATGGTTCACAAAATAAGTATACAGGCCTTTCCAAGGGTCTTGAACCTGAGGAAAAGTTTAGGTCAGGTAAGAATACCTGGGGAGAGATTAGAAGGAAGGAGAAGGAAAAAGAAAAGAAAAAAGATCAATCAGCGGAGGCTTCTAAGAGAAGGAGCCTATACTCATCACTAGATGAGCTCAAGGAGCCAGTTTTTAGTAGTTCTGAATCAAATAAAAAGGCTATTAGGGCCTGAAAGGCGCTCTCCCGAGCAGGTGAAGCCACTGGACAATAATGACAGAGGCAGGCTCTTGCAGCCTACAAGGTCTTATTGTCTACCCTGGAGTTGTAGATCAGAATTGTAAAGGGGAACTTCAGGTTCTCTGTTCTTGTCCTCAAGTTGTCTTTTCTATATCACAAAGGGACAGAATAGCTCAACTAATAATAATTTTGCCAAGCCTACATGGCTGTTTTTTCTTCTTCTGGTATTCCTTGAGCTGCCAGAGGGATTGGTTCTACTGAAAGTGATTCTGATTACTTAATAATGCCTTTAGATTGTTGTCAAATTTTATCTACTCACGTAGGGGTAAACCCTCGTGGCGTCAGGCCATTACAGGTCTGACAGATGGATGTCACGCATATTTCCTCCTTTGAGAGAAATCAATATTTACATGTTTAGATAAGAAGAGATCACCTCCATACCTTAAATGATTTTCAAAAGCTGTTGGGAGATATTAATTGGCTCAGACCTTTTTTAAAGATTCCTTCCGCTGAGTTAAGGCCTTTGTTTAGTATTTTAGAAGGAGATCCTCATATCTCCTCCCCTAGGACTCTTACTCTAGCTGCTAACCAGGCCTTACAAAAGGTAGAAAAGGCCTTACAGAATGCACAATTACAACGTATTGAGGATTCGCAGCCTTTCAGTTTGTGTGTCTTTAAGACAGCACAATTGCCAACCGCAGTTTTGTGGCAGAATGGGCCATTGTTGTGGATCCATCCAAACGTATCCCCAGCTAAAATAATAGATTGGTATCCTGATGCAATTGCACAGCTTGCCCTTAAAGGCCTAAAAGCAGCAATCACCCACTTTGGGCAAAGTCCATATCTTTTAATTGTACCTTATACCGCTGCACAGGTTCAAACCTTGACAGCCACATCTAATGATTGGGCAGTTTTAGTTACCTCCTTTTCAGGAAAAATAGATAACCATTATCCAAAACATCCAATCTTACAGTTTGCCCAAAATCAATCTGTTGTGTTTCCACAAATAACAGTAAGAAACCCACTTAAAAATGGGATTGTGGTATATACTGATGGATCAAAAACTGGCATAGGTGCCTATGTGGCTAATGGTAAAGTGGTATCCAAACAATATAATGAAAATTCACCGCAAGTGGTAGAATGTTTAGTGGTCTTAGAAGTTTTAAAAACCTTTTTAGAACCCCTTAATATTGTGTCAGATTCCTGTTATGTGGTAAATGCAGTAAATCTTTTAGAAGTGGCTGGAGTGATTAAGCCTTCCAGTAGAGTTGCCAATATTTTTCAGCAGATACAATTAGTTTTGTTATCTAGAAGATCTCCTGTTTATATTACTCATGTTAGAGCCCATTCAGGCCTACCTGGTCCCATGGCTCTGGGAAATGATTTGGCAGATAAGGCCACTAAAGTGGTGGCTGCTGCCCTATCATCCCCGGTAGAGGCTACAAGAAACTTTCATAACAATTTTCATGTGACGGCTGAAACATTACGCAGTCGTTTCTCCTTGACAAGAAAAGAAGCCCGTGACATTGTTACTCAATGTCAAAGCTGCTGTGAGTTCTTGCCAGTTCCTCATGTGGGAATTAACCCACGCGGTATTCGACCTCTACAGGTCTGGCAAATGGATGTTACACATGTTTCTTCCTTTGGAAAACTTCAATATCTCCATGTGTCCATTGACACATGTTCTGGCATCATGTTTGCTTCTCCGTTAACTGGAGAAAAAGCCTCACATGTGATTCAACATTGTCTTGAGGCATGGAGTGCTTGGGGGAAACCCAGACTCCTTAAGACTGATAATGGACCAGCTTATACGTCTCAAAAATTCCAACAGTTCTGCCGTCAGATGGACGTAACCCACCTGACTGGACTTCCATACAACCCTCAAGGACAGGGTATTGTTGAGCGTGCGCATCGCACCCTCAAAGCCTATCTTATAAAACAGAAGAGGGGAACTTTTGAGGAGACTGTACCCCGAGCACCAAGAGTGTCGGTGTCTTTGGCACTCTTTACACTCAATTTTTTAAATATTGATGCTCATGGCCATACTGCGGCTGAACGTCATTGTTCAGAGCCAGATAGGCCCAATGAGATGGTTAAATAGAAAAATGTCCTTGATAATAAATGGTATGGCCCGGATCCTATCTTGATAAGATCCAGGGGAGCTATCTGTGTTTTCCCACAGAATGAAAACAACCCATTTTGGATACCAGAAAGACTCACCCGAAAAATCCAGACTGACCAAGGGAATACTGATGTCCCTCGTCTTGGTGATGTCCAGGGCGTCAATAATAAAGAGAGAGCAGCGTTGGGGGATAATGTCGACATTTCCACTCCCAATGACGGTGATGTATAATGCTCAAGTATTCTCCTGCTTTTTTACCACTAACTAGGAACTGGGTTTAGCCTTAATTCAGACAGCCTTGGCTCTGTCTGGACAGGTCCAGACAACTGACACCATTAACACTTTGTCAGCCTCAGTGACTACAGTCATAGATGAACAGGCCTCAGCTAATGTCAAGATACAGGGAGGTCTCATGCTGGTTAATCAACTCATAGATCTTGTCCAGATACAACTAGATGTATTATGACAAATAACTCAGCAGGGATGTGAACAAAAGTTTCCGGGATTGTGTGTTATTTCCATTCAGTATGTTAAATTTACTAGGGCAGCTAATTTGTCAAAAAGTCTTTTTCAGTATATGTTACAGAATTGGATGGCTGAATTTGAACAGATCCTTCGGGAATTGAGACTTCAGGTCAACTCCACGCGTTTGGACCTGTCGCTGACCAAAGGATTACCCAATTGGATCTCCTCAGCATTTTCTTTCTTTAAAAAAATGGGTGGGATTAATATTATTTGGAGATACACTTTGCTGTGGATTAGTGTTGCTTCTTTGATTGGTCTGTAAGCTTAAGGCCCAAACTAGGAGAGACAAGGTGGTTATTGCCCAGGCGCTTGCAGGACTAGAACATGGAGCTTCCCCTGATATATCTATGCTTAGGCAATAGGTCGCTGGCCACTCAGCTCTTATATCCCATGAGGCTAGACTCATTGCACGGGATAGAGTGAGTGTGCTTCAGCAGCCCGAGAGAGTTGCAAGGCTAAGCACTGCAATGGAAAGGCTCTGCGGCATATATGAGCCTATTCTAGGGAGACATGTCATCTTTCATGAAGGTTCAGTGTCCTAGTTCCCTTCCCCCAGGCAAAACGACACGGGAGCAGGTCAGGGTTGCTCTGGGTAAAAGCCTGTAAGCCTAAGAGCTAATCCTGTACATGGCTCCTTTACCTACACACTGGGGATTTGACCTCTATCTCCACTCTCATTAATATGGGTGGCCTATTTGCTCTTATTAAAAGAAAAAGGGGGAGATGTTGGGAGCCGCCCCCACATTCGCCGTTACAAGATGGCGCTGACAGCTGTGTTCTAAGTGGTAAACAAATAATCTGCGCATGTGCCAAGGGTATCTTATGACTACTTGTGCTCTGCCTTCCCCGTGACGTCAACTCGGCCGATGGGCTGCAGCCAATCAGGGAGTGACACGTCCGAGGCGAAGGAGAATGCTCCTTAAGAGGGACGGGGTTTCGTTCTCTCTCTCTCTTGCTTCTTGCTCTCTTGTTTCTTACACGCTTGCTCCTGAAGATGTAAGAAATAAAGCTTTGCCGCAGAAGATTCTGGTCTGTGGTGTTCTTCCTGGCCGGTCGTGAGAACGCGTCTAATAACAAGGAATTAAGGCTTTTGAAGATCCTAAACCTCACTCTAACACAAGAGGTTTGGAGTATTTTCGGTTGTGGCCACTATCTTGCCTGCATCCCACACCGATAAAATTCAATGGCTTAATGATATTCTGGTGGGGGTGGATCAGTGGTCTTTACCTAAAGAAAAAATAGAAACCACTTCTTCGCTAGTACAGGAGCAACTAGAAGCAGGACATCTAGTAGAATCTCAGTCCCCTTGGATTACACCAATTTTCATTATCAAGAAAAAATCTGGTAAATGGAAATTGCTACAAGATTTAAGAAACGTTAATGAGACTATGGGACCTATGGGACCTTTACAACCTGGGCTTCGTTCCCCAGTAGCTATTCCTAAAGGATATTATAAAATTGTGGTAGATCTGAAAGATTGTTTCTTTACTATCCCTTTGCATCCAAAGGAGTGTGAAAGATTTGCTTTTAGTGTTCCTTCTATAAATTTTAAGGCACCTATGAAGAGATATCAATGGACAGTTCTCCCACAGGGCATGACTAATAGTCCTACTTTATGCCAAAAGTTTGTGGCACAAGCCATTCAGCCTCCCAGGACCCAGTGGAGATGACCTCAGCCAAAATGCCCAACAGTAGGTAGATGGAACCTAAAGAGGCCACCAGTAGGTAGACCTGGCTCCCATTTGAGGCATGGGCAACCCAAACATATTCAAAATTATTGAACCAGAATAGGAAATATAGGAACAAAAATGGAGCCAAAATTGAATAAAAGGACAACCAGAGACTGGCCTACCTTAGAATCCAAAGCATGTACAGGCACAAAACACCAAGCACCAACACTATTACTGATGCCATGTTGTGCTTAAAGACAAGAGCCTATCATGACTGTCCTCTGAGGGGCTCTATCAGCAACTGACTGAGACAGATTCAGATACTTACAGACAATATTTGGACTGATGTTGGAAACCCCTATGGAAGAGTTAGGGGACAGACTGAAGGAGCTGAAGGGGATTACAACACCATAGGAAGAATAACATTATCAATTAACTTGGACCACACATAACTCCCACAGGCTAAGCTGCCAGCCAAAGAGCCTACATGGGCTGGTCTGTGAACCCTGATACATATGTAGCAGAGGACTGCCTTGCTTCACCTCAGTGGGAAAGAATGCACTTAATTCTGTAGAAATTTGATGACCCCGGGAATGGGGATAATAGTGGAGTGAGGTTGGACTGGCTGGGTAGTTAGTGGAGCCCCCTCTCAGAAGCAAAGGGGAGGGTTATGGGATAACAAACCCTTAGAGGGGTCTAGGAAGGGGAAAAACATTTAGAAAGTAAGCAAACAAAATGACTAATACAACTTTTAAAATGACAAAGAGACTGAAGGACTAGCCATCCAGTGACTGGCCCAAATTAGTATCTACCTCATTTGTAGGCACCAAATCCTGACACTATTACTGATGCTATATTGTGCTTGTAGACAGGAACCTAGCATGGCTGTCTGAGAAGTCTATCAGCAACTGACTGAGATAGATGCATATACTTACTGCCAAATATTTGACTGAGGTCTTTGACTCCTATGAAAGAGTTAGGAGAAGGATTGAAGGAGCTGAAAAGAATGGCATCCCCATAGGAAGAATAAGAGGTCAACTATCCCAGAACCCTGAGAATTCTCAGACTCTAAGCCAATATCCAAAGAGCATACATGGGCTGGTCAGAATCCCCTGGGACATATGTAACAGAGGACTGACTTTTCTAATCTCAGTGGGAAAGGATGTGCCTAATCCTGTAAAGCTTGATGTCCAGGGAAGCAGGATGTCTGAAGGAGTGGGATGAGGGAGGACTCTTATAAATGTGAAGGAGAGGGGTATGGCTTGATGAATTCTGGGAGGTAGGACCTCAAAGATTTATCATTTGGGATGTAAATAAATAAAGTAATTAATTTTATTAAGAAAATAATAAAAATCTCATGCTCCAAATAATTGAAATGGCATAAACATACTAACAAAAAAGGGAAAACCTTGTAGCTTGAGGGATGGATAAGCAATTAAGACCTTACTCTTGCAGAAAATGGTAAGTTTGCTTCTCATGACGTACATCAGGCAGTTAAAATTGCTTGTAATTCTTCCTCCGGGGTATCTGAACTCCTTTTTTTGACTCTGATAACTATAGTCACACATAAACACATACATACAATTAAAACTAATAACTAATCTTTTTTCAAGAAAAGCTTTGGGATGCTAACAAAATATACTTCTACGTTTACAAAATCAGGATTTCCCTTATGAAGATCGATTCAAAAATAATCAATAAAATTCTCGCTAACCGAATCCAGGAACACATCATAACAATCATCCATCATGATTAAGTAGGCTTCATTACAGGGATGCAGGATGGAATATATACGGACATACATCAGCATAATCCATTATATAATCAAGCTCAAAAATAAAAACCACATGATCAACTTGCCTGAAAGCAATTTACAGATCCAATGCAATCTCCATCAAAATTCCAAATCAATTCTTCAATGAATTAGAAAGGGCAATTTGCAAATTCATATGGAATAACAAAAAACCTAGGATAGCAAAAACTCTTCTCAATGATAAAAGATTCTGTGGTGGAATCACCATGCCTGACCTAAAGCTGTACTACAGAGCAATTGTGATAAAAACTGCATGGTACTTGTGTAAGACAGACAGGTAGACCAAAGGAATAGAATTGAAGACCCAGAAATGAACCCACACACCTATGGTCACTTGGTCTTTGACAAGGGAGCTAAAACCATCCATTGGATAAAAGAAAGACACCATTTTCAACAAATGGTGCTGGCACAACTGGTGGTTATCGTGTAGAAGAATGCGAATTGATCCATTATTATCTCCTTGTACTAAGGTCAAGTCTAAGTGCATCAAGGAATTCCACATAAAACCAGAGACACTGAAAATTATAGAGGAGAAAGTAGGGAAAAGCCACGAAGATATTGGGTACAGGGGAAAAATTCCTGAATAGAACAGCAATGGCTTGTGCTGTAAGATCAAGAATTGACAAATGGGACCTCATAAAATTACAAAGCTTCTGTAAGGCAAAAGACACTGTCTATAAGACAAAAAGGTCACCAACAGATTGGGAAAGGATCTTTACCTATCCTAAATCAGATAGGGGACTAATAGTCTTATATTTTTAAATTTCATTTTTAGCATGTTTGCACATAGAAAGGCTACAGGTGTGTGTTTTAATTTTGTATTCTACTACTTTGCTTAATGCATTTATAAGCTACATGAACCTTCTTGCAGAGTCCATGTGGACTTTTATGTATAAAGTCATATTACCTTCAAAGAAAGATATTTTGAATTCTTCCTTTCCTAATTTTTGGCCCCTAATCTATTTCAGTTTTCTTACTGTTCTAATTAGATATCAAGTAGAATATTAAAGAGTTTTGGATGGAGTAGTCACACTAGTCTTGTTCCCGATTTAGTATAAATGTTTTGAGTTCCTTTTCAATTACTTTGGTGTTGGTTGTGGGACTATGGTAACTTGCCTTTACTATTTCACGCGTTATTTTAATGAACCTGCTTTTAAGTTACCTTGTGGTTTTTCCTCTCAATCTTTAATATCTTCTCTATGTTATATATGCTTCATGTTTTGATTATTAGGTGTTGTGGTGAATTTTTTGTATTTAAAATATTGTATTTGCATTATATTGCATTTTATTCATGTCCATTTTATATTCTTTATACCTCTTAGCACTTGATAGCCATATTTTCCCTTAAATTAGGGATTTTTTTCCTCTCTGATTCTTGTTGAAGATATATTCTGTGCCTGCATTTGATATGCCTCTCTTATTCTATAAACTAAATGGCTTTAGTTTAGTTTTGTTTTCTTTTTTGTTTTTGTTTTTTGGTTTTTTGGGTTTTTTTTTTTGTATGTTTGTTTTTGGGTTTTGTTTGTTTTTTTTTTTTGTTTTTTGTTTTTTTTCTACATTTTATTATCATACAAATACAATTTTAGTCAGATAAAAAATAAGAAAAACCACTCATAATCTTTGTACTTAAATTAAATATATTTTCCTATACTAATTTTTCATGCACATAATTAATTTTTTAAAATATTTTTATTACATATTTTCCTCAATTACATTTCCTTTTTTTTTCTTTTTTTTTTCCATTTTTTATTAGGTATTTAGCTCATTTACATTTCCAATGCTATACCAACAGTCCCCCATACCCACCCACCCCCACTCCCCTACCCACCCACTCCCCCTTTTTGGCCCTGGCGTTCCCCTGTACTGAGGCATATAAAGTTTGCTTGTCCAATGGGCCTCTCTTTCCAGTGATGGCCGACTAGGCCATCTTTTGATACATATGCAGCTAGAGTCAAGAGCTCCGGGGTACTGGTTAGTTCATAATGTTGTTCCACCTATAGGGTTGCAGATCCCTTTAGCTCCTTGGGTACTTTCTCTAGCTCCTCCATTGGGAGCCCTGTGATCCATCCAATAGCTGACTGTGAGCATCCACTTCTGTGTTTGCTAGGCCCCGGCATAGTCTCACAAGAGACAGCTACATCTGGGTCCTTTCGATAAAATCTTGCTAGTGTATGCAATGGTGTCAGCGTTTGGAAGCTGATTATGGGGTGGATCCCTGGATATGGCAGTCTAAGGCCAAATCTACTCCATCTAGGGACTGGACTATATCTTAGAAATAAAAGAGCCTGAGAATTTGACCTGTAGCTGAAACCAAGCTACACCTAAGTACCAGGAAGGACCCTAGGGATTTTCCACTGAGCATACCCCAGATTTATTCCCTAGCTATGTCCTAGCAACAGCGAATCAAAATGAGTATGATTGTTTCAAATATACTTTCAAACCATTTGTGATTGTTTATGGTTTTGCTTCAGAGCACCCACTTGTCAACATACAATAGTCATTCAATTAGATGTTTGCCAGGCTGGACACCCCTTTGGTTGCTTGCCATTTCCTATAAATCCTTGTGCCCTGGGGGGTTTGGGGCTGCTGCATCAAACCGTCCTGCTGTATCAGGGTCAGCCGTAAGTAACACTAAATTTCAGTTTCTAATAAAGAGATTCTAGTGTGGTTGCATCAGAGTTGGATCCTGGTGGTCTTTTGGGGCTTAAAAATAGGGCACAACAATAGTATTCAAGAATTTTCATATGGTTTTCACTCTTGAGAATTTTGGGGGAAGGTTTGACATTTCCAGTGAATGAGTGATCCAAATAATCTACCTTGCTTTTAAGCCTGGATAGATTCACCTCCTGTTTACCCAATCTCTTGTTGAGCCCTTCTTTCAAACTTTTAAAATTTGAATTACATAGTTCAAATAAGAAAGCTGTATAATAGAAATCAGTATAAATAACTCTCAAATAACTAAATCTAATTTTATCTTATCCATATTATTTCTGGGCATTTATCCAGAGGACTCCAATTTGATATATCATGGAAATATTTGTACAAATGTTGTTTTGCAGCACTGTTCATATCTAAAATGAAACCAATCTAGGTCTCCAACAGAGGAGTGAACAAAGCAAATTATATATATATATATATATTTAATCTATTAAGCACAATATTACTTTGTAGAGGTCAATTAGTGGGAAGATGATGGGAAAGTAGGAATGATAGTAAAGTCTAGGGAGTCATGTTCAAAGTTCCTGACAGTGTTAGTTAAACTGTTTTTATGTAATCAAATATCATGTACAATGCATTTATTGCTAGAGAATAACAATAACAATCTTCACCATGCATTACTTACAAATAATGTGATTTGTATATTTATTATTTAGATGTAAGGGTTTCAGTTTTGATGGAGATGATACCATGACCATGATATTATATATCAAAATATGTAAGTTTGATGTTCTCTTAGATTATTTAATATTTTGAGATAATACACATCACTGCAGAGTACTATGAGTTACATAAATACATGGGACAAAATGGCCAGAGTTAACTCAAGATCATTTCAGAAATTGTTACACATTCAGTGTTACACATTCAGACATGTCAGTCTTAATATGAAGTTAAAATTCTTTTAGTGATTTAAATATTTCCTTAATATTTGAGTTCATACATGTATATAATGAAATATAAGCACATTAATCACTCATTCCCTCTTTATCCCCAACAATTCTCTCTTCATACTTCATTACATGTTCTCCACACAAATTCACGTCTTCTTGTCACATAATCTATCGAGTCCAATTGCTGTTGCCCATATGTCCTCAAGTTTAGTGCAAACCCTATAGCTGGAAAATGCTATCAGTGGCCCCATAATCAAAGTGAAGTAGGTCCCCCTTCCCAAGAAGTTATGTAGCACAAATAGCTGTTATATGAAACTAAAGTCAGCAACACAAATATCAAATTTTAAAATTAAACTATTTTGCACAAAAGTCTAATATATATTAGTTTCATACTTACATGCTGGTAAACTATATTAAGAAAAATTTGAAAGAATTTACTTCTGTAATTAAATCATTACATTTTCATTTTTACATATGGTAAAAGCATAGCAATTCAAAACAGTGATACCCAAACCAAGTTATACTATTTCTGGATGCATTCTGTGGTGTGTAAAAACACGTGCAGTGCCAATTTATAATGATATATGTTCAGACATCAGGACATAGTGAAACTACAACATGTAACTTGGACAAGTGCATCAAGATAGACCTTGATTTGCTATATGTATAAATTAATTTTTGATCACTTATGGTCAGAAATATTTAGAACTGCTTCATTTTAAATGTCACCACAATTAGTTATGTGACTCAGTTAAAAAATCTATATATTAAGGGATCATGCAGGTAGTTAAATTATGTTATCTGACGGACAATTTTCCAGAGGGCTTTCTTGATGTCCCTGTTCCTCAGGCTGTAAATGAAGGGGTTCATCATAGGAACCACCATTGTATACATTACTGAAGCGACCATACTTTCCCTGGAAGAACTAGAAACTGTGGAACTGAGGTAAACTCCTATACCTGTTCCATAAAATAGGCAAACAACTGACAGGTGAGATCCACAGGTAGAGAAGGCTTTATATTTCCCTAACAGTGATGGAACTCTAAAAATAGAAGAAGTAATTTTATAGTAGGAGTAAAATATTCCTGAGGCAGGGAGGAAACCAAGAATGATGCCTAAAAGAAATATGACTATGTCACTGATAGTAGTGTTAGAACAAGCAAGTTTTACAAGTTCTGGAACATCACAAAAGAAATGAGGGATTTCTACGTTAATACAAAATGTCAGTTGTGATACCAATAAGCAGTGTACCTGTGAACTCACAAGACTAATGAAAAGGGAAACTATGACCAAACATCTACAGAGGCAAGGGCTTAGAATGACTTGGTAGTATAGAGGGTGACAAATAGCTACCCATCGGTCATAGGCCATCACAGCCAGCAATAGGCTATCCATACCCCCAAAAAGAAAAAAGAAAGATACCTGAGTTAGGCATTCAGCATAAGTTATGGATCTGTTATGGGCATGCAAGTTTATCAGCATTTTGGGGATGGTGGTGCTGCTGAAGCCCATGTCAGACAATGAAAGGTTGTAGAGGAAGAAGTACATTGGACTGTGGAGGTGGGAATCAGAGCTGATGGCCAAGATGATGAGAACATTTCCAAGCACAGTGAGCATGTATATGAGCAGGAATAGTGCAAATAAGATGAGCTGCAGTTCAGGGTCCTCTGAGAGTCCAAGGAGAATGAATTCCAAGGTTCCTGTTAAATTATATGGTTCCATAAGGCTAGGACATCTTTTGAAAAGAAAAAATAAAAGACCATTGTAGAGAACTAAGCACTATAGATTCAAGTGTCTACATGCCTATATGTTTGTAAACCAGCAATTCATAAGAAACCATTCATATATGAGAATTGTTCATGTTTAGAAATTACCTATTTACTCAGGAAAAGGTTCTAGGGTTAGGAGCTTTGTTTTCTCTGTGGTAGATACTTGAAACATTGAAGAAGGGAAATTCATGATTTGAATAAAAATAAGTGGTATGGACCTTGTCTGTTCTATGCATTAATCTAAATTTGTTCCCATCAGAAAACATGGTAGAGAAAGGTAGGGGAAATAGTAAAGTAAAAAAGGAGAAATTAAGGAAGGAAAGAAGGAAGGAAGAATGGAAAGGGAAGAGAGAGGAAGGGATGAGAATGAAGAAGAGAAGGGAAGAGAGCAGAGGAGAGGAAAGGAGAGTAGAGAAAAAGAGAAAGTGAGAAATAGAAAAAGAAAGAGAAAGAAAAAGAAAAAGAGAAGAGAAGAGAAGAAGAGAAGACATAAGGAGAAGAGAAGAGAAGAGAAGAAGAGAAGACATAAGGAGAAGAGAAGTCTTGTGAGCAGTACATTAGTCAAGATATGTCCTGGTAGGGCCCCCAATGGAGGAGCTAGAGAAAGTACACAAGGAGTTGGGGGGAAATCTGCAACCCTATATGTGGAACAACATTATGAACTAACCAGTACCCCTGAGCTCTTGACTCTAGGTGCATATGTATCAGAAGATGGCCTAGTTGGCCATCTGTGAAAAGAGAGGCCCATTGTTTGTGCAAACTTTATATGCCTCAGTACAGGGGAACGCCAGGGCCAAGAAATGGGAGTGGGTACGTGAAGGAGTGGGTGGGGGAGGGTGTGGGGGACTTTTGGGAAAGCATTGGAAATGTAAATGAAATAAATACCTAATTAAAAAAGAAAAAAAGAGATATGTCCTGGTAGATATTAAGAGACTCTAACCCCTCTCAATTTCTCTTGTAATATATTATCACTTCCTCTCCAATACATTTGTATTTCAGCTATTCACAAAGACACTATCATCAAAGCAAGTGCTGTATAGATTGAACATGTATACTACAAAACTGTGACCTCCATACACAATTTGTAAATAAAGCTTCTCTGTCTTACATACTGTAATAATAATCCCAAAATAGACATAATGTAAATTTAGTTACATTTCTCAGTTGTGGCAAACTCTTACAACCCTTTCTACAATGGCCTCTGTGACAATAATATATATGTTAATAGGCAAAATCATAATAGAAAAGAAAAATATTTCAAATAATTACTCAATAAACACAGTAAAAATCACTCTAACAAAAACTTATATACAAAGAAGAACATGCCTTTTCCCTATATTGCCTTCAGAAAATATCATTCTAATGAAAGAGATCTATGAAGAAGTTATGTATATTTCATCTGAAAAGTGGATAAGATTACTTCATTGGATTTATTAAAAATTAATTTATTAAAAATTAATTAAAATCAGGCATGGAGAGTTGGATCAGTAGCTAAAAACCACTTCATTCTCTTAAAGGGGACCGAAGTTTTGTTCCCACCACTCACATCAGGTAGTTGACAACAGCCTGTAACTCCAAAAACATGGGAGCCTACAGCCTCTTTTGATGCCTTAACATATATTGATCCTGATCTGACAGATCCTAGATCTTACATGGATTACATTGGCTGATAGTGAAATCCTACTCACACAGTGTTAAGGTTACAGAAACAACCCACCATGCCCTTGTATGGATGCTGGTAATTAAACTCAGATCCTCATTGTTTACAACAAATATCTCACCCAGTGAGTCATCTATTCACATCCCTCTAACAGATTCCTATTTCCTCAGTATAGAACCTCAAACTGTGACTTTATTGTTTCTCTTGCATTGAACTTAGTATGTGTATGTTGGAGAAGGTATCAATAATAAATACTGCAGTAAACAGTGGAGGTAAATTAACAAATGAGGAAAAGCTACAGATTGGGTTTGTGTTATTTGATTTAAACATTTTGATTGCCTGCTCCTTCTTCATCCTATCTGAGGGCCATTCTTATTGTAGCTGAAAGGACAAGGCACATACAGCTCTACTACTTGTTATATTAGTGACACAGAGTAGAAAATAAAATGTCTAGAAGTTTTTCAGAGATTAGGGCGAAGAGAAATTTAAGGTTCAATTGGTAGAATAGATGGCTCTTGGTTATATAGAGGATGCAATCTCACCATCTACATTCAAACTGCTATCACACTATTAGAATGCAAGGCATTTTAAAAATTACAAAAAGAATAATAAACCATACAAACATTCATAGAAATAACATTGTAAGAAAGTGAACAGGAAATATTTAGGAATATATATGTATATATATGCAACGATCATTAAAGAAAAAAGTGCTCTTTAATTTGAAGGAGAATTAGGAGGGCTTTTTGTGATGGTTTGGAGGGAAGAAAAACAAGGGAGGAATATGGGAATTAAATTTAAATCTCAAAAATTAAAAAATCATAATAAGTTACATAAAATATACTTCTTATTTCAAATTAACATGATGATAATGCATAAATATATTTTATAGAGAAATAGTTTGACATATATAAGGGTACAACTCCAATGAAGTACATGATTTGATATTTGGAAGTTCTGGGTAAAAGTTTCTCTACTCACTCATTTTTGTCTTTTATTTTCCTACAATTTCTGGATATGGAGAAGCTTTGCCTTCAAATTTCAGGACACCAGACTGATCTTAAACTAAATATTCCTATCTCAGTTTGATGAATAATATAATCACATGTGTTGTACAATGCCCCAATCACTGGTTCTTGATATTTGGTCCTTATGATCATTTTCATCTCTACCTTCTCCATATATTCAAGCTCATGATATTTTTAATCAATACCAGGGAGTTCAGAAAGATATCACTTTCATTTTATGGTCGAAAATATTCTTAATAAATTAAAATCCTAACGGGTAAAAAAATAAACAGTATGAGAGCTCTCATATTAACTAATTAATAAACATATGTTTAACTAATAAAATAAACTTAATTGCACAATGACATGAAACTTTGCTTATTGTTGTATTTTGTCTTTGATTACCCCATACCACATATCTTTACCTTTCTGGTGCCAAAAATAAAAGCACTGCTGTCTCTCATTAGTTTCTTACATAGATTAGCACTTACTAAGGCTATAAATTATTTCCATTCAAAGATGACCAAAAGTGACTGATACACTTTTGTGTGTGATGATGGCCCAGGTTCTGTCTTCAGGACTGGTAGGAAGACAATAAATCATGACCCTTCTTAAGCAGCTGATGGATTTGAGAGAGGAAAACATGCAAGTAAGTTATTCTGTATCAGATCTGCTAAAATCTTGAGCAGACACACAGAGTATGTATTTATGGGTTTCAATTCACAGAGCCAAAAATCATCCATTAAGCTATTCAAATCTCTAAGGATCTATTAATACTCATGTAGAAGAGAAAGGGATATTCTGGGAAAAGTATAACCCTACCTACCTCAGGGAGAATCTTAATTGTAACTCTTTTGACTTCCAGATTGTAGAAATATTAGAAAACCAAAGCACATACTTTCAATTAAATGAGAAAGTATGCGGTTTGATATATGCAACTTTATTGAATGATTAATGTGCTTTATAGAGAATGATGTTTTCCATATGAAGTATCAGATAAAATTTCTATTTTATTTTCAGTTAATATCTATGAGAAGAAATTTGGTTTGATTCATTCAACAGTCATGTACTTGAGTTTCTGATTTTATGCTATGAAGATGCATGTTTTTCACTATTTTACATGACATTTCAGGATCTACCTTTATTTTCAATTATATATGTCTATATTGTAGGCAGTGACTTATTTTTTCTTTCATTTTTGTGATTATAATATAATTATATCATTTCTACCTTGTCTTTGCTCTCTCTAAACCTTCCATATACACTTCATTTCTCTCTTTCAAATTTATTGCCTCCTTCTTATGAATAGTTGTTACATGCATATTTGTATATACATATATTTCAAAATATACCTGAGGCCAAATAAGCTGTATAAAACATATCAGGGAGGCTTAAAGATGTTGAAATTCAAAAACATAGAATGCTGTAACTGTTACAATGATTGCCTAGAAGTATTACAATCTAGTTTGCATGGTATTACAAAGATTCATTTTCTTAAGAATCAAAAAATTTTCTTGGTTTCTTGAGACATGGGTTTTTCTATTAAGCAACTGACAGTAAGGCATATGCTTTCATTGAAGCAATCTCATCTATTGACTGTGTCAAAGAGCCCATGGAACTACTGGGTGGCCACTGAACTGTGAGAAGCCACAGGATCCTGCTCCAGGGGTGAGGAAATGGCAAAATCTGGGATCCCCATAGAACTGCCTAAGTCAGGCTCCAACTCTTGGGCACCTCAGACTGCTGAGCACCATGGAAGAGCCCGTTCTGAGGTCCGTGGGCAGCATGGAAGCCAAGAACAACAGATTCTCACTCTCAGACATCCCAGATGCCAGTGCACGTTGAGGAGAATGTACCCTTGGGCAGACTCTGGACTGGAGGCTGAAGGGAAAATGGTAGGGGGAGACAGCTCTGGCAGGTTGCTGCAGAGAGGAGAGAGTCTGACATGCTCAGTTAGCTTGCTCAGTGGCCAGGTTGGTTTGGCTGGTGGCCATGACTGGTGCACAGGCAGACCTCCTGTAAGGAAGTTAAATGCTCAGCTTGTTAGTGAAAGACATACTCCATTACTCCATCAGGGTGGGTTTAGATGAGCAGAGATGGTCCTTGGTTTTAAGGTGTTTATTGTAGAAAGGCAGAGAGAGGGAGAGAGTAGAGAAGCAGAGGATGGTCATGGAAACATGGAGAGAGGAGAAAGAGAAGGGAGAGAGAGGGAGAGCAAGGGAGCAAGAGTAAGAGCAAGAGAATAAGAGGTAAGAGGATAAGAGAATGAGGAGAGAGCAAGCAGCTTTTTTTATAGTGGGTTGGGCTACCTTACAGGTAACTGTGGGGGTGGAGTCCAGACAGCCTACATGACTGAAGACCACAGAATTATGGAGCTGGGGCTTCCTGTCAGGAGCCAAAAACAAGCCTTCTGTCCCTTGCAGATTAATCTGCTGGGTATCCAAGGTTTGAACTTAGTTCAACCAGAGAACAGTCTGCCTTTCAAAGTCCCACATGGACACATATAACATATACAGACACAAATTATATATATATATATATATATATATATATATATATATATATATGAATGAAAGACTAAAATTGAGACTTTTTGAGTGGTTGTACAACAGGAACATGTGATATGAAACACAATCATTTGGGGTGAGAACGCAGATCAAATACTATATGACTTCCAAACTGAGACTGAGATCTAAAATGTAGGAGTGGAAAAGTTAAGCATGGCATTGACTTTTTCTGTATTTTTAACACACATTGTAGTATGCGAAAGCAGTATACTAACCATGTCACATTCCACATTAGCCTCTGGGGAAACAAAAGTTTCAGCACCTTCTTCTTCTTCTGTAAATGTCAAGTTTGAAAATTTTTCACCTTTTCATTCTTCCTTTTATTGCTTTGCTTTTAAAAATAATAAATAATATCATTTTGTTAATTCTGATTATCATTAACTTTTCAGATACTATTCAGGGGATATGCATCCATCCTATTGAAGAGACATTTTGACAGCAAAAGTAAAAGTATTCATTTTTCCTACCAGGAGTATATAAAACACACAGTGGAGAGTCTACTAGCTCTGTTCTACAGATATTCTATTCCTCTGTGAGAAATGACCCAATATACTCAGGAAAAATAAGAAAAAACAAACAAACAAACAAACAAACAAAAAGAAGCTTTTTAGTGATAAAATAGTTTGGGCTCAAGTTAATGCCCTGAATATAAGATATTATTTATTTGCTTTTGTAAGCAAAGTCATGGTGAAACCACTAAATGGACCCTCCATGGGTAGAAATAAAGTGTTACTCGGAATCAAACTGCTATGGATATCTCTCATGGGATTTAGAGAAGCACAATGGGGAAAAAAAAAGTGGGTATTATAAGTCAGAATGTAGCGTGGGAGTCTTTAAGTTGATAAAAAGCTCTACAATTAACTGAAAGTAGATGTACTTGACTGAGATAAATGACTCATATGTGTAGTATGTTGGGGAACATACTAAGGTAAGTCCTTGTAAAAAGGAACCCAAATTATAATATCAGACATTGACTGTATGAGACTTTTAAAGAATGCTGAAGTTGGTCTTCTGTTTATCCAACAACAGTCTGCATGTTTACCTGGTCCTAGTCCTTCTTTTTTATTACATTGTTACCAGCATTGACATTTTGGGGATTCTAGTTTTTGACCTAAAAAATATATACATTAGGCTGATGCATTCCACACCACCAGAAATATGATAAGCATAAATTAAGCAGGAAGTATAATCCAATTGGCCCATCCATCAATAAGAATGTCAAGATGTGCCAGGTGGTGGTGGTGCTCGCCTTTAATTCCAGCACTTAGGAGGCAGAGGCAGGCAGATTTCTGAGTTCCAGGACAGCCTGGTCTACAAAGTGAGTTCCAGGACAGCCAGGGCTACACAGAGAAACTCTTTCTCAAAAATACAAACAAAACAAACAAACAAACAACAAAAAAACCAAAAAAAACAAAAAGAATGCCCAGATGCTGATGTTTGTTCACCAGGATTGACAAGCCATTAAATCCCATTCCCATGGCAAAGTCTTATTATACTTATCATGTAGGGTCTGATTCTATAACAAATGGAGACTTTTAGACTTTAGGCTCATTTCTATATCAGAGAACATTTTTCATATGGATAACTCAACACAGAGTAACAATCATCATTAAGTCATGGCTTTCCTAACTATGGCCTAACATATAGTTCTCTTTGTAAACAAAGCATAATTCTACTAGGTGGGCATGATGACCATAGGTAATAACTATTCAAAACTAAACAACACTAGTTAATTAAAATGATTCTAGAAACATCTTTGCTGTGTCCTCTTTCATGCCTACACCATCAGAGATGCAGCCTCCTGCCTTTTCCATTTTCCAAAATTTAACCTGAGTCCAGGATGAGAAATACATTTAAGGATGACAGTAGAGGATGCATAAGCCTTTTAAGAACTGTAATTTAAAATTAAAACCTAATGTAGAATGCCTAATGGCTCAGAGACTTTTAAGACTGCAAGGGTGTAGTATGAGCTGAGATGAGGCTTTTCATTCCATGATTCATGGACTCTCTTTTCACACACCTGCTATTCTGATTGTAACATAATCCAGGAGGTAACTATCACAGCAAAGGAAAACCTTGGAAGGGAGTAAATGTTTAGAGCAACGGGTGAATGAAAATGAGATATGAGCACTCCTTGATATGGTTGAGGAGAGGGATTTTATTGTAGATATGAGAGAGAATTTAGCCACAGGCATCTAGAAAGGTACAGACTGAACCAGTTCGTGAAATAAGAAACTGACTGGTAAGAGAGTGAGAGAAAAATTAACAGAAAGTAGGACCAAGAGTGGGAACAAAAGGAGAGCTGAGAAAAGAGGCCAAGACAAGCCAGGAGCCAAGAATGCACATAGCCAAAATCAAGATTCTATATCTATGAGAAACTAGGGAAAGGAAATCAAAGCAAAGCCCTGCCATTGGGATGGAGAGGTGTAGGGAAGGGATCAATGTTATAAGTGCTGAGTGAGTCTAGTCTATAGTTTCTTTGGAACCTGGAAGTAAAGTGATGAATAATGCATTCAGCATTACAATGAGCAAAGATGTATCAAAGTTTGTCCTGTAGTAGATTAGAACTTGAGTATAAAAATGGTTCCTGATCTTGTAAATAAATAAATAAATAAATAGATAGTTACTTTATTCATGGTTTTATGTGTCTTCCTGTATATTTTGTTTACTTATTTCTTTTGTTTTTCTTGTCAAATGCTTTAGCCTCCCATAAGCCTGAAGCAGGCTAAGCCAGAACTTGACCTTGCGATTATCTAGGGGGGAACCTTCCTCCCTTGATCACTCTATTGTTCTGCCACTGCCACTATTCCTCTTCAAGATACTGCTACCTGCTGAGAGGCCCCAGCGCTATTCCAGAGACTATGCCCTATCCTGCAAGTCATCACCTGCAGCTGGTTCCAGGCTCCAAGGATGAATTGGTGGGAATGGACTCCCCACAACTCTTTTATAAAGTGTGTCCACCATTAAAAATTTGAACCTTGATCAGAACACTGTCTTGGTTCCATCTCGCCTAGTTTCCCTCTCTTTCAGCACCCGTGGTGCCCAGACTCGAACCTGAAGAAGTCGTCATGAGGATGCTGAGAGAACACTGTTTTGTGTGGAGCTCCACGGAAGAAAAAGAAAAAGAAAAGGTCATATTGGACACCGAAGCAACAGGTACACATTCTAGCACCAGTTTAAAACTTCATTTTTTAAAGGGTTACTACAGGTGTGGAAAGATACGGGCTAAGTTTGGATTCAGTGCTAACACACCGCTGGATCCGCTTGGGTCAACAGTGGAACTGTTGGAACTAGGAACTGATCAGGCAGTTGTCAACAGCTTTTAAAAGCTGCCTCAGGTGAGAGGAAAAGGGTTTAAAAAAAAAAAAAAGAAAGAAATGAATCAGGCGATTGTCCTCAGTTTTCAAGAGTTGCTTCGAGCAAGAGGAGTAGGGCTCGAAGTAAAGTTGTTAGAAAATCTTTTTGATAGGATAGATTCTTGTTGCCCATGGTTCAAGGAAGAAGAAACTTTAGATATCAGAACCTGGGAGAAAATTGGAAAAGCCTTGAAAATCACTCAGGCAGAAAATTTCACCCTTTGCCTCTGGGCGCTTGTAAAAGATGCTATTGAAAAGGTGATCACCTTATTCCAAAACAATACTTATTCTATAAGAACAGAACTATAGACAGAGTAGATAAGTAAGTCTTGTTTTGGAATAAGGTAATCATTTTCTAAAGAATCAAATTGTATTGATTTTTAAACCTTCTGAGAATGTAAGCATCATGTTCACATGTAGACATGAAAATATTTATATAATTGTACAAATAAATAACTTTTTAGAAAAAAAAAAAAAGAAAGAAAAGGTGATCACCCGGGATTCCACAGAAAGTAGTCTGCACAGGTGAGAGTGTGGACAGCAGAAGCTAACAGCTTCTTGGACAGGTGAGAGCCACAGAGCTCTATCAACAAGACAGATAAACCCTTAGCCAGACTCACTAGAGGGCACAGGGAAAGCATCCTAATTAACAAAATCAGAAATGAAAAGGGAGACATAACAACAGATCCTGAAGAAATACAAAACACCATCAGATCCTTCTACAAAAGGCTATACTCAACAAAACTGGAGAACCTGGATGAAATGGACAAGTTTCTAGACAGATGCCAGGTACCAAAGTTAAATCAAGTTCAGGTTAATAATATAAACAATCCTATATCCCCTAAAGAAATAGAAGCAGTCATTAATAGTCTTCCAACCAAAAAAAGCCCAGGACCAGATGGGTTTAGTTCAGAGTTCTATCATACCTTCAAAGAAGATCTAATCCCAGTTCTTCACAAACTATTACACAAAATAGAAACAGAAGGTACTCTACAAAATCATTCTATGAAGCCACAATTACTCTGATACCTAAACCACAAAAAAACCAACAAAGATAGAGAACTTCAGACCAATCTCCCTTATGAATATCGATGCAAAAATCCTCAATAAAGTTCTTGCTAACCGAATCCAAGAAAACATCAAAACAATCATCCATCCTGACAAAGTAGGCTTCATCCCAGGGATGCAGGGATGGTCCAATATACAGAAATCGATCAACGTAATCCAGTATATAAACAAACTCAAAGACAAAAACTACATGATCATCTCATTAGATGCTGAGAAATCATTTGACAAAATCCAACACCCATTCATGATAAAAGTCTTGGAAAGATCAGGAATTCAAGGCCCATACCTAAACATGATAAAAGCAATCTACAGCAAACCAGTAGCCAACATCAAAGAAAATGGTAAGAAGCTGGAAGCAATCCCACTAAAATCAGGGACTAGACAAGGCTGTCCACTCTCGCCCTACCTATTCAACATTGTACTTGAAGTCCTAGCCAGAGCAATTAGACAACAAAAGGAGATCAAGGGGATACCAATTGGAAAGGGAGAAGTCAAAATATCACTTTTTGCAGATGATAAGATAGTGTATATATAAGTGACCCTAAAAATTCCACCAGAGAACTCCTAATCCTGATAAACAGCTTCAATGAAGTAGCTGGATATAAAATTTACTCAAACACATCACTGGCCTTTCTCTACACAAAGGATAAACAGGCTGAGAAAGAAATTAGGGAACAGCACCCTTCTCAATATTCACAAATACTATAAAATACATTGGTGTGACTCTAACTAAGGAAGTGAGAGATCTGTATGATAAGAACTTCAAGTCTCTGAAGAAAGAAATTAAAGATCTCAGAAGATGGAAAGATCTCCCATACTCATGGTTTGGCAGGATCAATTTAGTAAAAATGGCTATTTTGCCAAAAGCAATCTACATATTCAATGCAATCCCCATCAAAATTTCAACTCAATTCTTCAACAAATTAGAAAGGGCAATCGGCATATTCATCTGGAATAACAAAAAACCTAGGATAGCAAAAACTCTTCTCAAGGATAAAAGAACCTCTGGTGGAATCACCATGCCTGACCTAAAGCTGTAGTACAGAGCGATTGTGATAAAAACTGCATGGTACTGGTATAGTGACAGACAAGTAGACCAATGGAACAGAATTGAAGACTCAGAGATGAACCCACACACCTATGGTCACTTGATCTTTGACAAGGGAGCTAAAACCATCCAGTGGAAAAAAGACAGCATTTTCAACAAATGGTGCTGGCACAACTGGCTGTTATCATGTAGAAGAATGTGAATTGATCCATTCCTCTCTCCTTGTACTAAGGTCAAATCTAAGTGGATTAAGGAACTCCACATAAAACCAGAGACACTGAAACTTATAGAGGAGAAAGTAGGGGAAAGCCTCGAAGATATGGGTACAGGGGAAAAATTACTCATTAGAACAGCAATGGCTTGTGCTGTAAGATCGAGAATCGATAAATGGGACCTCATAAAGTTGCAAAGCTTCTGCAAGGCAAAAGGCACTGTCAATAAGACAAAAATGCCGCCAACAGATTGGGAAAGGATCTTTACCTATCCTAAATCAGATAGGGGACTAACATCCAATATATATAAAGAACACAAGAAGGTGGACTCCAGAAAATCAAATAACCCGATTAAAAAATGGGGCTCAGAGCTGAACAAAGAATTCTCACCTGAGGAATATCGAGTGGCAGAGAAGCACCTGAAAAAATGTTCAACATCCTTAATCATCAGGGAAATGCAAATCAAAACAACCCTGAGATTCCACCTTACACCAGTCAGAATGGCTAAGATCAAAAATTCAGGTGACAGCAGATGCTGGTGAGAATGTGGAGAAAGAGGAACACTCCTCCATTATTGGTGGGATTGCAAGCTTGTACAACCACTCTTGAAAGCAGTCTGGCGGTTCCTCAGAATTTTGGACATAGTACTACTGGAGGATCCCACAAGACCTCTCCTGGGCATATATCCAGAAAATGTCCCAACTGGTAAGAAGAACACATGCTCCACTATGTTCATAGCAGCCTTATTTATAATAGCCAGAAGCTGGAAAGAACCCAGATGCCCCAACAGAGCAATGGATACAGAAAATGTGGTACATTTGAATAAGGAAGCACTACTCAGCTATTAAAAAGAATGAACTTATGAAATTCATAGGCAAATGGATGGACCTGGAGGACATCATCCTGAGTGAGGTAACCCAATCACAAAGGAACTCACACAATATGTACTCACTGATAAGTGAATATTAGCCCAGAAACTTAGGATACCCAAGATATAAGATACAATTTGCTAAATGCATGAAACTGAAGAAGAATGAAGACCAAAGTGTGGACACTTTGCCCCTTCTTAGAATTGGGAACAAAACACCATGGAAGGAGTTACAGAGACAAAATTTGGAGCTGTGACGAAAGGATGGACCATCTAGTGATTGCCATATCTGGGGATCTATCCCATAATCAGCTTCCAAACGTTGACACCATTGCATACACTAGCAAGATTTTGCTGAAAGGACCCAGATATAGCTGTCACTTGTGAGGCTATGCCGGGGCCTAGCAAACACAGAAGTGGATGCTCACAGTCAGCTATTGGATGGATCACAGGGCTCCCAATGGAGGAGCTAGAGAAAGCACCCAAGGAGCTAAAGGGTTCTGCAACCCTATAGGTAGAACAACATTATGAACTAACCAGTACCCCGGAGCTCTAAACTCTAGCTGCATAGGTATCAAAAGATGGCCTAGTTGACCATCACTGGAAATAGAGGCCCATTGGACTTGCAAACTTTATATGCCCCAGTACAAGGGAACGCCAGGGCCAAAAGGGGGGAGTGGGTGGATAGGGGAGTGGGGGGTGGGTGGGTATGGGGGACTTTTGGCATAGCATTGGAAATGTAAATGAGGAAAATACCTAATAAAAAATTAAAAAAAGAGAAAAGAAAAAAAAGGAAAAGGTGATCACTCAGGGGTTAGATGGTACCCAGGCAGATCTTGATGAATCTCAGGAAGAGCACCTTTCAAAACAGGGTCTTCTGAACTCTAAATTTGATAGACATAGAGACCCTGATGATAAGCTAATTTTAGACAAAGCACATCACTCAGAAAGAGGAGCTGCCAAATAATCTGAGGAGGAGTGGTGTCCTTGCAAGTCTCCCGCTCCACCTATAGCCTCCACCATAGGAGATGCTACTCATAGGGACATTCAACTAAGCAAATTAGAGTTTGAAGTTAGGCTGCAAAAATTGACTCATGAGCTTTGGGAGTTAAAAAGGATGTCAGATGCAGAAAGGAGTAACTTCTGAAATGCACCAAGCGCTGCTGCAAAGAAGTGTGAGTCAGACTCATGGGAGAGGACAGGATACTTCTGATGTGCTAGCCTTTCCTGTCGTCGAAGTAATAAACCAGGAAGATACTAGAGTCAGACATTACCAGACTTTGGATTTCAAGTTGATAAAGGAGTTAAAAACAGCTGTTGTGGAGTATGGTCATTCAGCCCCTTTCACACAAGCACTGCTGGATATGGTCTTAGAGTCACACTTAACCCCCCTAGATTGGAAAACCCTATGTAAGGCCACCCTGTCAGGAGGAGATTTCTTACTTTGGGATTCTGAATAGCGAGATGCCAGTAAGAAAACTGCCGATTTAAATGCTCAGACCGGTAATCTAGACTAGGATAGTAACATGCTTCTGGGAGAAGGCTTTATGAGGGCCAGACTAATCAGATTGGTTTTCCCGTTGGAGTGTACATGCAGAACGCGGCAGCTGCCCGACTTGCTTGGGGACTGTTACTGGTTAGAGGTGACATTGGTGGGAGTTTAGCCAGCATTCGTCAGAGTTCTGATGAGTCTTACCAGATCTTTGTGGATAGGCTATTAATAGCAGCTAGTAGAATAATTGGAAAATCTGACATGGGAAGTCCTTTCCTTATGCAGTTGGCTTATGAGAATGCTAATGCGATGTGTCCTGCCACTATCCAGCTGCACAAAGGAGAAACGGATTTAGCGAAATATGTCCATCTTTGTGCAGAAATCGGGCCGTCATATAATCAGGGTTTGGCTTTCAGTGCTGCTTCACAAGGGACCGCCATACAAGCAATGTTCTCGTGAAAACGAGGGAATAATGCATGTTTTAAGTTTGGAAGTTTGGGTCATTTTAAAAGTGATTATTCCAAGAACAAAGGTGCCAAGAGTGGGCAAGCAGGCTGTGCCCCAGTAATTTGTCCCCAGTGCAGAAAGGGCAACCACTGGGCTAAGGTGTGTAAATCTAAGCCAGGTACTCTGGGCCGTCTGTTGTGGGGGAAAGGAGAGGAGGGGCCAGCCCCAGGTCCTGACCTACCCACAGCAAGCAGCTTATGGGGCCATGAACCTGCTAGCCAGCCAAAGAGATCAGTTTTTGAACTTGTCAGGGCAAAACCAGGCGGTGCAGGATTGGACCTTTGTTCCACCACCCAGGCAGTATTAACCCCAGAATTGGGAGTCCAATCTCAGCCTACCTGAGTCTTTGGACCTCTACCTGTAGAAATTTGTGGATTTCTTTTAGGACGAAGCTGTTCTATTGTAAAAGGCCTACAGATTTATCCAGGTATTATAAATAATGATTATGAGGGAGAAATTAAAATCATAGCTGCTTCCCCTCATGGTATTATAACTGTACCCGCTAATCAAGGAATTGCTCAACTTGTTTTAATTCCTCTACATCCACCACTGTCCAGATTCTTAATAATAAGAATGAAAGAGGACAAGGTGGCTTTGACTCCTCTGGTGTGAATTGGGTTCAATCTATTACTAACCAGAGACCTAATCTTAAATTGACATTTGATGGATAAAGCTTTGAAGGATTAATAGACACTGAAGCCTATGTAACCATCATTAGAGGACAAGACTGGCCCTCAAACTGGCCTTTGATTGATATGCTAACTCACATTCAAGGAATTGGTTATGCTAGTAAGCCAAAACGAAGCTCCAAATTGCTAACCTGGAGAGATGGAGAAAGAAAATCAAGAAAAATTCAGCCGTATGTTATGTCCAATTTGCCTGTAACTCTATGAGGAAGAGATCTCTTGTCACAGATGAGCGTTATAATGTACAATCCTAATGAGATGGTGACTAAGCAGATGCTCAGACAGGGACTTTTGCCTGGTCATGGACTAAAAAAGAAGAGACAAGGAATTAAGACTTTTGAAGATCCTAAACTTCACTCTAACACAAGAGGTTTGGAGTATTTTCAATAGTGGCCACTATCTTGCCTGCATCCCATGCCGATAAAATTCAATGGCTTAATGGTATTCCTGTGTTGTGGATCAGTGGTCTTTACCTAAACAAAAAATAGAAGCCACTTCTTCGCTAGTACAGGAGCAACTAGTAGCAGGACATCTAGTAGAATCTCAGTCCCCTTGGAATACACCAATTTTCATTATCAAGAAAAAATCTGGTAAATGGAGATTGTTACAAGATTTAAGAAAAGTTAATGAGACTATGCTACCTATGGGACCTTTACAACCTGGGCTTCCCTACCCAGTAACTATTCCTAAAGGATATTATAAAATTGTGGTAGATTTTAAAGATTGTTTCTTTACTATTCCTTTGCATCCAAAGGATTGTGAAAGATTTGCTTTTAGTGTTCCTTCTATAAATTTTAAGGAACCTATGAAGAGATATCAATGGACAGTTCTCCCACAGGGCATGGCTAATAGTCCTATCTTATGCCAAAAGTTTGTGGCACAAGCCATTCATCCTGTGAGACGACAATGGCCTGTGATTTACATCCTTCCTTTCACAGATGATGATTTGATGACGGGAAAAGACCCCCAGTATTTGCTTTTGTGTTATAGAGATTTACAAAAAGCTTTAGCTGAGAAAGGATTACAGATAGCTCCTGAAAAGATACAAACTCAGGATCCTTATAATTATTTGGGCTTTAGACTTACTGATCAAGCTGTTTTTCCCCAGAAGATAGTTATTCGCAGAGACAACTTAAGGACTTTGAATGATTTTCAAAAATTGTTAGGTAATATTAATTGGCTTTGTCCCTATTTAAAGCTCACTAGAGAGGACTTGAAACCTTTATTTGATATTCTTAAAGGGAGTTCTGATCCTACCTCCCCTAGATCCCTAACCTTAGAACGATTGCTGGCCTTAAAACAAGTGGAAAAAGCTATTGAAGAGCAATTTGCCACTTATATAGATTACTCTTTGCCATTACACCTGTTAATTTTTAATACGATTCATGTGCCTACAGGATTGCTATGGCAAAAGTCTCCTCTAATGTGGATACATTCAAGGATTTCTCCTAAATGCAATATCTAGCCATATTATGAAGCAGTAGCCCAGATGATTATCATTGGAAGGAAGCAGGCACTAACTTATTTTGGCAAAGAGCCAGATATTATTGTTCAGCCTTACAATGTAAGTCAAGAAACTTGGCTGAAACAGCATAGTACAGATTTGTTGCTTGCTCAAATAGGGTTTAACAGAACTATAGACAACCACTACCCTCAAGATAGGTTGATAAAATTTTTAAATGTACATGAGGTGATATTTCCTAAAATGACTTCCTTACAGCCTTTATATAATGCTCTATTGATTTTTACTGATGGCTCCTTTAAAGGGAGAACTGGATTTCTTATTAATAATCAGCAGGTAATCATAAAGACTCCTGGCCTCTCAGCTCAATTAGCAGAATTAACAGCAGTATGGAATGTCTTTCAGTCTGTGCATGAGGCTTTTAATATTTTTACTGATAGTTTATATGTTGCACAATCGGTACCCTTATTGGAGACCTGTGGTACTTTTAACTTTAATACCCCAGGAGGATCTCTGTTTTCACAATTGCAAAACATCATTCTTGCTCGAAAACACCCGTTCTATATTGGCCACATATGAGCTCATTCTGGTCTTCCTGGACCTTTAGCTGAAGGCAATGATTGCATCGACAGAGCTCTAATACAAGCCTTAATTTCAGATCCTGTTGCTTTGGTCAAACGTGATCGTGAAAAATTTCATCTCTCTAGCCATACCTTAAGGCTCCGACATAAGATCACTAAGGAGCAGGCAAGAATGATTGTAAAACAATGTCCTAAATGTATTACATTATCACCAGTGCCACATTTAGGAGTTAATCCATGAGGTCTTATGCTTAATCATATTTGGCAAATGGATGTAACTCATTATGCAGAATTTGGAAAATTAACATATATACATGTTTGTATTGATACTTGTTCAGGATTTCTTTTTGCTTCTCTGCATACTGGAGAAGCCTCCAAAAATGTAATTGATCATTGCCTACAAGCCTTTAATGCCATGGGATTGCCTAAACTTATTAAGACAGATAATGGGCCATCCTATTCTAGTAAAAATTTTACTTCATTTTGTAAAGAATTTGGCATCAAACATAAAACTCGAATTCCTTATAACCCCATGGGACAAGGAATAGTTGAACTTGCTCATCACACTTTAAAAAATTGGCTTTTAAAAACAAAACAGGAGCAATTATATCCCCCAAGGTCACCAAAGGCACATCTTGTTTTAGCTTTATTTGTTCTAAATTTTTTGCAACCTAATTATTAAAGATCAGTCTGCAGCAGATCGCCACTGGCATCCAGTTACTCCTAGTTCTATGCCATGGTAAAGTGGGGGGACCCATTTACTAATGAATGGAAGGATCTAGACCTGGTCCTAATCTGGGGAAGGGGCTCAGTCTGTGTTTTTTCACAAAAAGAAGATGGAGTGTGATGGCTGCCTGAGAGATTAGTTTGTCAACTGGACACAGATCCTGAATTTTCTAGTAAGTATGACTCTAACCTTGATTATGGCTAATAATCCTCTTTAGCCAAAACGTTAAATTAAAGCACAGCCTCCACTCCCAGGGAAGCTGTAAGCCTTTCTGCAATTCTCAAAGTCACCTCCCCCACACCGAGAGCTATAAGTCTATCCTGATCCTTGCTAATTTGCAATTGAATGGAGTACCTGGACTTTCCCAAAAGAAGCTTTTGTACTGTGCCTTTCACTGTTTAGACTTTCTTTTCAAGCAGGTCAGTCAACGCCCTACAGCCTGACTGCAACAGGCGTGCATCCCTGCCCCCAATAGCACGCAGGTGGCAGTTATTAATTTTCATCAAGAATTCTAAGTATACATTGTGGCTTTGGTCTGATTTGGGAATAAGGTGCGCTATGAGGGCCGGTTAGTCAATGACGGGCAACCAGATTCCGGATCATACCAATCTAAGACAAGGGTACATGCCAAAAGGCAGTGGTCATTGATATTACACCACAGAGCCATGTTTGTGTGAATTATAACACAAACTAGCTGCATGTAACTTCCGATGACAGAATTGGATTGTTTAAGAGGATCTGAGATCCTAAGGCAAAGACAGCCGCCAGACATCATAATTCCCAGGCAGGACTATGGAGCATAAATAAATTTTATGCCTCAGTCCAGCTATTTTTTTTAATATTAATAACAGGGAGGAGATGTAGCCTCCCATAAGCCTGAAGCAGGCTAAGCCAGAACTTGACCTTGTTGCCACTAAGGAGATTATCTAAGGTGGAGCCTTCTTCCCTAGATCACTCTATTGTTCTGCCACTGCTGCTGTTCCTCTTCAAGATACTGCTACCTGCTGAGAGGCCCCAGAGCATTCCAGAGACTATGCCTTTTCCTGCACGTCATCACCTGCAGCTGGTTCCCGGGTCCAAGGATGAATTGGCAGGAATGGACTCCCCCCTCCCCTTTTTTAAAGTGTGTCTGCCATTAAAAATTTGAACCTTGATCATAACATTGTCTTGGTTCCATCTTCCTCTTGTTGCCTAGTTTCCCTCTCTTTCAGCACCAGCCTGCTATTCAGGTGTACCTGTCCTTGTGAGCCACTGGATGGCTCGCAACAAAATGCTATTCAGACATGTTCATAACATAAAACAACTTGCCAAAGTGTATTC
This sequence comes from Mus musculus, assembly GCF_000001635.26. NCBI lineage: Eukaryota > Metazoa > Chordata > Mammalia > Rodentia > Muridae > Mus > Mus musculus. Next base: position 19,694,220 of record NC_000075.6, on the reverse strand, counting down.
TCTCCTTTTACCATTTGGATTCCAGAATTTCAATACAAGACTTAAATCTCAGTAGTGTCACATTTACCCCATAATCCATTTTATCTATTCAATTTTCTGAGGCACCATAAAAAAGACAAAAAGAAGCTATATTCTGAATTTAATAGGTGACAGTGTTTATTTGCACATGCACGGCTGCCTCTCTACAATGGGAAATAGGGAAGCCTCAAAGAGGTAAAAGCTGGCTCAGTCACTCTATAGGGGTAGTGGATGTGCTTTGGAAAGAGGAAGTTGAAGAAGTTATGAAGGCTATGTGAAGATGTGTGATCTCTCTGTCCTGGAATTATTTTCTTCAGGGTAGGCAGATAACCTGTGAGACAAGTTGTCCCTGTAAACATTCCTCTCTGGGTTGTGACTAATTGAAAATTTTGGGCAAGTTCAACTGTACTATCATAAGTATCCTGTTTAATAACTGAAGCACTCTATTGATGCCAGCTCTAGTTCCTGACATTTGATGTTACAAATAATTTTTTTTCTCAATGATGGTTTTGATAGTAGACACATATTAATAGCCTTGGTTAACATTCATGGATGAATCCATACCTGATTGTCAAGACTCCATCTCTCGTGTTTCATGTAACACCAAAAAGAGATACACCTCTTTGGTATTGAAACTACAATATGAAAAGTTGGAGGTATGGGAACAATGTTGAGGCACATTAAGTGAAACCTACTTGTTTGGCCCTGGGCAGAACCTTGATATTCTAAACTACCCAAAAGCATATAACTCTTTCTGCTTTTAAAAACATAATTCAAATGGTCCTGTCAAATACTTCACGTGAATTCCATAAGCACTCTTCCTACACCAAAGAAATATGTTCAGCTGAGGATATACTAAGTAGGGAAGAGGACTAATTTACTCCTTAGTGAGGAAATATACATATCCTTGCTAGAAATTATTTCCTTCATGCAGACTTACCAGAGCTTCAATCAGACAGCATTTTACATCCTTCGACATTACCATTTTCTTTTATTATCACTTTTCAGATAGTTATCAAAAGACTAAGCACAATTTTTGAACATTATGGGCTTTCCAACTTATTCTCTGAAGCTCTCCAGCTGCTTCTGCTACCTCCATTGTAAAAATCATGGACTTTCTTTTTCTTTTCTTCCTTCCTTCTTTCCTTCCTTCCTTCCTTCCTTCCTTCCTTCCTTCCTTCCTTCTTTCCTTCCTTCCTTCCTCCCTCCCTCCTTCCCTCCCTCCCTCTTCTCCCTCCCCCTTCCTTCCTTCCTTCCTTCCTTTCTTTCTTTCTTTCTTTCTTTCTTTCTTTCTTTCTTTCTTTCTTTCTTTCTTTCTTTCTTTCGGCACAAATAATATTTATTTCAATGTTCAGTCAAAGTACATAACCAAATGAAATGAAGGCTTACATCCAACAAATGTCATCCTGAGTGCATGGCAGCAGCACTTCAATCCTTACAGAATCTACCCAGTACAGCACTGTACACCATCCAACAGCAACATGAACACCCATCTGCTTAGGCCAAACCCCACTCCAACAGTGAATTGGCTGTGCTCCAACAGCTGACAAGGAAGTCCTCTGGTAAAGTGCCCCACTGGGAGAGCACTGCAATAGCATTCCATCTGCTCTACAGACACGGCTGATCATGAATACTCATCGAAGCCTCTGCAACCCCTCACAGCTTCACACACATGACACAACTCATGTCACATTACTGAACACATCTTAAGAGCTTTCTTTCTTTCTTTCTTTCTTTCTTTCTTTCTTTCTTTCTTTCTTTCTTTCTTCCTTCCTTCCTTCCTTCCTTCCTTCCTTCCTTCCTTTCTTTCTTTCTTTCTTTCTTTCTTTCTTTCTTTCCTTTCTTTCTTTTTAAAACAGTTCTAACTTTGGGTAAAGTAAAATGTCCCTTACATACAAATATATAAACCCTAACTACTAGCTTTTCAAAATCTTTAGTTTTGGTTCTAATACATCTCTAGAGAGGAAAGCAAGTTGTTCAACCACCTGCCCTTCCACCACATTAAGAAACAATGTGCTTTCAGGGAGGAGAAGCTCAGGCTGCTACTACTGTCTCAACTACATGCATGACCTTAGGTATTTCTTGGTGTCAGTTTACCTGTCCCTGCTTTAGGACAACCCAGCCTAAGTTACCCAGGAAATTTATCCAACCATTTACAAAAACAAAGTCATACATGCACTTTACATTTAAAATCATGGTCTTATTTACTTGTATATATTCATCCATGAGATAGGTACACACTAAATATTATTGCCCCAACATAAAAAATATATATTTAGTTCCTTTGTCACATATATATATATATGTATACACACACACACACACACACACACACACATATATATATATATGTATATATATATATACTTTACTGAAGTTGCATCATTCAAATAAACAAATGTAAAAATTGCTTTATATAGAGTGTAGTTTTTTGCTATTTAGCAATATAAAGTGATTACAATCATCAAAGTTATTAAAGAGCTAAATTCAAGAGTTGCAAACCATGACAGCAATGAACAGTTCCTTGTACAAGAGTCCATTTGGAAAGAAGACAAGTAAATTTTGTAACAGATTACATAAACCCTTGAGCCAAGAGAGCACTACAGCCCCGCCTCCCTGGTGCTCTTTGTTGTCTGGGCTGGATGAGGAACTTACTGCTCACTTTTTGGTGGTTCTTGTTTTCTATTAAGCTCTTGATCAAATTATTTGATGCACTCTGGTATGCCAACATACTCCTTGGGAACAGCTCCACCAGTTCTGCTAACTTAAAGAAGTATATAATTTTCTGACCGAATTTTGAACTGATAAATGGTCTTGTAACAGCCAGAAGTGTTCGCATAAACCAAGAAGGGTGCATAATGATTAGAGACTTTAGGTTTTCCCTTAATCGTCTATCAGTTTGCTGGTAGCATCTCCCGAGCCATCCCAGACTGGGCATTTTTCTTTGAGTTGTCTCACCATTTAAGTAAATGATCATGTAGGTCTCTGCTACCAACAGCTCTAAAGTGACAATGCAATAATTAAAGAGACTGTCCATCAAATATCTATAATTAGGCTGACCACTCTCAGGCATGAAACAGACAGCAAATACAACAATGGCATTTAAGCCATCCCCATCATAGCCTCCATGGCTAACAACTAGGGTTCGATTGCCTTCATGTCCACTCTGTGATCCTGCTCTCCAGTCCTGAACATGCACCGCGTCCATCTTCCTTTTCTTCTGTGGCTGTGTATTTAGTAATTGAGCCTTCCGTAATGACTTCAGTAGTTTCAGGATTGGGAAGATCATATTCCCACTCAAACTCATCACTGTTCTCTGGTGGGGTGTCTAAGCCTTCCAGGTCAACTTCTCCAGCTTCATCCAAATCATCCGACCACAGAGAGTCTTCACCAGGATCCAGGGTCAGGCTGATGTCTGGGGCCATCAGTTTCTTCCGTACTTTGTTTCCATTAACTTCTAGTGAGCCAGGCTGTCTGTCTGAATCAGTTACATCTAGTGTATCTGCTTCAATGCTGTCATCTTCTGGTAAAGATATTAGAAAATCTTCATCCTGCCATTCTTCCTTCAGCTCCACACCTTCTATCCTCAGCCTAGACTCAATGTCAATTTCCAGTTCCTGGAAATCCAGGCAGCCAAGGTTCCTGGAGGAAGCCCCACCCCCTTGTCCTCTTTGCCCCTCTTGGCTGGCAACGTGGGGCTGATGGCCAGGTTGCAGAAAGCAGCGCTGAGCAGAGCCCGCTGCCCTTGGTTGGCTGTGGAGACAGGGCCCAGCTTTTCCTGGAAGGTCTCAGTTGCAGTTCGGGTGGCAGCAGCTGACCTGAATTCAGTGCGCATGCCCCGGAGGAAGTGACCACCTCTGGACTGGTGCCAGGCACTGCCCTGGCTTTCTTTTTCTATTTTCTTTTTTATCTCCTTCATCCTGGTTGTAGCCTATATCTGCAGTTCATATTCCATGTTGCTGTTTGCACAGACTCTAAAGATTGAAGTTCCTTCTGCATGTGATTTACAGCTTATTTATAAAGAAGATTAACTCCAAAAAAGGGAGCCTCCCCATTCCCAAAAAACATGGGCCTGTAATATCCAAAATAAATCCAAGACTACCAGTACCTTCCCCCTTCAAAAGGACTTTCCAAACTGTACTAGCAGGCCAAGTGCAGAGCCAGATAAAAAAGTTGGCTGACTAAACAAATATAAAAACATAGTTTAACAGTCAAAATGACTAAGCTTATAGCTGCCAGAACAAGATTAACAATTCCTCTCCCCTGCCTCACACTAAAAACCACAAGGACAGACAAAATGAGAGTCACCCTATACAAATCAACCAATGCCTAAAAAGGATATTTGCTACACCAATTAAAATGAACCAACTACCTTGGTGCCTAAATCTGCCCCTTACAAAAGTATAAAAAGTGTGTTCTTTCTTTGTTCTGGGTCTCTCTTCTGGCCTGTGTGCTGAGAGGGGGTTCCCCAACATGTTGGATAAATAAAATCCTCATGTGTTTTGCAACTATGGTGGTCTCTGTGGTCTTTGTGAGGGTCTCTTGACAAACTGCCAGGGGTCCAGGAGACGTGGTTGAATGTCTACTGTCTCATGTAGATGGAAATTACCTCCCATCAGGTCCTACCAGGCTTCAAGATCTCAGCTTGACTGGAGTCCAGGCTGCCTGTGCATAGCCCATTGCCCCACACCTGGCTATTGTAAATAAGGCTGCTATGAACATAGTGGATCATGTGTCTTTATTATATGTTGGAGCATCTTCTGGGTATGTGCCCAGGAGTGGTATAGCTGGGTCCTTTCCCCTCATGGAATACCAGATTAGGTTCCCCTCTCCCCTGCCCATTCCCTCCTACCCTGTCAACTTTCCCTCCTAGGTCCTTTCCTCCATCCCCACCTATGACAGCTTTCTTCTCTCTCGCAAGTGGGATTGAGGACTCATTCAGGCACTCCAGCTTGTTGACCTTTCTGAGTTTTATAGAATCTATCTTGGATATTGTGTGGGGTTTTGTGTGTGTGTGTGTGTGTGTGTGTGTGTGTGTGTGTGTGTGTGTGTGGCTAATGTCCACTTACTAGAGAGTACATACCATGCATGTATTTTTGGATCTGAGTTATGTCACTCAGGATGAAATTTTCTATTTCCATCCATTTACCTGCAAAAATCAAGATGTCTTCATTCTTAATAGCTGAGTAGTATTCCATTTTGTAAATGAACCACATTTTCTGTATCCATTCTTCTGTCATGGGACATCTCAGTTGTTTCCAGCTTCTGGCTATCATAAATAAGGCCACTATGGACATTGTGGAACACATGCCCCTGTGTTATGGTGGGGCATCTTTTGGGTATATTCCCAAGAGTGGAATAGCTGGTTCCTCAGGTAGATCAATTTCCAATTTTCTGATGAACCTCCAGATTGATTTCCAGAGTGGTTGTACCAGTTTACAATTTCAAGAGCAGTGGAGGAGTGTTCCTCTTTCTCCACATCCTCACCAACATATGTTTTCACCTGAGGTTTTGATCTTAGTCATTCTGATTCGTGTAAGGTGGAATCTCAGGGTCATTTTGATTTGCATTTCTTTGATCACCTAAGTCTTTGAACATTTCTAAAGAAATGTTCTCAGCCATTTGAGATTCCTCTGTTGTGAATACATGATTTAGTTCTATACCCCATTTTTTGGATTGAATTGTTTGGTTTTATTGGTGTTTAACTTCTTGAGTTATTTATATATTTTTTTATATTAGCCATGAGTAACTGAGGGCCAGCAGAAAGAATGGAAACAGGCAACCTCAGGAGATAGGAGGAAGGGGAGACCCTTCAGAATGCAACAGAGACCTGGGAGGTGAGAGACTCTCAGGACTCAAAGGGAGGGACCTTAAATGAAATGCCAGACAGTAGGAAGAGGGAACTTAGAAAGTCCACCTTCAGCAGGAAGACAGGACATCAAGTGAGGGATGGGGTTTTCATCCTACAAATATGGGCCATAATTTTTCCTGTCTGAAAGAATTACAGGGATGAAAATGGAGAGAAGCCTGTGGAAAAGAAGGTCCAGTGACAGGGCCAAAGTGGAATCTAGCTCAAGGCGAGGTCCCAATGCCTGACACTGACTAAGGCTATGGAGCACCCACAAAAAGGCACCTATCACGACTGCACTCCAGAAGACCCAACAAGCAGCTGAAAGACTCAGGTGCAGATATTTGCACACAACCAATGGACAGAAGAAGATGAACCCTGTTGTTGAATTAGGAAATGCTTAAAGAAGCTGAGCAGAAGGGCAATCCTGTAGGAGGACTAGCAGTCTCAAATATACCTGGAGATCAGATTAACTCTCAGACACTGGAACACCAACCAGGTAGCATAGACTGGCTGATATGAGGCCCCCAACTCACATAGAGTAGAGGACTTCTGCATCTGTGTTCATTCAGAGATATTGCACTTAACTCTCAAGAGACTCGATGTCCCATAGAGTTTAGAGGTCAGGTGGTGTTGGGGTTGGGGACATTCATGTGTAGACAAGTGTGTGAGGAGGAGGTATGGGATGTGGAACAGTTGGAGGATGAATGGACAAGGGGGAAAATATGGAGTGTAAAAAATAAATTAATAAAAATAATTAAAAAATAACCAGCGAATGTTATTGCCTGCTATTTTGATGTTAGTGGTTGTATGTGTGTGCTTTCCTTGTTTTTGTTGATATAGAATTATTTATTTTCTGTTTTCTTGGATATAGTAATTCTCCTTGGGCTGGAGATTTTCCTCTAGTATATTGTGTAGGGATAGATTTGTGGATAGACATTGTTTGAATTTGGATTTGTCTTGAAATATCTTGTTTTCTCCATCTATGATGATTGAGAGTTTTTCTGCGTATAGTAGCCTAGGTTGGCACCTATTATGTTTGGGGGTTTTCAAGATATATACCTAGGCCCTTCTAGAATTTAGAATTTGTTGAGAAGTCAGGTGTGAGCTTATTTGTTTGTTACTTTGCCCTTTGTTTGCTACTTTGCCTTCACCCCTTGTCACATTTAATATTCTTTCTTTGTTCTGTAGACTTTCCATTTGATTATTATTTGATAAGAGGATTTTTCTTTTCTAGTCCAATCTAATTGGTGTTCAATAATCTTCTTGTATATTTATAGGCATTACTTTCTTTAGGTTGGGAAAGTTTTCTTCTATGTTTTTTTTTATTGAGAATATTTTCTGGGACTCTTCACCTTCTAATATTGCTATTATTCTTAGGTTAGGTCTTTTCATGTTATACCAGATTACCTACATGTTTTATGTCAGAAAATTTTTATATTTAACATTTTCTTTGATTGATGTATGAATTTCTTCTACTGTATCTTCTATGCCTCAAAATTTCTCTTCAATCTCCTGTATTCTGTTGCTGATGCTTGCTTCTGTTGTCCTTATTCTTGTCCCTAGTTTTTCCATCTCCAGGATTTCCTCAGTTTATGTTTTCTTTATTGCTTCTATTTCCACTTTCGGGTCTTACACAGTTTTATTTATTTCCTTTACCTGTTTAATTGTATTTTCTTATATGTGTTTAAGAGATTTGTTTATTTCCTCTTTAAAAGCTTCTATCATCTTTATAAGATTGGGTTTCAGGTAATTTTCTTATGTTTTGGTTATGTTAGGATATCCACAGCTTTCTATAGTGGGTATCTGTGCTTTGGATGTGTCATATTATTGTTGCTTTTCCTGATTTAGTTCTTTTGAGGGGCCTTTAGCTATCTGGACAGATTTGGTCCCTAGATATTTTTGTTGTAGTAGGTATTGAGATGGGGTAAACTTCAATGGTCTTGGTGTGGCAGGCCTCTGGTAAGTATCCTTGAGCTGCAATGTTACTTATGTATATTATCATATCTTCTGCAACATCAATACTTTGACTTCTTCTATAGTTGATTGCCCTGATGCTATTTGTATTCTGATGTTTATACTGTTTTCTCAAGAGAAGTTTCCAGAAACAAGAAGTCTATTATGTACTCATATATACTATGTGAACCGTCTCTACATTGTAGTTGATCAATAAAATGCTAGAGCCTATGATTGGGCAGTAGAGGGAAAAGATGAGATTGGAGGTTCTAAAGTAGGGAGGACAAACACATGGAAAGAAGGAAGAGAATGGCAGAGGGAAAGAGAGGAGGGAGGAAGAAAAAGAGATGCCATGATAGACCAGAATTGTGTGGTTAGGAGAAACTACATATGGCAATAAGTCTTAGAACTGGGGAATAAGTTAGCATAGTGCTAGTTCTGTCCATTCTAGGCATTTGGCTTATAATTATAGTAACTGAATTGTGTATATTTAACATAGGCTTACTAGGGTTAGAAATTCCAGCAACATTCTTCTCTTCCAATATTTTGTCTCCTTGAGGTCCTTTAATTGTCTTATTGATCTACCTAGAATGTCAAGTACTATGTTCAATACATATGGAGAAAGTGGTCAGCCTTGTCTTGTTCTGGATTTTAATGGAATTGCTTTAAATTCCTCTCCATTTTATTTAATGCTGGCGATTTGCTTGCTTGGATTGCTTTTATAAACTTTAGGTATACACCTCATATTCCTAATCTCTCCAAGACTTTTATTTTGAAGGGATGTTGGGTTTTGTCAAAGCATATTTAACCCTCCAGTGATTATATTGATGGATTTTCATATACTGAACCATCCCTGCATCCCTGGGATAAAACCTACTTCATTATGATGGAAAATGTTTTTAATGTGTTATTGGATTCAGTATGAGTATTTTGTTGAGTATTTTTGTATTATTGTTCATAAAGCAGTCTGGAGTTGTCTTTCTTTGTTGAGTCTTTGTGTGGTGGTTTAGGTATTAGAGTGACTGTGGCTTCATAGAATGACTTTGACCATGTTCCTTCCATTTATATTTTTGGGAATAGCTTAAGGAATATTGGTACTAGCACTTTTTTGAAAGTCTGGTAAAATTCTGTTCTAAAACCATCTGGGCCTTAGATGTTCTTGAGAGAGTGAGGTGGGAGAGTTTTAATTATTGCTTCTATTTCTTTAGGGGATATAGGAATATTTCTCTAGTTTAACTTGACCTTGATTTAACTTAGTGAGTGGGATATATTTAGAAAATCACCCTTTTTTTTTTTTTTTTTTTTTTTTTTTTTTTTTTTTTTTTAGATTATTCAGCACAGACTGTTGAAAAAAACACTAAGGATTCTTTGAGTTTCCTCAGTGTCTATTCTTTAATTTCTGATTTTGGTAATGTAGATACTGGCTCCATGCCTTTTAATTAATTTGGGTAAAGGTTTATCTTTCTGAATTTCTCTAAGAACCAGCTCTTGGTTTTATTGATTATTTGGTTTTATTGACTCTTTGTTTCTAATTGATGGATTTCAGCCCTGAGCTTAATTATTTCCTACCCTCTACCTTCTTGGATGTGCTTGCTTCTTTTTTTACTAGAGCTTGCAGATGTACCTTTAAATTGCTAGTTTAAGAGCTCTTTAATTTCTTCATGAAGACATTTAGTTATATAACTTTACTCTTAGGACTGCTTTCATAGTGTTCTATATGTTTGGATATGTTGTGTCTTCATTGCCATTGATACCTTAGAAATTGATTTCTTTTTTATTTCCTCCCTGAACCAGTGACCATTGAGTACAGAGTTGTTCAATTTCCATGAATTTGTTGGCTTTCTTTTATTTCTGTTGTTGCTGAAGTTCAGCTTTCATCCTTGTTGGTATGATAAGATACATGGAATTATTTTTATTATATCTGTAAGACTTACTTTGAAACTGATTATATGGTTAATTTTAGAGAAGTTTCCATGAGGTGCTGAGAAGGTATATTATTTTCAGTTTGAGTGAAAGGTTCTGTCGAAATCTTTTAGATCCATTTGACTAATAACCCCTGTTAGTTTCCTTTCTTTATTTAGTTTCTGTCATAATAACCTGTCCATTGTTGAGAGTGGGATGCTGAAATCTGCCACTATTAAAATGTTTGGGGTCCAATGTGTTGATTAAGTTTTAGTGATGTTTCTTCTATGGAAGTAGAGGCCTTGTGTTTGGGACATCGATGTTCAGAGTTGAGATGTCATCTGGGTGGATCTAGTTCTTTGATGAGTATGAAGTGTCCTTACCCATCTGTTTTTATTACTTTTGATTGAAAGTCTGTTTCATTTGATATTAGAATGGCCACCCCAGCTTTTGGCTTTCATCTGTTTGCTTTGGAAAAAATTTTATAGCCCTTTACTCTAAAGTAATTTCTACCCTTGTTGCTGAGATATGTATCTTGTATTCAACAGAATGAAGAATCCATTCTGTTAGTTTGTGTCTTTTTATTGGGGAAATGAGTCTACTGGTTTGAAAAATATTAATGACCAGTAATCATTAATTCTTGTAGTCATGATTATAAGTTTGAATTTCTTTTGCTTCAGTTGTCTTAGAATATCCCGGGTTTGCTGAAATGGGACAGCTTTGCCCTGAATGTGCCAAGTTACCCTAGATCTTCATGTTTGTGTTCTTATTATGGCCTCTCACCATCTGATTGTCCCTGGCTGGATGTTCTTGTTGTAGCATGTATTGGTAAGTTAGTCCTATTCTGAATGTTCACCACGCAGCACATTCCTGTTGGGCAGCTTGCGAGTGGATGTTCTTGGTGTATCAGGTCTTACTTGTAGGCCTAGATGTTTGTTGTTCAGTTGTCTTGATGGAGACAGGCAGAGTGGTGACTAGACAATGAAGCTTGTGAAGACAACCCACAGGTAGCTTAGGGCATCTGGGTATTTCCCAGGTGATTGTCCAGGAAATATGGGGGAAGGGGCCTGACTTTGTTGGGGTGGCATAAATGTTCCTTGTTTGGCTTGCCTGATGGAAGATGGCAGAGCAGTGACCAGACAATGGACATCAAGTGATAGGATGCAAGTAACTGAGGGTACCTAGGCATGCCCTTGGGGAAAGGCAGAGGCATGGAAGTGAGGGATCTAATCTGGTTGGTTACTGTTGGGCAGGCGTAATGGACACTGGCCTTGAAATGGTCAGACAATGGAGCTCCGGGGCAATTTTCAATATTTTCTAATGTATAAAACCCAACATACTAGGCAGCTTTGCTGATAATCTACCAAATGACTTGCTTGTTGTCAGTCCTAGTTACCATTTAATTGCTGTGAGGAGAAAATTTGACCACAGAAACTCTTATGAAGAAAAACATTAATTTGGGGATGCCTTATAGTTTCTGATGTCTTGAATAACCCTTATCAGCTGAAATGAAGGATACTCATATCTCCTATTAGGGATTTTTTTTTTGGTAGTTTTGGCTCTTTAAGGGAAAATTCTTAACCCAGGTAAGAATGTATTATCTATCTATCTATCTATCTATCTATCTATCTATCTATCTATCTATCTATCTATCTATCTGTCTATCTATTTACACACACACAAAATTCTGTATATATATGTATATATATGTACATATATGAATATATGTATATATACAGAATTTTGTGTGTGTATTAGAAGTTTTATATAATTAATTATATAATTAAAAGTGTTTTGTGATACATGCCTTTAATCCCAGAACTTGGGAGGCAGAGGCAGGCAGATTTCTGAGTTTGAGGCCAGCCTGGTCTACAGAGAGAGTTCCAGGACAGCCAGGGCTATACAGATAAACCCTGTCTCGAAAAAAAAAAAGTGTTTTGTTTAATAAAATTTCAAATATCCTTTCCATTTTTTTTTACCTTCCTCCATAAATCTTCAGTATTTAAAGAGATAGCCCACATTTCCTTTCCCTAATCAGGTCTCTTGTATACTAGTCTTTCCTTCTTTGTAGCTACCCAAAACTACTACTCTGGTAAGAGCCACATTTAATTTCCAGGTTTGGTCAGTTTCTCCAGAATATGTACTCACATTTGAATATTTTGTGCTAGAAGACTTAGATGAAAGATTATGCAATGATTGTCTTTTTTGGTCTGGGTTCTTCATTAGATTCATTAGATATAATCTTATTTATTTATTTTTGTATTGGATATCAAAACAGCCATTATTTATTGGATATTTTCTTTGTTTACATTTCAAACCATTCCCCCCCACAAAACACCCCTATCCAATTTGCTGTCCACCTGCTTCTATGAGGATGTTCCCCAACCCACCCACTCCCAGCTCCATGCCCTCATATTCACCTTCACTAGGACATTAAGCCTTCACAGGATCAAGGGTCTCTCCTTCCATTACTACCTGACAAGGCCATCCTCTGCTATATATGAAGCTGGATCCATGGTTCCTCCATGTATACTCCTTGGTTGGTGGTTTAGTTTCTGGGAGCTCTGGGGGTCAGGGGTCTGGTTGGTTGATATTATTGTTTTTCCTATGGAGTTGCAAACACCTTCAGCTCCTTTCAGCCCTTTCTCTAACTCCACCATTGGAGATCCCGTGCTCTGTTCAATGGTTGGCTGTATGCAACTGCCTTTGTATTTGACAGACTCTGTCAGAGCCTCTTACGAGACAGTTATATCAGGCTCCTTTCAGCATGTACTTCTTGTCATCCACAATAGTATCTGCATTTGATGACTGTATATGGAATGGATCCCCATGTGTGGCAGTCTCTGCATGGCCTGTCCTTCAGTCTCCGCTCAACACTTTGTCTCTGTATTTGCTCCTGGAAGTATTTTGTCCCACCATCTAAGAAGGACTGAAACACCCACACTTTGGTCTTTTTTTCTTCTTGAGCTTCATGTGGTCTATGAATTGTATCTTGGGTATTCTAAGCTTTTGGGCTATTATTCACTTCTCAGTGAGTACATACCACATATGTTCCTTTGTGATTGGGTTACATTACTCAGGATGATATTTTCTAGTTCCATCCATTTGCCTAAGAATTTCATGAAGTAATTGTCTTTAATAGCTAAGTAGTGCACCATTGTGTAAATGTACAACATTCTCTGTATCCATTCCTCTGTTGAAGGATATCTGAGTTCTTTCCGGCTTCTGGCTACTATAAATAAGGCTACTATGAACATAGTAGCACATGTATCATTGCTATATGTTGGAGAATAATTTGGGTATAGACCCAGGAGTGATATAGCTGTGTCCTCAGGTAGTTCTATGTCCAATTTTCTGAGGAACTTCAGACTGATTTCCAGAGTGGTTGTACCAGCTTGCAATCCCACCATCAATGGATGAGTTTGTTTTTAATTTCTGAGTAGTACTCCATTGTGTAAATGTACCACATTTTCTGTATCCATTCCTTTGTTGAGGGACATCTGGGTTCTTTCCAACTTCTGGCTATTATAAATAAGGCTGCTATGAACATAGTGGAGCATGTGTCCTTATTACAAGTTGGAGCATCTTCTGGGTATATGACCAGAAGATATTGCTGGGTCTTCCAGTATTAATATGTCCAATTTTCTGAAGAACCGCCAGACTGATTTCCAAAGTGGTTGTACCAGCTTGCGATCCCACCAGCAATGGAGAAGTGTTCCTCTTTCAATTTGGAGTTATTTTTATGTAATGTAATAGACAGAGGTATAATTTCATTCATTTGCATCTGGAAATCCAGTTTTTCCATCACCATTTACTGACAAGGCTCTTTCCCCTCCAGCATATGATGTTGGAATCATTGCTAATAATTGCGGACTGAGATACATATACTCATACTTGATTTGTATAATTATTCTACATGTCTTATTGTGCCAATATTATGATGATTTTGATTTTATGGCTCAGTAATATATCTTAGCATATAGAATAGAAATTTCTTCATCTCCCTCCTATGCAGATTGTTTTGGGCATCTGGAATCATTATGACTCTATATGTGTTTTAGGAGAGATATTATCTGTTTTTGTGAAGATTAAGATAGGGATTTTGATTAAGGTCGCATTGAATCTATAAACAGATTTTGGAAAGCCAATCATTTTCACAATGCTCTTTCTACTTCTGGACATGAGACCTGGGCTATATTTGGCATATTGTGGGAAAGTGTGGACAGGAGAAAATATATAATAAATTTTTTAAAAATCCAGACACAACACATCCAGGAAATCTGAGACACTATGAAAAGAGCAAATCTACAAGTAACAGAAATAGAGGGAGGAATATAAATTACAAAACCACAGCAAATATTTTCAACAAAATCAAACAGGAAATTCTACCTAAACTAAAAAACAAAATGCTTATGAATAAACATACAGAACAGCAAGCAGACTAGACTGAAAAGAAATTCCCTGTGGTATATAATAATCAAAATACAAAATTCACAGAGACCCATCCCATCAGCAAGCACCAACACTGACTCTATTAATGATACTCTGTTATACTTGCAGACAGCAGCCTAGCATGACTGTCCTCTCAGAGGCTTCCTCCAGGAACTGGCTGGAACAAATAGACAAACCCATATCCAAACATAGGATGGAGCTTGGGCACTCTTATAGATGAGTTGGGGGAAGGATTGAGGGCCCCAAAGTGTTAACTAAGCTAGGCCCTTAGTGCTCTCAGAGACTGGGCCACGAAACAAGTAGCATACAGTGTCTGGGTCTAGGACTCTAGCACACATGTAACAGACATTCAGCTCATTCTTCATGTGGGTTTCAAACAACTGGAACAGGAATGTCCCTAAAATTTTTGTCGGTCTGTGAAATCCTTTCCCCTAATTGGGCTGCCTTCTCTTGACTCAGTGAGGGATGATTGGTTAAATCTACACAAAACTTTATGCTCTGGGTTGGGGAGATACCCAGTGGTAGCCACACTGTCTCAGAGAAAGCAGTGGTTGGGGAACTACATGAGGAGGGAACAGGAGGGGGCAGCAATAAGGTTATAAAATGAAGAAATAAGTTAATTAATGAAAAAAGTTGCAAAGAAAAAAAAACAACAACAAACATATATGCAAACTTAGTAGCCTAACATCTTACTTATCAATGGAGACTCTTATAAACCAGAGAGGCTGAACGAATGTTCTACAAACTTCAGGAGACCTCAAATATTATCCCTGACTATCATTCCTAGAAAAAATTTCAATCACAAGATAAGGAGAAAGAAAGTCATTCCATGATAAAAACTAAATTCAATCATTATCTATACATCCAGACCTACAGAAAGCATGAGAAGAAAACCTACAATGTAAACAGGTTAACCACACCTAAGAAAACAAAAGGGACATATAATGCCAAACAAGCAAATCAAAAAAGAACAAGCACACACCACAACAACAAAATAACAAGAATTAACAAATACTGCTCACTGATAACTCTTAAAAGCAATATTTTCCAATCCCCAACACATTGGATTCAAAAATAAAATCCATATTTTTACTGCATCCAGGAAACACACTGATGTCAAGGATAGACATTACGTCAAGGTAAAATTATGGAAAAAAGATATTTTAAGCCAATAAGTGAATACACCTAAGAAGGAAGCTAGTATAGTCATTTTAATATCTGCAAAAATAGAATTCAAAACACAACTAATTAGAAGACTACATACTCATGAAAGGAAAAATCCACCAAGAGGATATTACAATTCTTGATATATACATACCCATACAAAGGCATGCAAGTTCATACATCTTAAATTACATATTGACTCTCACACATGTGTGATTTTAATACTACATATTCACCAAAACACTGGTCATCCAGACAAAAACTAAAAATATAAATGTTGGAGCTAATTTTTATCACAGACCTAAGGGATATAGTAGATATTTACAGAACACTACTCAAACACAAAAGAGTATAACTTCTTCTCAATAAGCTTATGGAAATTTCTCCAAAATTGGCCACACAAGGGGAGACAGAGCAAGTTTCAAAAAATATAAGAAAATTGAAACAACAGCCTAGACCCTATCTGACCATTCCAGAAAAGGAGGGGGGGGCTACAGAATGTGAAAATATGTTTACTAACTCCATATTTTATAGAGAGCTAATATCCAAACTATATAAAGACCCAAATTGTACATTATAAAAACAAGAAACCAAATTGTAAAAGTGGGGTATAATCCTAAAGAGATATTATCAAAGAAGGAAGCTCAAATGGATCATAAGCATTTAAGATATAAGTCAACAACATTAGCCATTAGGTAAATGCAAATTAGTATTACTTTGTGATTTCATCATACACACAGAATGACCAATAGTAATAAAACAAAGCATTGTTCATGTTGCTGAGGATGTAGAATGAATCGAATAGTCAACCATTGCTGATTAGACTGAAAACTTGTATAGCCTTTAGAAAAATCACTTTGGTAGCTCCATACTAATATAGGAATTAATCTACCTATAAATCCAGCTATACCACTCTTGGGCATAAGCCTATTCCACTAGAGACATTTGGTCAACCACATCCATTGTTACTTTATTGCTTAAAGCCAGGAATTAGAAACATCCTATGTATATATACATCTATAGATTGTGAAAATATGTTACATTTATATAAATGTATATTACTCAGCCAGTAAAGAAAATAAAATCCTGTCTCCTCACCCAATAACAGATGAAGTTCCTCTCTTCCACCCCTGTCTCACATACACTTTCCCTCCCAGTTCTCTCCCTCTCTCTCTCCAACCTTGTGATTACATTTTTCTTCCTCCCAAGTGGGACTGAGGTGTCCTTACTTTGACCATTTAGCTTATTGAGCTTTTTGAGTTCAGTGGACTGTATTTTGGGTATTATGTACATTTTTGTTTGTTTGTTTTTTTTTGGCTAATATTCACTTACTAGTGAGTACATACTATGCATGTACTTTTGGCTCTGAGTTACCTCACTCACAATGATATGTTCTAGCTCCATCAATTTGCTGAAACACTCATGATGTCTTCATTTTTAATAGCTGAGTAGTATTCCATTGTGTAAGTGAATCACATTTTCTGTATCATTCTACTATCATAGGATATCTGGGTTGTTTCCAGATTCTGGCTATCACAAATAAGGCTGCTATGAACATAGTGGAACATGTGCCCCTGTGGCATGGTGGGGCATCTTTTGGCTATATTCCCAAGAGTGAAATAGCTGGTTCTTCAGGTAGATCAATTTCCAATTTTCTGAGGAACCTCCAGATTGATTTCCAGAGTGGTTGTACCAGTTTACTTTTCCAAGAGCAAAGGAGAAGTGTTCCTCTTTCTCCACATCCTCACCAACATATGTTTTTACCTGAGGTTTTGATCTTAGTCATTCTGATTGGTGTAAGGTGGAATCTCAGGGTCATTTTGATTTGCATTTCTCTGATCACTTAGGACTTTGAACATTTCTTTAGGCGCTTTTCAGCCATTTGAGATTCCTCTGTTGTGAATTCTCGGTTTAGTTCTATATCTCATTTTTTGATTGGGTTGTTTGATTTTGTTGGTGGTTAGCTTCTTGAGTTATTTATATGTTTTGGACATCAGCCCTCTCTCAGATGTGGGGTTTAAAGAAGATGTTTCCCTAATCTGTAGGTTGCCAATTTGACTTATTGACTATGTCCTTTGACTTACAGAAGAAGCTTTCCAGTTTTATGAGGTCCCATTTAACAACTCTTAATCTTAGAGATAAACCATTGGAGTTCTGTTTAGGAAATTTCTCCCTGTGCCAATACATTCAAGGTTCTTTCCCACTTTCTCTTCTATTAGATTCAGTGTATCTGGTTTTGTGTTGAGGTCTTTGATCCACTTGGACTTGAGCTTTGTGCATGGTGACAAATATAGGTCTATTTTCATTTTTCTACATACAGACAGCCAGTTAGATCTGGACCATTTATTGAAGATGGTTTCTTTTTTCCATTGTATATTTTTGCCTTCTTTGTCAAAGATCAAGTGTCCATACATGTGTTTTTATTTTGGGGTCCTCAGTTCTATTCCATGGATATATGTGTCTGTCTCTGTACCAATACTGTGCAGTTTTTATCACTATTACTCTGTAGTAAAGCATGAGGTCAGTCATGGTGATTCCCCAAGCTGTTGTTTTGTTGTTAAGGATTATTTTCACTATCCTGATTTTTTGTGTTTGTTTTTGTTTTTTTGTTTTTGGTTTTTGTTTTTGTTTTTTGCCTTTCTAGGTGAATTTGAGAATTGATCTTTTTCCATGTCTTTATAGAACTGTGTTGGGATTTTGATTGGGATTGCATTGAATATGTAGATTGTCTTTGGTAGGATGACTATCTTTTTACTATAATAATTCTGTCAATACATGAGCATGGGAGATCTCTCCATTTTCTGAGATCTTCTTTGATTTCCTTCTTGAGAGACTTCAAGTTATTGTCATGCAAGTCTTTCATTTGCTTGATTAGAGTTACCCTAAGATGTTTTATATTATCTGTGGCTATTGTAAAGGTAGTTGTTTCCTTAATTTCTTTCTCAGAGTGTTTTTCATTTGTATAAAGGAAGGCTTCTAATTTATTGGAGTTAATTTTATATCCAGCCACTTTGTTGAAGTTGTTTAGCAGCTGGAGAAGTTCTCTGGTAGAATTTTTGGGGTCACTTATACATACTATCATGTCATCTGCAAATAATACCTTTATTTCTTCTGTGCCAATTTATATCCCCTTGATCTCTTTTTGTTGTCTTGTTGTAGCAAGCACTTTGAGTACTATGTTGAAGAGATATGAAGAGAATAGGAATTCTTGTCTTATCCCAATTTTCATGGGATTGCTTCAAGTATGTCTTCATTTAATTTGATATTGGTTGTTTGTTTGCCATAAATTGCTTTTATTATGTTTAGTTATGGGCCTTGAATTCCTGATTACTCCAATACTTTTAACATTAAAAGGATGTTCTATGTTGTCAAATAATTTTTCTGCATCTAAGGAGTTAATCGTATGTATTTTTTTCTTTGAGTTTGTTTGTATAGTGGATTGTTAATGGATTCTTGTATATTGAAACAACCTTGCATCCCCAGAATGAATCATACTTGATGGTAGTTAATTATGGTTTTGATGTGTTCTTGGATTTGGTTTACAAGTATTTTATTGAGTATTTTTGCATCACTATTGAAAAATGAGATTGGTCTGCAGTCCTCCTTTTTGTTTGGGCCGTTGTATGGTTTAGGTATCAGAGTAATAGTGGCTTCATAGAATAAATTAGGTAGTGTTCGTTTTGTTTATATTTTATGGAATAGTTTTAAGAATATTATTATCATGTCTTCTTTGAAGTTCTGGTAGAATTCTGCACTAAATCCATCTGGTCCCGGGGTATATTTGGTTGGAAGGTTTTTAATGATTTCTTCTATTTCTTCATGTGGTGTGGGCCTGTTTAGACAGTTTACTCACTCTTGATTTAACTTTGGTATGTGATATCTGTCTACAAAACTACCTATTTCATCTATATTTTCCAGTTCTGTGGAGTATAGGCTTTTTTAGTAGAATGTGATGATTTTTAAAATTTCTTCCATTTCTGTTGTTATGCCTCCATTTTCATTTCTGATTTTGTTCATTTGGATACTGTCTCTGAACCCTTAGCAGAAAGAATGGAAACAAGCAACCTCAGGAAATAGGAGGTTGGGCTGGGGGTGGTGGTGGGGGTGAGGGCTACAGAATGCAACAGAGACCTGGGAGGCAAGAGACTCTTAGGATTCAAAGGGAGTGACCTTAGATGAAATGCCATACAGTGGGAAGAAAGAACTTGTAGACTCAGTCTCCAGCAGAATAACAGGGCATCAAGTGAGGGATGGTGTTGCCTTTCCACAGTCAAATCTCTGACCCATAATTGTTCCTGTCTGAAAGAATTGCATGGATGGAAACAGAGAAGATCCTGAGGAAAAGAAGGTCCAGTGGCAGACCCAAATTGGGATCTGGCTCAAGGAGAGGCCCCAAGGCCTGAAAGACACTATTACTGAGGCTATGGTCTAGTCACAAAAAAGGAACCTATCATGACTACCCTCCAAAAGACCCAACAAGCAGCTTAAAGAGTCAGATGCAGATGTTTATTCCCAACCTGTGCACAGAAGCTGCTGACCTCTAGTTGAATTAGGGAAAAGCTAGAAGAAGCTGAGGAGGAGGGAGACCCTGTAGGAGGACCAGCAGTCTCAATTAACCTGGACCCCTGACATCTCTCAAACACTGGACCACTAACCTGGCAGCATACATCAGCTGATATGAGGCCCCCAACACATATACAGAAGACTGCCAGGTCTGGGTTCAGTCAGAGAAGATGCACCCAACCCTCAATAGAATGTAGGCCCCAGGGAGCTTAGTGGTCTGGTGGGGTGGGGTGGGGTTGGGTGGGGTTGGGGGTTGGGGACATCCATGTGGAGACAGGGGATGGGGAAGAAGTATGGGATGTGGAACAGTGGGAGGGTAGACCAGAAGAGGAATATAATTTGGAGTGTTAAATAAATAAAAAATAAATAAAAGATTGAAAAAAAGAAAAGAAAAAGGAAAAAATTATAAAAGTCACAGGTTAATGGATGGAACTGGGGGAAAAAATCCATCCTGAGTGAAGTAACCAGATCAGGAACAATAAATATTGTATGTATTCATTTATATGTAGTAGTACCATTTAAGTCAATGATAAGAAACCTACAAAACATTGAACTAAAGAGATTACATAATGAACAAGGGTCCAGGTAAAAGGAATAGATCTCCCTCTTCAGTAGAAATAGAATAGATGTGATATATATATATATCACACTTTCCTTATCCATCCATCTATTGAGAATATATAAAGTGTTTCCAATTCCTGGCTATTAGCAATAGAGCAGTAATGAACATGGTTGACCAAATATCTTCTCTGTTTTTGCAGTGGAATGGCAATATATATATATGCAAAATAAATGAAATCACCAAATAATAGGGGATAAATACCCCCAACTTGTTATCTTTTGTTTCCAAAAGAAGTTTCCAGTACTGAAAATGAATTACATCTAATTCTATTGCTGGCCAAATGTCTCCCATGTAATCCCACAAGTATCCAAGCTTTGGCCACATATATAGGTTGCTCTCAATTGACTAAGAGCAAGGCCATATTGCTGAAGACAATGCCTATACAACAGGGTAAGTTCAGCTGATATCTACCTAGAACTCTCACCTCATATGGGCCATGTTCTTAATATGGGAAACTACTACACAAGAGAAAGATAAGCACCAAGTCATCTACAATTCTGTCCTGCCTTCAATGTATGCTACTGAAATGGTGAAACAGAGCCTTTCAGAGAGACTAAATTTTTTAAATGATCTTAGGTTTTACAAAATATTTTGCATTTTTAAGGCCTGAGCATCGGCAACAGACATCTTGGTTCTGGGACCCCGCCCAGTGTATCCTGCACAGGCTGCTGGCCACGTTCCCAGCCAGAGGATAGGGATCTGCCCAGTGCGGGAGCGCTTTGCCTGAGCATTGGCAGCAGACATCTTGGTTCCGGGACCCTGCCAAGTGTATCCTGCACAGGTGAGAGTACGGAATACAGAAGCTAAAAGCTTCTGGGACAGGGGGGAACCACAGAGCTTCTAAGGCAGCCCCCTTTTTGGGCCCCAGGCAGCGCTTTGCCTGAGCATCGGCAGCAGACATCTTGGTTCCAGGACCCCGCCGAGTGTATCCTGCACAGCTCCAGAGAATACCAAATGGCGAAAGGCAAATGTAAGAATCCTACTAACAGAAATCAAGACCATTCACCATCATCAGAACGCAGCACTCCCACCCCACCTAGTCCTGGGCACCCCAACACAACCGAAAAGCTAGACACGGATTTAAAAGCATATCTCATGATGATGGTAAAGGAGATAAAGAAGGAATTTAATAACTCACGAAAAACAGGAAAACACATCCAAACAGGTGATGGAAATGAACAAAACCATACTAGAACTAAAAAGGGAAGTAGACACAATAAAGAAAACCAAAAGTGAGGCAACGCTGGAGATAAAAGCCCTAGAAAAGAAATCTGGACCCATAGACGCGAACATCAGCAACAGAATACAAGAGATAGAAGAGAGAATCTCAGGTGCAGAAGATTCCATAGAGAACATCTGCACAACAGAAAGAAAATACAAAATGCAGAAGGATCCTAACTCAAAACATCCAGGAAATACAGGACACAATGAGAAGACCAAACCTACAGATAATAGGAGTTGATGAGAATTGAAGATGAAGATATTCAACTTAAAGGGCCAGCAAATATCTTCAACAAAATTAGAGAAGAAAACTTCCCAAACATAAAGAAAGAGATGCCCATGATCATAAAAGAAGCCTACAGAACTACAAATAGACAGGACCAGAAAAGAAATTCCTCCCGACACATAATAATCAGAACAACAAATGCACTAAATAAAGATAGAATATTAAAAGCAGTAAGGGAGAAAGGTCAAGTAACATATAAAGGCAGGCCTATCAGAATTACACCAGACTTTTAACCAGAGACTATGAAAGCAAGAAGGGACTGGACAGATGTTATACAGACACTAAGAGAACACAAATGCCAGCCCAGGCTACAATACCCGGCCAAACTCTCAATTACCATAGATGGAAAAACCAAAGTATTCCACGACAAAACCAAATTCACACATTATCTTTCCAAGAATCCAGGCTTCAAAGGATAATAACAGAAACAAACTAATACAAAGAAGGAAATCACACCCTAGAAAAAGCAAGAAAGTAATCCCTCAACAAACCAAAAAGAAGACAGCCACAAGAACAGAATGCCAACTCTAATAACAAAAATAAAAGGTAGCAACAATTAATTTTCCTTAATATCTCTTAATATCAATGGACTCAATTCCCCCATAAAAAGGCATAGACTAACAGACTGGCTATACAAACAGGACCCAACATTCTGCTGCTTACAGGAAACCCATCTCAGGGAAAAAGACAGACACTACCTCAGCGTGAAAGGCTGGAAAACAACTTTCCAAGCAAACGGTCTGAAGAAACAAGCTGGAGTAGCCATTCTAATATCGAATAAAATCGACTTCCAACCCAAAGTTATCAAAAAAGACAAGGAGGGACACTTCATACTCATCAAAGGTAAAATCCTCCAAGAGGAACTCTCAATTCTCAATATATATGCTCCAAATGCAAGAGCAGCCACACTCATTAAAGACACATTAGTAAAGCTCAAAGCACACATTGCATGTCACACAATAATAGTGGGAGACTTCAACACACCACTTTCATCAATGGACAAATCATGGAAACAGAAACTAAACAAGGACACAGTGAAACTTACAGAAGTTATGACACAAATGGACTTAACAGATATCTACAGAACATTTTATCCTAAAACAAAAGGATATACTTTCTTCTCAGCACCTCATGGGACCTTCTCCAAAATTGACCATATAATTGGTCACAAAACAGGCCTCAACAGCTACAAAAATATTGAAATTGTCCCATGTATCCTATCAGACCACCATGGCCTAAGGCTGATCTTCAATAACAACATAAATAATGGAAAGCCAACATTCACGTTGAAAATGAACAACACCCTTCTCAATGATACCTTGGTCAAGGAAGGAATAAAGAAAGAAATTAAAGACTTTTTAGAGTTGAATGAAAATGAAGCCACAACATACCCAAACCTATGGGACACAATGAAAGCATTTCTAAGAGGGAAACTCATAGCTTTGAGTGCCTCCAAAAAGAAACTGGAGAGAGCACATACTAGCAGCTTGACAACACATCTAAAAGCTCTAGAAAAAAAGGAAGAAAATTCGCCCAAGATGAGTAGACGACAGGAAATAATCAAACTAAGGGGTGAAATCAACCAAGTGGAAACAAGAAGAATATTCAAAGAATTAACCAAACGAGGAGTTGGTTCTTGGAGAAAATCAACAAGAAAGATAAACGCTTAGCCAGACTCACTAGAGGGCACAGGGACAACATCCTAATTAACAAAATCAGAAATGAAAAAGGAGACATAACAACAGATCCTGAAGAAATCCAAAACACCATCAGATCCTTCTACAAAAGGCTATACTCAACAAAACTGGAAAACCTGGACAAAATGGACAAATTTCTAGACAAATACCAGGTACCAAAGTTAAAGCAGGATCAAATTAACGATCTAAACAGTCCCGTATCCCCTAAAAAAATAGAAGCAGTCATTAATAGTCTCCCAGCCAAAAAAAATCCCAGGACCAGATGGGTTTAGTGCAGATCTAAGAAGATCTAATTCCAGTTATGCACAAATTATTCCAAAAATAGAAGTAGAAGGAACTCTACCCAACTCTTTCTATGAATCCACAAAAACTCTTATACCTAAACCACAGGAAGGTCCAACAAATATAGAGAACTTCAGACCAATTTCTCTTATGAATATAGATGCAAAAATCCTCAATAAAATTCTCGCTAACCGAATCCAAGAACACATTAAAGCAATCATCCATCCTGACCAAGTAGGTTTTATTCCAAAGATGCAGGATGGTTTAATATACGGAAATCCATCAACATAATCCATTATATAAACAAACTCAAAGACAAAAACCACATGATCATCTCGTTAGATGCGGAAAAAGCATTCGACAAGATCCAGCACCCATACATTATAAAAGTCTTGGAAAGATCAGGAATTCAAGGCCCATACCTAAACATGATAAAAGTAATCTACAGCAAACCAGTAGCCAACATCAAAGTAAATGGTGAGAAGCTTGAAGCAATCCCACTAAATCAAGGACTAGACAATGCTGTCCACTCTCTCCATACCTATTCAACATTGTACTTGAAGTCCTAGCCGGAGCAATTCGACAACAAAAGGAGATCAAGGAGATACAAATTGGAATAGATGAAGTCAAAATATCACTTTTTGCAGATTATATGATAGTATATATAAGTGACCCTAAAAATTCCACCAGAGAACTCCTAAAACTGATAAACAGCTTCGGTGAAGTAGCTGGATATAAAATAAACTCAAACAAGTCAATGGCCTTTCTCTACACAAAGAATAAACAGGCTGAGAAAGAAATTAGGGAAACAACACCGTTCTCAATAGTCACAAATAATATAAAATACCTTGGTATGACTCTAACTAAGGAAGGGAAAGATCTGTATGATAAGAACTTCAAGTCTCTGAAGAAAGAAATTAAAGAAGATCTCAGAAGATGGAAAGATCTCCCATGCTCATGGATTGGCAGGATCAACATTGTAAAAATGGTTATCTTGCCAAAAGCAATCTACACATTCAATGCAATCCCCATCAAAATTCTAACTCAATTCTTCAATGAATTAGAAAGAGCAATCTGCAAATTCATCTGGAATAACAAAAAACCTAGGATAGCAAAAACTCTTCTCAAGGATAAAAGAACCTCTGGTGGAATCACCATCTCTGACCTAAAGCTTTACTACAGAGCAATTGTGATAAAAACTGCATGGTACTTGTGTAGTGACAGAGAAGTAGACCAAAGGAATAGAATTGAAGACCCAGAAATGAACCCACACACCTATGGTCACTTGATCTTCGACAAGGGAGCTAAAACCATCCAGTGGAAGAAAGACAGCATTTTCAACAAATGGTGCTGGCACAACTGGTTGTTATCATGTAGAAGAATGCGAATCGATCCATACTTATCTCCTTGTACTCTGGTCAAATCTAAGTGGATCAAGGAACTTCACATAAAACCAGAGACACTGAAACTTATAGAGGAGAAAATGGGGAAAAGCCTCAAAGATATGGGCATAGGGGGAAAATTCCTGAATAGAACAGCAATGGATTGCGCTGTAAGATCTAGAATTGACAAATGGGACCTCATGAAACTTCAAAGCTTCTGCAAGGCAAAAGATACCGTCAATAAGACAAAAAGATCACCAACAGATTGGGAAAGGATCTTTACCTATCCTAAATCAGATAGGGGACTAATATCCAATATATATAAAGAACTCAAGAAGGTGGACTCCAGAAAATCAAATAACCCCATTAAAAAATGGGGCTCAGAAGTGAACAAAGAATTCTCACCTGAGGAATACCGAATGGCAGAGAAGCACCTGAAAAAATGTTCAACATCCTTAATCATCAGGGAAATGCAAATCAAAACAACCCTGAGATTCCACCTCACACCAGTCAGAATGGCTAAGATCAAAAATTCAGGTGACAGCAGATGCTGGCGAGAATGTAGAGAAAGAGGAACACTCCTCCATTGTTGGTTGGATTGCAAGCTTGTACAACCACTCTGAAAATCAGTCTGGCGGTTCCTCAGAAAATTGGGCATAGTACTACCGGAGGATCCAGCAATACCTCTCCTGTGCGTATATCAAGAAGATGTCCCAACCGGTAAGAAGGACACATGCTCCACTATGTTCATAGCAGCCTTATTTATAATAGCCAGAAGCTGGAAAGAACCCAGATGCCCCTCAACAGAGGAATGGATACAGAAAATGTGGTACATTTACACAATGGAGTACTACTCAGCTATTAAAAAGAATGAATTTATGAAATTCCTAGGCAAATGGATGGACCTGGAGGGCATCATCCTGAGTGAGTAACCCAATCACAAAGGAACTCACACAATATGTACTCTCTGATAAGTGGATATTAGTCCAAAACTTAGGATACCCAAGATATAAGATACAATTTGCTAAACGCATGAAACTCTAGAAGAATGAAGACCAAAGTGTGGACACTGTGCCCCTTCTTAGAATTGGGAACAAAACACCCATGGAAGGAATTACAGAGACAAAGTTTGGAGCTGTGACAAAAGGATGGACCATCTAGAGACTGCCACATCCAGGGATCCACCCCAGAATCAGCTTCCAAACTCTGACACCATTGCATACACTAGCAAGATTTTGCTGAAAGGACTCAGATATAGCTGTCTCTTGTGAGACTATTCTGGGGCCTAGCAAATACAGAAGTGGATGCTCACAGTCAGCTAATGGATGGATCACAGGGCTCCCAATGGAGGAGCTAGAGAAAGTACCTAAGGAGCTAAAGGGATCTCCAACCCTATAGGTGGAACAACATTATGAATTAACCAGTACCCCAGAGCTCTTGACTCTAGCTGCATATGTATCAAAAGATGGCCTAGTCGGCCATCACTGGAAAGAGAGGCCCATTGGATACACAAACTTTATATGCCCCAGTAGACGGGATCGCCAGGGCCAAAAAAAATGGGAATGGGTAGGTAGGGAAGTGGTGGGGAGGGTATGGAGAACTTTTGGGATAGCATTGGAAATGTAATTGTGGAAAATACATATAAATAAATAAAAAAATATATTTTGCAATTTTATAATGAAGTTAAAGTGTTTGCGTTTGTAAAGACTCTGAGAATTTTTAAGTTTAAAAATATTTTATGTTGTGGTGTTAATATTAATGAGTGATCTTTGGGATGAACAAGGAAAGAAAAGTGTGGCTTAACAGTGATGTATTTGAATAATAATAATTCTGGTTAGTTTTATAACAACTTGACACAACCTAGAGTTATGTGAAAGGAGGGAACCTCAAATAAGAAAATGACTCCATAAGTTCAAGGTATACGACTTTTCTTCTTCTTCTTCTTCTTCTTCTTCTTCTTCTTCTTCTTCTTCTTCTTCTTCTTCTTCTTCTTCTTCTTCTTCTTCTTCTTCTTCTTCTTCTTTTTCGTTTTTAGAGGCAGGATTTCTCTGTACAGCTCTGGCTGTCCTGGAACTCACTCTGTAGACCAGGCTGGCCATGAACTCAGAAATCTGCCTGCCTCTGCCTCCCAAGTGCTGGGATTAAAGACATACACCACCACTTCCCAGCATAAGACATCTTAATTAGTGATTGGCTGAGGAAGTCCATTGTGGGTATTACTATTCCTGGGCTGGTGGTTCTGGGTTCTATGAGGAAGCCATCTGAGCAATACATTGGGAATGAGCCAGTTAGCATCTTTTCCCTCCAGGTTCCTGCCTGATTTGAGTTCCTGTCCTGAGTTCTTTCAGTGCTGGAGTATATGATGTGAAAGTGTAAGCCAAATAATTTCTTTCCTCCTCACATTGTTTTAGATCATAGTGTTTCTTTACAGCAACAAGAAATGATGACTAGGATATCTTTGGAGGTTTTCTTTTTTTCTTGGTTTTTCGAGACAGGGTTTCTCTGTATAGCCCTGCCTGTCCTGGAACTCACTTTGTAGACCAGGCTGGCCTTGAACTCAGAAATCCACTTGCTTCTGTCTCCCAAGTGCTGAGATTAAAGGTGTGTGCTGCCATGCCCGGCTCAGAGGTTCTTTATTTCATAATATTTTATCAAGGTTTTACTTTTTCTGCCCCCTTCCCGAAGGCCCTTTATGTATATATTATGCCTTCTAGTTCTCTCTCTCTCTCTCTCTCTCTCTCTCTCTCTCTCTCTCTCTGTGTGTGTGTGTTTTGTGTGTGTGAGATTCCCGTGTTTGCAAGTGTGTGACTCTGTGTCTTTATGTGTTTCTTCTGCTCATTCTTTGTCCCTTTAACTTCTGTTTTTGTCCTATTATGATTGTTTTTGTTTGATCATATTATTTATATTGATTTATTATATTAATCATACCATATTATATTACTTATTATTATACCTTAGATGCCTGATGGTTTTCTAAAATGTGACAGAAATGGGTGGTTCCTTATTGTCAGGGAGGCAGGTAGTAAGAGGGAGGATTTGGGACCAGAGTATTTATTGATAGGATTTTTCTTTCCCTCAGTGTCTTAGATAGAGGCCAGCTTATACCAGATTCAAAGTAAATAAAGCGGGTTTATTAGGAACCAGTTCTCTGGTGGGCTCACCAATCTTGCAGGTGGAGGTCAATGAAGTTGCCCATATGGGCTAAGAAGAAAGGGTTTTATAGAGGTTGGGCAAGTAGTTGATGTGTCTGCTAGGAGCTGGTACTGTGCCCATCCATGGTCAAAAACTAACCCCCTGTTTAGGCACTCTTGTGTGAGTTGCTGAAAATGTGGAAATGACGAATGCTGATGACATGCTAGGCCAGAGTGTTCTTTGAGTTAGAGAGTTTTCTCTATTCCGGTGGAGTTGAGAGAAGGATGGTAGATGAGGTTTCCCAACTTGTACATGAGTAAACAGGCATTCCAGCTTAACAACTATAGCTAGAATGCAGTGCATTAAAAATATTTTCAATAATTTTTAAAAGCAGCTATCACTTTTCAAATGACACTAACATTAAAAAATTCAATCTGTACCTATAAAGGGGAAATAGAAGGTATCATTTATGAAATGACATCAACAAAGCACAGAATGTCACCAAATTCCACATTAAGAACTAGAATTCAGAAATTTATAAAATTTGTATTTTTGTTTCTTGGATCTTAATCATCCCGCAAAGCTCAAGGTTTTAAGATTTGAGCCCTAATTGAATAGCCAGATGTAGGGCATTCTGGAAGTCTCCAGATTATAAAGATTCTGAGTTTATCAACTGGTTGATTTATGGGTATATGCATAATTAAGAAAAATACTGTCAGTTTGTAGAAACTATAGAATATAAGACATGATTGGGAAAGTGAGCTGTTTGGGTAGACCTTGTAAAGGTATTTTACACTCTCCAAGTTACTTTCTCTCTTTTTTTTTTTTTCTGGCAGGAAGTGAACAACTTGCTTCCTATAAGTCTTCTATCATTCTATGGAGCTGCACGATAGCATAAAAGCAATTGTTAGCTAGCCAAGAGCAGAAACTACAGAAAGAATACTACATAATCTTTCTTCCTTTATTTAAAAACTTTGTCACAAAAAAAACTTTAACACGTTTGTTTTCATTGTGTATAAACATTCAGTGTCTGCCCTTTATTCTGAATTCACTGGTAGATTCCATTAAATTTAAAAAAATATCTGTTTGATGTTTATTATAATTTAAACAATATATATAATTAATATATATATATATATATATATATATATATATATATATATATATATATATATATTCTTAGGTTTCTTACAGAACTCTTTAGGATCTTGATGTCAAAGTTATTATTTTTTCTTTTTTTTTAAATGGTTAGCATTGTAGAGATTCTAGAGCCAGAATGAATGAGCTGTTCCTAAGGGAAACAGGTACTCCAGAGGCCATATGCAAGAAGAAAATTAAGAAGAAAAAGTCTAATTGAACTGGACTGAGCCACTGGAGAAGGTGAATCTTCTATTTGGTTCAAACTCTATTCTCCCAGGGAAAACATAGAAGAATAAATCAGTTCCCTTGCTCCCAAGTATGAAACTATAGAAATACACAATCTAACAGTGATTTATTTAATGAGTGGTGAGATAAGTAATTCTCCAAATAATAGCTCTGTAACTATGTAAAGGGATAATAGCCCTGTTCAGGTATCATTTTCTCCCAGAAATTTCTAGAATCTTCTCTGCTGCTGGGCACATAATACTATCCATTGAGAAAATGGAATGATAGTAAAAGTCCAGTTTTCAGAATTTCCATGGTGGCATCAGAGCTTTGAAAAGAAAGTGATAAAGCAAAGGTAAGAAGGTCACCAAAGCTTCCACATGTGCAGATTCCTTATAGATTGTAAGACATATTGAGGTAGATAGATAGATAGATAGATAGATAGATTGATAGATGATAGATAGATAGATAGATAGATAGATAGATAGATAGATAGATAGATAGATAGATAGATAGATAAACTTGCACCGAATTCAAATAAACAGCAGTACAGGAATCTCCAAGCTCTACTATGCCCCACTGCCTTGTTTCTTTCTTGAGGTCTCAATTCTTTTCACTTTCCTCAAAGTTTTAGGGCCTCTTTTTTAAACTCTATTTACAAACTCATTTGAATGCATTCACCCAAGGGGACATTTTTGTGAGCATAGTCCTACACTCTTCAAAGAACAATGGAAGTTAAATGGTCCTCCCTGTTAATTGTGAGTATCCATAAAGTGTAGCTTAAAGTGTAGAAATACAAGATTATCACTCAGTAGTGAAGTTCTTCTCCTGGGTCCTATCTCCAGCATTGTAGTAGTACACAAAATTGAAATTATCCAGTTTTTTTTTCTAGAAAACTAAGTGGAAACTCCAGGAGAAGATTGTTGGTAAGTACTGAGTTATGAAATTGTTACGATATTCTAGGTTTGTAAGATACTGAGTGGATTTTCCCTTACTTTATAAAGTAGTTATTTTGTGGTTTTTTTGTTTACTTAAGTTATATCTAGTATCCAAGTCTCTATTTCTTCATTTCACAATCTCTCCTCTAACTTAAGCCTTTAAACTCCAAGTATTTTGCCTTTTATTTTCATATGACATGCATTTTACTACTCCTTTCCTTTAAGAGCTTTATATATTTCCTTTCAAGAATTCCTGTCTAGATTTATGGCCTCTACAAACATGCACCCATACAAAAATGCACGCACACACACACACACACACACACACACACACACACATCTAGGATACACAGATAAGATCACGGGAAACATGGAATATATCTTTGGAAATCTAATTAACAATATTTTGCAAATTCCATCTAATTTTTAATAATTGTATGATGAATAAAATTCTAGTACACAAATGCAAATTTTCATTTTCCTTTCATCAGTTGATAAATGCTGAGTCGATAAATGCTGAGTCTGCTTCTATTTCCTCGGTATTATGAATACAATAGAAATGTGCACTGGTATACACAGATCTTGGTGGTGGAATCTAGAGACTTTTAAGTATATGTAAAACTAGTGGAGCTGATATATATTGTTGTTCCATATTTAGTTGAGAAACTTCCACACTGATGTCCATAGTAGATGCTTAAGTTAAAGGTTTTGCTTTCCTCATGTTCTTTGTGAACATTTGCTTTCTTGGTGGTAGACAATATTACTGGGGAAGAGAAAGAATCTCAAAACAATCTTTTTTTTCCCACTTATTTTTTTTAATTAGGTATTTTCCTCGTTTACATTTCCAATGCTATCCCAAAAGTCCCCCATACCCACCCCCCCAACCCCCTACCCACCCACTCCCCCTTTTTGGCCCTGGCGTTCCCCTGTACTGGGGCAAAGTTTGCAAGTCCAAAGGGCTTCTCTTTCCAGTGATGGCTGACTAGGCCATCTTTTGATACATATGCAGCTAGAGTCAAGAGCTCCAGGGTACTGCTTAGTTCATATTGTTGTTCCACCTATAGGGTTGCAGTTCCCTTTAGCTCCTTGGGTACTTTCTGTAGCTCCTCCATTGGGGGCCGTGTGACCCATCCAATAGCTGACTGTGATCATCCACTTCTGTGTTTGCTAGGCCCCGGCATAGTGTCACAAGAGACAGCTATATCTGGGTCCTTTCAGCAAAATCTTGCTAGTGTATGCAATGGTGTCAGCGTTTGGAAGCTGATTATGGGATGGATCCCTGGATATGGCAATCACTAGATGGTCCATCCTTTCGTCACAGCTCCAAATTTTGTCTCTGTAACTCCTTCCATGGGTGATTCGTTCCCATTTCTAAGAAGGGGCAAAGTGTCCACACTTTGGTCTTCGTTCTTCTTGAGTTTCATGCGTTTAGCAAATTGTATCTTATATCTTGTGTATCCTAAGTTTCTGGGCTAATATCCACTTATCAGTGAGTACATATTGTGTGAGTTCCTTTGTGATTGGGTTACCTCACTCAGGTTGATGCCCTCCAGGTCCAACCATTTGCCTAGGAATTTCATAAATTCATTCTTTTTAATAGCTTGTACAACCACTCTGGAAATCAGTCTGGCGGTTCCTCAGAAAATTGGACATAGTACTACTGGAGGATCCCGCAATACCTCTCCTGGGCATATATCCAGAAGATGTCCCAACCGGTAAGAAGGACATATGCTCCACTATGTTCATAGCAGCCTTATTTATAATAGCCAGAAGCTGGAAAGAACCCAGATGCCCCTCAACAGAGGAATGGATACAGAAAATGTGGTACATTTACACAATGGAGTACTACTCAGTTATCAAAACAATCTTAATTTGGATTTTCAACAAGCTGATATGGAATTTCTTCAGGTTGAACAATTACTGTTCCTAACATAGTTAAGAATCTTATTGCTAAACTGATTCACATGGATCTTGACCAGAACTACTGAAAGCAAGCCAAAGACTATATTTGTATCTCTTAAAGCTTCAAAAAGACAGAAAGCACCAAAGATTCTTCTTTTTAAGACAGTGTCTATGGCTAAGCTCAAAATTGTTATTCGCCTACTTTAGCCTCCCAAATTATCTGCTACATATGTATGGGGAGCCATTGACTGGCCCATATCTACTCTTTGGTTGGTGGTTTAGTCCATCAGAGCTCTGAGGGATCCAGTTAATTAGTACTGTTGTTCTTCATATGGGGTTGCAATCCCCTTCAGCTCCTTCTGCCATTTGCCTAACTCTTCTATTTCATTCCCTATGCTCAGTCCACTGATTGGCTGTATATGCATCTGTCTTATTTAGGTGCTGGCAGAGCCTCTCAGAGGAAAGCCATACCAGGCTTCTATCTGCAAGCACATCTTGGTGTCAGCAATAATATCAGGGGTTGGTGTCTGTGAATGGAATAGATCAGACAGTGGGGAAGCCTCTGGATGGCCTTTCCGTCAGTCTTTGCTCCATTATTGTCCCTGCTCACTTGCCTTTCTATCCACAGTCCTATTATATGGCCTGATATGCACTGTTGAATCCAATAATAGACAGTTAAGAAAAGGAGGAAGAGATAAAGTGTCAATATACATCCCACCCAATATCTAAAGGCTTTCTCAATCAGGAGAAATGTTCTTCATGAGGGTTGAAAGTAAGACCATGAATGTTGCAAAGGACATTTTAATCCAAAGGAAGAAAAATCTTATATAATTCATGGATAAAATTGAAGACAGTCATACTGATACTGAGAAATTCCATCACAACCCAGAAATTAGTATCTAATCATAAACTAAGGCCTTCAAAATGAAATAAATTTAGATAAACTGTCATGCCCTTTATGCTCAACTGAAAATCGTAATATATGCACCTCTCTTTTTGGCTAAACAGGTTTTCAGAATGGGTTTTGTTGTTTGTTTGTGTGATGTGTTTTGTTGTTGTTTGTTTGTTTGCTTGCTTCTATGATGCTAAGGATTGAACTCAAAGCCATACACACGCTGAATACCCAGAAATACTAAGCTACACGTCTAGCACTACTAAAGTGTTTTGTGAATAATAATGGCCTCAGTGGGAGAGGATACTCTTAGCCCAGCAGAGACCTGATATGTCAGGGTGGTGGTGGGGAACCCAGAGGGGGTCCACCCTTTCAGGGGACAAAGGGAGGGATTGTTGGAGAAGGTGATCAAGAGGAGGGGTAGTGAGCAGGATGTAAAGCAAATAAATGAAGATGAAATTTTAAAACAAAGTAAAAATTGCCTCCAACTTTGAATGTAGAAAGGAACTAGCTGAAGTGTAGAACTGTCATTCACTGAACAGATATTTGTAGAATAAGTAATTTTTATAGCCATTTTTCTGTATTTGGAGATATGGGATGACTTTATATCTGTGGCTCTTTTAGTCCCTTCTATGAAGTGCTACAGTATTTCTGTAAAATTTCATACTCTTGTCTGTATATATTAAATAACTTTTAGGTGACATATAACCTATTAATATAATGTAAACATTATGGTAGTTTTACTATGATTTTAAGGAACAAGAAAAATATCTATTACAAAAGAAGAAATATTATATTACATATAATATATAACATATATTGTATATATGTTGTTTATGGTTGTTTGTTTCTACAGAGCTAAGGATTGAACTCAAAGTCATATACATGCTGAGTACCCAATAACACCTAGCTACATCTCTAGCCCTACTAAAGGTTTTGTGAATAAGAATGGCTTCAGTGGGAGAATATGCACATACATTTCCACCCCCACATATACATGTGTATGATATATATTATACATATCTCACATACACACACACACACACATACACACATCTATCTGTCTGTCTGTCTAATCTATTTCAGGGCTTTTTCATTTTTATTTTTCTTGGAAATATAGCTATGAGAAGCCCAGGCTACTTCATATCTGAGATCCTCCTTCATTTATTTCAGTACTGCAATTATCAAAATGTATTATCATGGTTGTCTGTTTTTCTTTTCTTGTTTTAGATTTTAATTTTTGTTTTATTTTGTATTTCTTCTCAAATCACTGAAGATCAAAATGAAGCCATGTGCATGATAAGCAAATGAGATACTTTTGATGTGTTGTGTATGGTATCCATGAAATATAGCATTCATTGTTTAATATTATATGCAGTGCAGGAAATATGACATGAAATAAAGAAGACACAGTTGCTTGAGTATAAGAATAATATAAAAATGCAAGGAAAATGTAACTGTATGATGGAGCTTTTGAATTGATCTTTGGGGTTAGGCATATTATGACGTAGTTAGACAGATGAATTAGAGAGGACTGACATCTTCTGCATAACAATAGTGAGATTTCCTAATTTTCAAAATATCCTTCTTTGAATCAAATGAAACAAGATAGTCTGGCAAAAGCACAAGTTAATAAAATATTTTCAAATTCTACAACCAATAGTTGCTTGTCCTTTATTTTCCTGGGACTCTAAGAGGCATTTACTACAAAGCAGAGGGGAAATGTTCATGAAAACGGGTTCTGTCTCAGAAATTATTTAGAAGATATCATTTACTGTAAACCAGGAAAGTTGCAATGGACAAGGCATTGTGGGTAGTGGTGAAAACAGCAGTCTGGGGCTGTAAAGCAAGGAAAAACTGGGATAAAATATTATACTCCATGAATGACTTTGTAATGAATGATACATTCATTGTAACTATGTTTGCTTATTTCCAGGTAAAGACTGCAAATTTTATCGAGCAAGAAAACATCACAGCTACTTCAATATTCATCCTTCTGGGACTTTCAAAAGAAACTGATATCCAGCCTCTTGTATTTGGGCTGTTCCTTTTCATTTACCTGGTCTGCATCACAGGAAATATGCTTATCATCCTGATCATTACCTCTGATGCCCACCTCCAGACTCCAATGTATTTCTTTCTTTCTAACCTATCTTTTACAGACATTTGCTTCATATCCACCACAGTCCCCAAGATGTTAGTGAACATCCAGACACAGAATAAATCCATAACATATGAAGGCTGCCTTGCTCAGATGTATTTTTTCATGTTTTTTTCTGGATTGGATAGTTTGTTACTGACTGTAATGGCGTATGACCGGTTTGTGGCCATATGTCACCCCTTGCACTACATGATTGTCATGAGCCCTCACTTGTGTGTTAGTCTACTTCTACTGTCTTGCCTAATCTGCCTGGCCTATTCATTGTTGCAAACTTTATTTTTTTTTTCCATTTTTTATTAGGTATTTAACTCATTTACATTTCCAATGCTATACCAAAAGTCCCCCATATCCACCCACCCCCACTCCCCTGCCCACCCACTCCCCCTTTTTGGCCCTGGTATTCCCCTGTACTGGGGCATATAAAGTTTGCAAGTCCAATGGGCCTCTCTTTCCAGTGATGGCCGACTAGGCCATCTTTTGATATATATGCAGCTAGAGTCAAGAGCTCCGGGGTACTGGTTAGCTCATAATGTTGTTCCACCTATAGGGTTGCAGATCCCTTTAGCTCCTTGGCTACTTTCTCTAGCTCCTCCATTGGGAGCCCTATGATCCATCCATTAGCTGACTGTGAGCATCCACTTCTGTGTTTGCTGGGCCCCGGCATAGTCTCACAAGAGACAGCTACATCTGCGTCCTTTCAATAAAATCTTGCTAGTGTATGCAATGGTGTCAGCGTTTGGATGCTGATTATGGGGTGGATCCCTGGCTATGGCAGTCTCTACATGGTCCATCCTTTCATCTCAGCTCCAAACTCCGTCTCTGTAACTCCTTCCATGGGTGTTTTGTTCCCAAATCTAAGGAGGGGCATAGTGTCCACACTTCAGTCTTCATTCTCCTTGAGTTTCATGTGTTGCAAACTTTAATGTTTTTGAGGGTGTCTTTCTGTAAGAAAACAGAAATACCCCACTACTTCTGTGAACTTGCTCAGATTCTCAAGCTTGCCTGCTCAGACACATATGCCAATGATATCCTGCTTTACTGTGTAACTGGTTTACTAGGTATTATTCCTCTGTCTGGGATTCTTTTTTCATATTCTAAAATTATCAACTCTATAGTGGGCATTTCATCTGCTAGGGGTAAGTATAAAGCCTTTTCTACTTGTGGCTCTCATCTTTCAGTGGTCTCATTGTTCTATGGCACAGGCCTTGGGGTCTACCTTACTTCTCAAATGTCCTATAAATCCAGAGAGGGTTCAATAGCCTCGGTGATGTATACTGTGGTTACTCCTATGCTAAACCCTTTCATCTACAGCCTGAGGAACAAGGACTTGAATCAGGCTCTTAGAAGATTTTTTCACAGCACAGGAGACAGGTTTCGGTAGATAATAGAATCAAGAGGGGTGATGATAAGAGTATTTTAGCACGTTACATTCTTCTATAGTCTTAAGACACAGAGAAGAAATATTACTCTGAAGTACAAGAATAAAATATTTTAAGACAATAGATATAATAGAAACAACAAAGTGAATCGTGAGTAGTCAGTAACTAGATTCCTTATGCAAATAATTTCAACTATATATACTTACAAGAATGGCGAGGGACAAGAATGAAAATACAGCCAGTAAAAAGAGAGATATGACATATACCTATACATCATTGGCTCAACTCCTTAAGTTACTGACTCCATGACAATGCTTACTGGATGTTTTCTTTGGTCTTTGTCAGGGAAAATAACTATATTAAAAATGTCTCAAAATGACTTTTCTTTTTCCCCACAAAATATATTTACTGAGGCTTGCTTTGGTTATTATTATTAGTCAAGATGGTGTAGCTCTGTGGCAGGGCTTCTGTACACTGTGTATTGTATACATAGTCCCTGAGTTTGCTCTGTAGTACTTCAAAATAAGAAAGTAGAGTGATTGTTAATCATCTACAGTGAGAATCCCATTGGCATTTTGCTTTAAGAAAAAATTCTAGGGCTGGAGCCAGTAAAAGTCTCTCTCTCTCTCTCTCTCTCTCTCTCTCTCTCTCTCTCTCTCTCTCTCTCTCTCTCTCTCTCACACACACACACACACACACACACACACAATATAAATTCATATATATCAGCATGTTCTAATAGATATGAAACAAAAGCACAAACTGCCTACAAGTCAAAAAGTGGAGGCAGAAAAATCAGGAATCAAGTCAGCCTGAACTTCATAGCAGTAAATAAAACATACAAAACAATTTGCTCAATATATTGTCCTGGCCTAGCTACACTTTCTCAAATCTTCACATTTGGTTCCATTTCGCAACATGAAACAGAAGTTGCCTTGCACTTATTAACTTACAAGAGCTGTGATTACCTACAGAAGATCAAGCCAGTTAACATTCCAGCATGGATTGGGGAGGGACTTTTGAGTCTCTACCCCAAATTTCAGAGCTATTGACATATTATGGAGAGTTGTGGCCAGGGCAGTTTTCCTCTTTCTTTGGTGGTTCAGGCATTAAATCTTTGCCCATGTCTAGGTGACCCCATGTGCATGTATGTAATACTATGTGAAGTCAATGGGTTATTTTTAAAGAGATTTGCATGTGTGCGGAAGACATGTAGGGGAGGACTTTTTGGTGTGACTAAGACAGAGGAGTTGAGGATAGTCTAATCAAGATATAATTTACAAATGTATGACATTGTCAAATAATAAAATATGTTTAAAAGTGTAACTTAAAGAGCCCCATACAAGGATTCCCCTATACCAACGAGCTGAAAGCATCTTCTACATATGTCTTTAACATCATAGGGGAATGCTCTGGAACTTAGATCACAAAACTAAAAAAGTTACCTTGAGTTGGCTTGAGTAATGCTGAATCATCCATTTGATGAGAAGTGGGAATAAACTTGGGCAAATTCAGAAGTTTTACTTGTATCTTTACCATTTATTAAAAAAAATTCTGACTCTTGGCAATAATTACTGGATTGAATAGAGGATCAGCATATATAACTAACATACAGACAACTGGTAAGTGGCAGGCATTTGTGTGTGTGTGTGTGTGTGTGTGTGTGTGTGTGTGTGTGTGTATAAACACAGTATTTGTTGATCCCCCTCGTCCTTGTCAATAAAGGGGTGTGTGTGTTCTAATGGCAAACCTTCCACTTCTGAAAGCGCACCCAGCTACAAGAAACACCTGAGAGTAAGACATAAACTGACTGGCCCTCAGGAGTTTTATTCGGTGCAATAATATCTTACCCTTTATACACAGATCTCTAGCATTGGTACCTGATTTGAAATTGGAGGGGTGTGTGTTGGAGGGTGTGTCCAAGATGTAGACCCTCATAAGCATGGATCAGTAGTGAATTGCCACCATTATTTTTCACTTTCTGTTTTCAAAGTTATTACTATACTACAAGGTTTATGAACTCTATGGGTATTTTGAGGCCAGATCACATTCTCTTCCCATGTGGTGCAGGCTTCTCTGAGGATTACTCTATGATATTTAGACATTTACATAGTTTTTAGTCTCAATTCATTTTATGACATTAACATATGCTCTTCTCCCATTAAGTCATGGCTATTTACCCAAAATATCTTTAGAGTACTCTCAGAATAAAATCTCCTTTGGTAATAACTACTGATCTATCATGAACCAGAAGCCAAGAAAAGGGACAATTAGAAAAAAAACAAAAAACAAAAAACAGGCTCAGAAGATGTACAAACAAAAGATCCAAAACAGAAATTAAGATATTGGCTTCTAGTTAGGAATCCTTGCCTGGAGAAGGGCTGAGATTCAGAAATAATGCCAAAGTGTTACAGAATTAATGTGCCTTCCAAGTGAGAAATCACTTTTAGAATCTAAGAGCTTAAGATAAAAAAAATAATAGTAGCATATGACTACTTCTGGTTAGAACACTGGCTAAAAGAACTAATTCTGGCATAAAAGAATACCAGCCTTGGAAAAAAAAGTTAACCAGCATATGTAGGCCTTAGTGTTACACATTCCACATATGAAATTATCTGTAAACCTCTTTCATATCTCAGTCCCATACTAAACATTGAGCAGAGTAGTTTAAAGAGAAATAGGGTCTGAAACTGTCAGCTTAACCAAGTGGAACATTGATACAAGAAAGATATTGCTAGAATTACTTCTGAAACACACCAGTGCCACTCTTTTCAAATCCTTGTTATGTAGAGCCAGCTTGTCCACCTTCAGGCAGAATTTTGCTTTTCCTGAACCAGGACAAAATGGCAGAAAAAGAAATAAAAATGTTGTCATCCTACACTTCCCCCCTTAATCTGAAAGTCAGTCTTGCCTTCTTCTATTATGGGAATTGACTAGAGGCAAATATTAGTGATTAAACATTAGAAGAAACATTTACTCAGCAACCCCAATCTTTAATTATGGTACATAATTCTCTTACACTTTCTAAAAAGCCTGGCTAAAATAATACTTATCTTCCAGTCATATGAAGGAAATGCTCCTATAACTAAATTCTACGTTTTGTAACAAGCCCTAATAAAGATTTCACCCTGTATTGAAATAATATTTTTAATATAATATATTCTAATTATCATTTTCCCACCCTGTATTCCTTCCAGCCTGTGCTCATATCTGAATCCACCCACATTCTGGCATATAAGGAATGATATAATAATATAAAAATATTGGAATAGGACAAAACAAATAAACAGAAAACAGAAAAAAGCCCAAGAAAAGACACAAGAAACAGCTATAGATTAAGAAAACCACCTATTTGTGTATTCAGGAGCCCCTCTCCCCCCTAAAAGGTACAAAACTAGAAAAATACAATATATATGTATCCTGCTTTGTAGTAGCTATTCTCATCGCAGTCTACCATAAACCAGTTTGTTTACATTATGCATGTCCAAGTAAGAGTGAATAATTTTACTGAGATACCTTTGGCATATAAGAAATTCCACATAAGTTTTTAACATCTCTATACCCATAAAACCATGACTTCTATTAAGATGATCTCCATAAGTTCTGTGATTTGCCTATTATTCCTCCCCATTGTTCCATTGTTCTCTAGCAAACCTACCATTTGATTGAGTATAAGCAGATTATGCTTCTGTGCTGGCTTTTGTTTATATATATATATATATATACATATATATATATATATATACACACACACACACACACACACAC
Source organism: Mus musculus (assembly GCF_000001635.26). NCBI lineage: Eukaryota > Metazoa > Chordata > Mammalia > Rodentia > Muridae > Mus > Mus musculus. The sequence goes on along the minus strand of NC_000075.6, from coordinate 19,653,290 downwards.
ACACACACACACACATACATATGCGCCTAGTCAGGATATTGTGAGACAAAGAAGTTTCAAAGATGTTGAATGAGTTTTCTGTTTCAGAATATGCATTAAGCCAATCTTTGGGGCTTATAAAATTATTCTGCTCCAGAAATAAAGATAAACCAGTAACATTCACTAAATATCAATTTTGAGACCCTTAAGGCATGAACTGGTTAATAGGAGGGTTTCAATTGCTTTGCCAAGGTATTAAAGCATTAAGTCTTGTGAAATATGCAGGTTCTGGCCTCCTAGACAATTCTACCTGCTTAGCATCACTTGCCAAGTTTCCTTCCAATTCCCAAGATAACCTACATAACAGTCTCCAAATTCTGGACTCCAATTAAGTGTTTCTGCAGATCTGCTCGTTTGGCCTGTGGGTTCCACCAGAGAATCATATGAATCTATATATAGGATGAACAAGAAAATGAGTTTCTGAGGCTGGCCTCCCCTTCTTCACTGAAAAACATTGAGGTTTTCCCAAACACAATCCAGCAGAGAAGCCTGATCTGCTTATACTCAAGCAAATGGTTGGTCTAGGAACAAGGAGGTACAATAATAGGCAAATCACAAACCTTTTTGTTTTTTAATCTTAATGGTGGTGATGGTTCTATGGGCACAGAGATGTTAAAACTTATATGTAATTTCTTATATGCCAAAGGTGTCTCAGTAAAACTATGTACTCTTACTTAGACGTTCATAATGTAAACAAAATGGTTTAAGGTAGACTGCAATAATAGCTACTACCAAGCTGGGGTAGACTGATTACTGCCTGCTTGAAACTTGGGGTTACACGTCAGCATTGTGTGACTGGGCATATAGACATGGGCTTGTCACCTTGGGACTTGAGAAGTGAGGGTAAAGGATCCAAAGTTCATGAACATCCTCTCCTCCTCAGCTACAAGTTGATCTTTCTTTAGAAAAGAAAAAATAAAACCTTCCTCTATCTATACTACTTCCAGGAAACTGAATAGAGAACCATTCTGCAGTCATTCATGTGAGTGGATGACTGACGGGGTATAAACAAAGTGACAGTAACAAACATCTGAATAGCAAATGTAGCTTGTTGTATTCTGTAGCTCTTAAGCAAAACGTTAAGAATCAGAGACCACACTAGCACTAGCACACTAATATGATGTGCAAGCCCCCACATCGTTCTAGCTTTACATTGTAGTTCTTTCCTTATTTACACCAATAATGTGATTTCCTTAAAATCTTCCTGTATCTTTGCATTCAACACTGGGATACTTATTTAACTCTTTCTGTTATTGGTTGACTTTTTTGTTTTCACCAATACTGGTGAATGAACCTCAACACTGGCATACTTATTCAACTATTTCTATTATTGATTGACTTGGTTTTTGTTTGTTTTCACCAGTACTGGTGAATGAACCCAGAGACACATGCATGCTAGGAAAGTGCTTAAAATACTTATTCTTCAGCCATTTCTCTTTAATTTTAATAAGCCTTCTACACACAATGTTTTCATCACCTTTCCATGGGTCTGACATCCCCAAGTTCAACATCTTCTCTGTTGAGTCTCCTGGGTGCTTCCTCAGAGTTAACCTGTTGGCATCGTTTTCCCTGCCCTTTACTCAGTTAAGGATAAGGCAATGCTTCATTAGACTATCTTTCCCCAAAGTTAAGTGTAAAGAATCTCAGTGTGTGCTCATCCCAACGTCCCAAGAGAAGCAAAAAGTTCAGCTTGACTAAGAGACTAATTTTACACAAGGCAGAGGGGTTATGCTGGAGAGGTCTCAGGAATTAAAAAAACACAGCAAGACTATATTAGTCCTCAATTAGATGTTCCCCCTTGAGCAAACATGTACCTTGTTTTGAGAATTGGCAGGGAAGAGCAATGAGATGCAAGAGCCCTGAGCCACTTATATACCCGTGAGAATTCATTAGCCTAGCCTGCCCTTACTGACGTGAGGAAGGGAAGAATCAGGCACAAGGGAGAAGCAGTACTGCACTCCCAAGTCTCCTAATTAAACAAAAGCTGAGAAAGTTTTTTTCTTTCATTAGGTCAAGCCTCTGGGATATGCACTATTTTCTCTAACATTAGGCAAGAACCAGTAAGTGACAGTAGTTCTTTCACTAATGAATTTGGTAAACTTTTGACTGAGGGTCACTAAATAGTGAGCACTTTCATTCAGGGAGAAACAATTATCTGCCCAGATACGTGTACTCAAGAACTGTGATAGAATGTTCAGTATTGAAGAGGGCAGAAAGGGACTCCAGACAAAAGAGAATTGTGTGTTAAAACTCCTGCCCACCACACAATAGCCCAAATACTCTACTAACTGAAGGACATGAAGATCAACTGTGAACACTTGCTTGTCTTTCATTTCCAGTTAGTAGACTGGGCCTCCATCTTTTCCTTTCATGTAAATGGTGAATGACATTCTTGCACAGTTCTTTGATAGAGACCAGATTAACTCACAAAACGAACCCAAGTCTGTCATTTTCTTCCTATCGTATTTTAGTAAAGATCATTTCAGGGGAGGTCAGAATTTGTCTGAAAAGTTTGCATACTTATTTGAGATGCCCACTAAATTCATTTTAATATTGGCTTATATTCTGAAACCAAAATAGTTGGTGATGCAAAACTAAAAAGACTACACATTGCTTAAACTGAAGGTTGGTTTTTTGAAGGTACAGTACTTACCCAGTATGCCTACAGCCCAGGGTTCTATCTCTAGCATCAGGAAAAGGTAAGGGAGTTATAGATTCGGGTGCTTTTAAAAACAGCAAGGAAATCCAAGTTTTACATGGTTAAGCAAACCTTTTGTAGTCTCTGCAACAACAGATTGAAACAAATATAGAACTACAGAGAGCTGGCATTTCTCTGTCATAGCAAAATAAAGATATATACCATTATTCAACAGGCATAACAAGCCCTCTTCCTACTTGAAGTATTTAAAAAGACTATGAAGCTAAAATGCAGCTATTTCCTGAGGACTTCTGTGTAACAACATTGCCTGAAAAGGCAAGTCAGCCAGGCATTATCTACTACCCATAGCAGAGATTTAACATTCTAGATCTTAGATGTTAGCCCTTATGTTGCCTTTCCTCAGCATGTATCATTATGTTGCTATGTATATCTGCTTGTATTATAAACCCAAAAGCATATTGTAGATTCATGTACACATGACATCAGATATCTTCTGGCCTCCATCCCCATGCACAAACATACCAGAAGTCTTAGGATGCATTGAGATTGCTACTTTGTTTCTGACTGATGATAGGTTTAAAGGGATGTACTTTATTGAGATGTACTCCTGCAGTAACCTGGAGTCTATCTATACACAGCTGTCAAAAGCATAACACATCAACTTGAAATGTCACATGAATACTTGATTTAAAGTACTTAAAAATCTGTATCTAATAGGATACCAATTAAATCTGTACATAAAGGTATCAGTGATTAGCTTTTCAGAGAAAGAGGTCTATCTGTTTTGGACAGCATCCAACAGGAGAGGAAACTCACTTCCAAACAACAAAGCAAACAGGGAAACAAATATCAGTCCCATTGTAATCTTGTAATCAATTTTATTGTTTTCTCAGGGAAGAGAAAGTCTATTTAATAAATTGAGTTCCAAGGTAAACTCTTTCAAAAGCCACAATACAGACTAGTATCACTGTGATGTCTCTATTCTGTCATCTTTAGACTGCAGTTTTCATCTTCAGGGCCACAAAATGAATTAAAAAAACAAAAATCAGATTTTTTTCCAAGAGGTTTTTCTCAGAATGCCACACACTTATCTCTATTTATGAGTCAACGGCCAGAGTCATGGCATGTAGAGAATACAAGTTGCATGAAAAACTGAAAAAGATTTCTTATAGTGGAACTATTTGATACTCAGATAAAACTGTGAGTCTTCCGCTATAAAAGGAGTTTAAATGGATATGGGAAATCCTAGGTCCTTGTTATTCTTTTGGCTTTTTGGATAGAAAGCCAAACCCAACTAAAGGATCTGTTAGGAAGCTTCATGCTCTGACCACAATGAATAGGACACAGGTACTCAAAAATACCCACACAATCTAGTACAGAACATCACACATTTCTAAACATGTCTCTGGTCAGGATAAGGTTACTAAAGTGAAATAAAGATATAATTTACAAAGCTATAGTAAAAAAAATACTACATTCAATTGTTTATGATGAGGACTAAGAGTTATTCAGAGAACCCTAACCCTAATAAAAAGGTCAAGAAAACTAAAGAGCTAGACTCAGTTGTTATCAAAAAAGACTTGTAAATACAACCTCACATTCATACACCATGGGACTGTGGCTAAAATCATTTTCATAGTTATCATCAGTATGCGTTTTCATACATTTCAGAGAGAACTGCATTGCAGTTTTTCTTTTAAAAAGCTGCAAAAAATTTCTCCTCATGTGAGAATCATGAGATTATTCTCAACGTCAGTACTTTTATAGTAGTACACATAATTCCTTGATATGGAAGACTTCTGTGTATCATAGGCTATTTGATAGCATCTGTGATGTCCTCTTTCTGTATCACTAACACATCTCCCTCCATTCTCAAAACTAAAACCTACCCAGACACTGACAAGTGCCCTGGACAGCAAAACTGCTCCAGGTTGAAAGCCAATGCTACTGACCAAACCTTAAATGAAGATTTTTATAAACAGCATGTATATCAGAATTTGAGTGCCATGTACAGCCCCTGCCAGATTTTTCTTTTTAAAAAGAAGAAAGCACCAGGCAGTGGTGGTGCACACCTTTAATCCCAGCACTTGGGAGGCAGAGGCAGGCGGGGCCAGCCTGGTCTACAAAGTGAGTTCCAGGACAGCCAGGACTACACAGAGAAACCCTGTCTCGAAAAAATCCAAAAAAAAAAAAAAAAAAAGAGAGAGAAGCATCTTGGCTTGTGAGCCAACAACAATAAAGAGCTGGCCAGTTTGCTCTCCATTTTTTAATGCAAGATTCACTCTGGTGTGCTCACGTAGTAGTGCTGACTTTAGCACTAATGCTCAGGGTGAAGACTCTCTGCCTCAGTTCTTGTGTGTTTGGGAGCATGATACATGTTGACAGTTTCTTGCTACTCAATACAAACTCTTCCCAGTCCCTAGGTTTTCACAGAGATCCCAATTGCTGCATAACAACTCAGGTCTTCTCACACTTTCTACAAACTGATTTCTCTGAAGTGTCATGTGACCTTTTGCGTTTTCTACATGGAAGGTCATGGAAGACTTATGTTTGCCAGGCTTCCTCTGCATTTGAGTATTCACTGAAACCTTTCCCACACAGACGGCGTAAAGAGCTTCTCCCCCGGTGGGTTTTCACATGACTCCTAAGGGACGAATGGTCACTGAAGGCTTTTCCACAAATAAGACACTCATAAGGCTTTTCCCCCGTATGGATCCTCCGGTGTACATTAAGGTTGGATCCTATGCTGAAAGCTTTTCCACAATGGTCACACTCATATGGCTTCTCACCTGTGTGGCTTCTCATGTGTGTCTTCAGAGTGGATTGATTCCTGAAGGCTTTTCCGCACTGCCTACAATCCACCCGCTTCTTGACAAGATGGATGCTCATGTGCCTCCTTCGTGACAGGTAATCACCAAAGACCTTTCCACAGGAAGTACATTCATAGTGTCTCTCCTGAGTGTGAATCTTCCTGTGTGCAGTGAGGTTGGAACTAGCACTGAAGGCTTTGCCGCAGAGATCACAGCCATAAGGTCTCTCCCCAGTGTGAGAGTTCATGTGTGTTTTCAGGATGGACTGGTTTCGAAAGGTTTTCCCACATTGATGACACTCAACTGGCTTCTTTACAATATGAATCCTCATGTGTTTCCTTCTTGATAGGAGGTCACTGAAGGATTTCCCACATTCTTTGCACTCATAGGTTTTTTCCACCATGTGGTTCTTCTTATGCAAATTGAAGTTGGACTTCCATCGGAAGGCTTTGCCACACTGTGTGCACTCATAAGGCTTTTCCCCAGTATGGTTTCGGACATGTTCCTTCAGGTGGGAGGGATGCTGGAAGGCTTTTCCACAGTCCTGGCATTCATAGGGCCTTTCTCCAGTGTGTGTTCGCTTGTGAGCAATGAGATGGCAGCTCCTGCCATAGGCTTTGCCACACTCATCACATTTGTAGGGTCTTTCACCAGTGTGAACGCGCATGTGTATCTTCAGAGCAGAGAGCGTCCGGAAGGCATTACTACACTGACTACAGTCAAAGGGCTTTTCTTTCAGGTGAGTTCTTGTGTGGCTCCTTAGAGCTGAAGGGTCATTGAAGGCTTTTCCACAGCTGCTGCACTCGTAAGGCTTCTCCCCAGTGTGAATTCTATGGTGCCTTGTAAGAGAAGCACTGGTGGTGAAGGCTTTCTGGCACTGGTGACACTTATGCCATTTTCTCCCATCATTCATGCTCATGTGCTGAGTCAGGTGAATCCTGTTCTTGACTCCACAGCTGTGGTGGTGATAGGGCCTCTTGCCTGTGGGCCTTCCTACTGGCTGAGCAAGGTGAGGGCCAATATCAAAGACTTCACACAAGTGGCTGAATTCAGAAGATGTCTCCAAAAGATGAGATGTTTCCTGTTGGTTAAGAGATGAGAGCTAACTTTCACATTTATAACACCCCTTATTTCATTTTATGGTTTTGGTGCTGATGGCTGAAAGGAAGGCCTGATAAATATACAACAACGGGCTTTACCATTAATATATATATAGCCCAGCTTCTTTAAATCTTACCTCTGAATAAATTAGCACTAATAGAAACACATTACTATAACTGTGCTGAATAGTTTTATGACAACTGAGAAGTGATACAAGCTAAATTCATCTTAGAGAGAAACTCAGTTAACAAAATGCTTCTATCAGACAGGGCTGTAGGTAAGCCTGTAGTATATTTTCTTAATTAGTGATTGATGGAGGAAGGGAGTAGCCGATTGTAGATGGGGCCATCCCTGGGCTGGTGGTCTTATAAGAAAGCAAACTGAGGAAGGCAATAAGTAGAAGCTCTCCATAGCCTCTCCAATCAGTACCTGTCTTCAGGTTCTCACTCTGTTTGAGTTCCTGTCCTGACTTCCTTCAGTGACAGACTATGGATGTTTAAGTCTAAGCCAAATAAAACCTTTCCCTTTCAAGTTACTTTTGCTCATGGTGTTTTATAGAGCAATAACAGCCCAAACTAGGATATCATTGTTCCTGTTTCATTTGAGCTTCACCAAAGAGAAAAGGAGTGTTGAAGTGGTTGTAGGCACTCACTTGCAATATCAAATCAGAAGGCAAAAGCAAAGAACAAGATTTGGAGTACCAGGCTAGCCTGGGTTATACAAGGTTTTGCCTAGTTAAAAATAAAGTAAAAGTAGAATATTGGCTGCTGTGCTTTAAGGATCTATGTGCACTGTGCTACAGTGGTTTTTGGCATGCAGTTTTGTTCACTGTTTAAAACTAAATTAAGCCCCATCATGCATTATAGAAATATTTATTTATCTGAACTCTAAAGGAGAGTGTCTGGGGCTGGGATCCTGCCCAAATTCACAATATAGTGGGTCTCAATGGTTCCATTTCAAGATTCCAGCAATCTCAGTCACAATTTAAAGACAAAATAGCTATATCTATGTCAAACATATGCAATCTTTTATCATTATTAGCTAGACAATACAATAATAAAGCTATTTACACATTTTATACACCATACTATACTATGTATTACGGGCAACATAATGATTATGTACAGGTTCTATGCAGACAATACAAAGTGGCATTTTATATAAAGAAACTAAGTAGTCTTAGAATTTGATATCTGCATTCCACCGAGTCCAGCTCACTGGAATGCAGATACCAAGGAAAAACTGTAACTTAGCACTTGTGAAATTCCTGTTTCCTCTAGTGTATGTCACTTGACTGGTCCTTGAGTGAGCTGACTAGCAACTGCATTGAGTTTCTCCAACGCAGAAAACAGATTTAGCCTAAGGAAATCTTACCAATCTTACATCATCAGATGCTTCCTTCCCAAAAATATCTTCCAGAAGAATAGACCATTTGACTTTAGATGTAGTTCCCCAATCTGAAAGAAAAAACTGGAAAATCTGACACATTCAAAAGAAAGTAAGATGATAGGGATGAAAAGTAAATTTCTATGTAAATTCTCATGATTCACAAGAAAATGCAAGGCAGAAGGAACATACAAATGAATAATGTAAATGTCAAATCTAAGGTAACAGAGATGAAATCTACTGATTGAAGGGTTTTTGAAACAACAGATGGATAGTAAGACAAAGAACACTTCATTTCTAAGTGCTATCAGATATATTTCCATATTAATGTACTGAATGTATTTATTCAAGAATCCACAGGCTAAAGAACTGGTCCAGTGACAGTGACGTGGCTGAACTTTTAAAGGGGTGGGACTTATTGTGAGGTGCCAAGGTCCAGCCTTAGCTTGAAGAAGGGTTCTGAAAGAAGGGATGTCTAGGAGAGACGAAAAGAATGACTTGAAGTCAAATCGTGGATCTATGCTGATAACCTGTGTTCTACTTGATACAGCTTTTCCAGTCTGTTTTCTCTCTGGAGATTTCTCTGTCTATATTCTGCTTGCTTGCTATTTTTAAAGATGTTACCGTCCATGCCCTGCTTGCTCGTGCGTGTGTCAGTTCTCTCTGTCCTAAAAAAATTCTCTGGACAGCTCATCTCCTGCAGAACACAGGTCCAGTCTTTCATTTTACCTATCTATCCAGTCATTTACTCCAGGTTTTCTTTTTTATTACCTTATAAATCAGCATCCCATGACCCCAGTCCTTTGATTCTTAGGAGACAGCAAGAACACATTATTTTTCTTGACATTGAAAAGAATTCAGAGATCAGTCTGCTTTTGTTAAGCACTTTTTAAAGCTAGTTGGGTGGGAACCTGCCCTGAAATTACTATTTCTACCACACTTGGGCTTAACCTTATCATGAAGTCATAAACATTAACAGAGAGGACAGCTCTTGAAGGAACGTGAAAATACGTACATTATTATACAAAGAAGCCTTACACCCACTGCAGACATTGATACTTCTGGAGGCCTATGTCCTGTGAGCCCTGTTCCAGGGGTGGAAACAACGTCATTCCACCCCTACAAAAGCCATGCTGGACCCAGGAAACACATCCTAAATGTAGGCTGCAGCATCCCATGGAGTAGGTGGACATGGGGGCATATGCTGAATATGAAGGACAAGTGAGCTGAGTACAGCATTTGTATCTCTCTCTCTACATCAGGAAGACACATACCAAGTTATCAGTCACTTTACCTTCCTGTTGCCAGGTCTTTCCTGCCATGATGAACTTTAGCTTGAAAATGTAACTAAATAAACTCTTTCTCCCTTAAGTTACTTTCTACCTAGTATAAAATGCAACCTGTTATGTTATGACACAGCCTACACCAGAAAAATGGCACCAATCCCTTTGAACTGATACAAATGTGAGCTAAATACACATCAAAGTTATTTTGTAACAGAAACAGGAAAGTAGCAATGTATAGCCCTACTCAAATCACTGCAAAAGACCTGGCAGCCAAAATTACCCTTTTGTGCCTAGTGCTCACTCACCTGGAGAAGGACCCTGTTGAATTCCTCTCTCCTCCATTCTCAGATCCTCTTCTTGCTCTAGGTGTGAGATGAGGCGGGGTTTGCCAACCTGATAACCTATTTATGGGGAAAGGCACATGTTGAAAGAGGACCATGCAGAGAACAAGCCTTCCATTAGACTGCGGCCAACAATTTGGTCTTCAGGGTTTTCTGTACGTGGATAAGGCTGACTTAGGAGCAGGAAAATGGCAGTGTCACTTTTCTAGGGAACACAGTCTTAAAAAAAAAAACCAAACCCACAAAGACTCCACATTTTGCCATCCAAAAGAATTTGGATTTTTTTTAAGTGCTAGGAATGAAAGCCAAGGCCTTGCATTATCTAGAAAAGCACTCTACTACTGAGCTACACCTTCAAGACATGATATCTCTCTCTCTCTCTCTCTCTCTCTCTCTCTCTCTCTCTCTCTCTTTCTCTCTCTCTCTCTCTTTCTCTGTGTGTGTGTGTGTGTGTGTGTGTGTGTGTGTGCATGTGTGGTCACCAGGCATCCTGATCTATAACTCTACTTTATTCCCTGGAGAAAAAGTCTCTCCTTGAACTTGGAGCCAGGCTGTTGTCTAACAATCTCCAGCACTTATCCTATTTCCACCTCCCATATTGCTTGAATATCACATGCTATCTACAACAACATCCACCTTTGCATGTGACTGCTACAACTTTGACCTTTGGTCATAATACTTTTACAGTAACTTCACTGAGCATCCCCTGTAGACAAGAATGGGGACCTTTTATTTCAGACAATTGTGGTTTAAGCTCAGTCACACACTTAAAAGCCTCTGAGCTGAACGTAATGGGCAGGACTACCAGAGAATCTATGAGGGTAGGTACCAATTCTACTTGTTCTCAAATTTGGTACAAACCCCATCCAGGTTTGGGTCACAGCAAGAACTACTATATAAAACATCTTATCCCGGAATAGATGAGAGAAAAATGATAGCCTTACCCAGTGAACTTAGATTGCTATAATTCTCCAGCATTACATCTTTGTACAGTTTTCTCTGGGAAGAATCTAGCAGGGGCCACTCTTTCTCAGTAAAGTCCACAGCAATATCTTGAAATGTCACAGACTCCTGGAATAACATACGCATTTGAGGCCAATGAGAAATCAGCTCATAGGAAGACAACAGAGGCAGAATATGGACACAAGTGATATGATGTGGTTTTTCCAGATATGGTCTGCTGAAGGTTTCTGTATATATGTTAGAAGGATATTCCAGACAGTGTTAAGTTGACCTTAACCTGTCTCATTGCTTCAAATACAATACCAACAAGAAGAAAATTTCTTTCCAAGTCTAGGGTGGCTGAGAGCTTGTAGCCTTACTTCCTTTCTGTCTCTACAAGTTGATTCTGAGCACTATGCAAACATGAAAGAAGCACTTGTTACACAAATAACCTCTAACTTCCGTAATAATGATTAGTGACATCTGACTTTCTTTGGTGTGCTGCTCCTTGACCAGGCATTCACTGACCTGGATAAATATCTACAAGAATACCAACACACAGTGGTGGTGGTGATGTCCTAAAACGTACTTGTCCCACCCTTGGGCCGTGTGATCTTATGTACCTGAGAACAAACACGAGCTGGTGTATCAGGCTCTGGAGCATGGCAAGCAAACAAACCCAAACTCTGCTGACAAGAATCATATTTTGATGGAAGAGAAAATTCTGATTCCTGGTTATCTGCAGAGTCCAGAGAGGACATAGCTAAGGCAAGAAAAGAAAGTCCTTGAGATCCATCTACCCACTCAGTAAGCATACTCAAATAAGTGCCAACACTCACACAATCGTCTCCATATTCACAAACAAGAACAGTGACAGTGTTGGTGATACACAACCATGAGCAGCGATATATCCTACACACAACTTGCTTAGATCCATTAAGTTGTGGAATCTTTGTTTCTAAGGGATGATATTGATGTTTAAACACAAGATTCATTTATGCTTCACAGTTAACACGCCTAGCTGAAGATCATTTTAGGTTCTTTTATAACATAGTTACTTTGACTAACCTGTCTTTAGGATGTAAAGTTTAAAATTTTCCTCAAGTGGTATCATGGCTAGCCTCATAATTTCAGATTTTGACTTCAGATAAGGGATATTCAATCTTTATGCACTTCCTGTTTCAGAGTGAGGAAACTGAAGTCCTCAGAGGTAAAGTGCCTTTCTCAAATTTATGAAAACAACAGATCACACAGGGTTAGCCTTCACTTTTACCTTCTTCACTATATATGCCAGCTATACACATGCTCTTCTTTGTCTCAAACTCACACATGCCCTTAGTCAATAACACAGTCTACCACTGTTCAGCTCACTCATCCTGGCTCATCAGTTTACATATATGTATCTCCTTTATCTTACAAGTGGTAGGAAACATACAAGCTCATTTATTAAGGGCAAGAACATAAGAACTTACCAAACTTGGGAGATAGACTGATGGTAGCCATCTGTGGGGCACTGGGAGTACCTGAAGAAGCACTGCATTCCTACGTGGACAATTGCCACAAGGTATTCTTCAAAGGCTATGTCTTTTACTTAGTGAGGAGAACACTGAATTTTGTTTCTTGACATTTCCTCTTGACTCATAATCAGACAGGTTATCAACCTAAAGGAAGAGAAACGCAAAGCATTTCCACTAACATTAGGAACAAGGCAAAACTGCTCACTGTATCCATACCTATTCAATATAGTACTTGAAGTTTTAGATAGAACAATAATACAATTGATGGAGAAGAAAGGAATATATACAGAAAGAGTTTATGGATTTTTAATCACAGATATTATGATTATATGTGTAAGTGATCCTGAAAACTCCATTAGGAAACTCCTATAGCTGATATACACTTTTAGTAAAATAGTAGGATATAGAATCACTATACAAAAATCAGTAGCCTTTATATACAAGAATACAAATGGTCTGTGAAAGAAATGTGGAAAGCTGTATCTTCTACAATAGCATACACACACACACACGATTCAGAATATATATATATATACACACACACATACATATATATGTATGTGTGTGTGTGTATTTGGATTATGAATATAAAATATCCTGAAAAATAAACTGCTGGAAGTATTACCATGCTCAATTTTGTATTACAGAAATATAGCTACAAGAGGCACGCTGAAAAATGAAATCACATTTAACATACAGTCATAAGTCCATACACCAATGGGCAATTAATCTTTTGAAAAAAAAATCAGGAAAAAAGATAGCGCCTTCAATTAATGGTGCTGATCAAACCTGATGGCTGCATGAAGAAGAAGGCAAATAGGTAGATACTGAACTCAACTCTAAATGGATCAAAGACCTCGACATAAGGCTAGATCTGGTGGAAGAGAACATAGGGAATAGTTTGAATTTACTGGCATAAGAAAAAACTTTCTGAACAGAACAATAACAGAGCAATAATAGACAGACTGATCAATGGAATTGAACTGAAGACCCAGAAAGAACAATTAATAAATGGAACCCCATGAAATTGAAAAGTTTCTATGGCAAAGGACACCATCATTTGGAGAAAAGAGCGGCCACAGAATAGGAAAAAAATTTTGCCAACTATATTTCTGATAGAGAGCTAATATCTAAACTATATAAAGAACTTAAAAAACCCAGACATCAAGAAAACAACCCTATTTAAAAGTAGGGTACAGATCTAAACAGAGAATTCTCAAAAGAGGACACACAAATGGCTGAGAAGCACTTAAAGAATTTTCAACATTGTTAGTCAACAGGGAAATGTAAATCAAAACTACTTTAAGATTTCACCATTCACCAGCTAGAATGTCCAAATCAATAAAACAAATGAATGCTTATGCTGGTGAGGTTGTGAGTTAGGGGAAGACCCAACCTTTGCTCAGGGGGAATGCAAGCATGTATAGCAATGAAGGATGTGGTGGTTCCTCAGGAAGCTAGGAGTAGATCTATCTTGAGATCCATCTATAGCACACTTGGGTATATACCCAAAAGATGCTTCATCCTACTACAGAGACACTTGTTCAACCATGTTCACTGCTGCTCTAGTCATAATAGCCATAAACTGAAAACAGAACTGGAAGGGAAAGTGTACATAAGTCCAATCCCTAAACCAGACGCTATCATCAACAAGTAACTGCATACATATGAAAATTAGTTTTCTCCAATCGTGTCTCACTGAAAAAACAAACTACTCTTAAGGGTAGGCCTTAGCAGTAGATGACCAAACACTAAATGAGGGTGGGGGGGGAGGAGAAAAAAGTTAACAATTATTAGGAGAGAGAGAGAGATTGCAAAATATTAAGAACTCTAGAACAATGCTTAAAAGTGAGCAAACTTGAGACTACCCGGGCCTGACCTGGGGCACAAGCCAGGTCTGCTCCACTCCAGCCCCGGGCTACCTTGCCAGGGGAATCGCCCGACACCCCCAAGGGCCCACACAGGACTCCCCACGGGATCCTAAGACCTTTGGTGAGTGGAACACAGCGCCTGCCCCAATCCAATCTCGCGGAACCTGAGACTGTGGTAAATAGGGAAGCAGACTACCCGGGCCTGACATGGGGCACAAGCCCCTGCCGCTCCACTTGAGCCCTGGGCTACCTTGCCAGCAGAGTCGCCTGACACCCACAAGGGCCCACACAGATTCCACACAGGATCCTAAGACCTCTAGTGAGTGGAACACAACTTCTGCCAGGAGTCCGGTTTGAACACCAGATATCTGTGTACCTTCCCTGAAAGAAGAGAGCTTGCGTGCAGAGAATACTCTGCCCACTGAAACTGATGCTACCCTCCCAGGTCTGCTTATAGAGGCTAACAGAGTCACCTGAAGAACAAGCTCTTAACAGAGACAACTATAACAGCTAGCTTCAGAGATTACCAGATGGCGAAAGGCAAACGTAAGAATCCTACTAACAGAAATCAAGACCACTCACCATCATCAGAACGCAGCACTCCCACCCCACCTAGTCCTGGGCACCCCAACACAACCGAAAATCTAGACCCAGATTTAAAAACATTTCTCATGATGATGATAGAGGACATCAAGAAGGACGTTCATAAGTCACTTAAAGAATTAGGAGAGCACTGCTAAAGAGTTACAGGCCCTAAAAGAAAAGCAGGAAAACACAGCCAAACAGGTAGAAGTCCTTAAAGAAAAACAGGAAAACACATCCAAACAGGTAATGGAAATGAACAAAACCATCCTAGAACTAAAAAAGGAAGTAGACACAATAAAGAAAACCCAAAGCGAGGCAACACTGGAGATAGAAACCCTAGGAAAGAGATCTGGAACCATAGATGCGAGCATCAGCAACAGAATACAAGAAATGGAAGAGAGAATCTCAGGTGCAGAAGATTCCATAGAGAACATCGACACAACAGTCAAAGAAAATACAAAATGCAAAAGGATCCTAACTCAAAACATCCAGGAAATCCAGGACACAATGAGAAGACCAAACCTACGGATAATAGGAATTGATGAGAATGAAGATTTTCAACTTAAAGGGCCAGCTAATATCTTCAACAAAATAATAGAAGAAAACTTCCCAAACATAACGAAAGACATGCCCATGATCATACAAGAAGCCTACAGATCTCCAAATAGACTGGACCAGAAAAGAAATTCCTCCCGACACATAATAATCAGAACAACAAATGCAGTAAATAAAGATAGAATATTAAAAGCAGTAAGGGAGAAAGGTCAAGTAACATATAAAGGAAGGCCTATCAGAATTACAACAGACTTTTCACCAGAGACTATGAAAGCCAGAAGAGCCTAGACAGATGTTATACAGACACTAAGAGAACACCAATACCAGCCCAGGCTAATATACCCGGCCAAACTCTCAATTACCATAGATGGAGAAACCAAAGTATTCCATGACAAAACCAAATTCACACAATATCTTTCCACAAAACCAGCCCTTCAAAGGATAATAACAGAAAAGAAGCAATACGAGGACGGAAATCACGCCCTAGAAAAAGCAAGAAAGTAATCCCTCAAAAAAACAAAAAGAAGACAGCCACAAGAACAGAATGCCAACTCTAACAACAAAAATAGAAGGAAGCAATACTTACTTTTCCTTAATATCTCTTAATATCAATGGACTCATTTCCCCAGTAAAAAGACATAGACTAACAGACTGGCTACACAAACAGGACCCAACATTCTGCTGCTTACAGGAAATCCATCTCAGGGAAAAAGACAGACACTACCTCAGAGTGAAAGGCTGGAATACAATTTTCCAAGCAAATGGTCTGAAGAAACAAGCTGGAGCAGCCATTTTAATATCGGATAAAATCGACTTCCAACCCAAAGTTATCAAAAAAGACAAGGAGGGACACTTCATACTCATCAAAGGTAAAATCCTCGAAGAGGAACTCTCAATTCTGAATATCTACGCTCCAAATTCAAGGGCAGCCACATTCATTAAAGACACTTTAGTAAAGCTCAAAGCACACATTGCACCTCACACAATAATAGTGGGAGACTTCAACACACCACTTTCATCAATGGACAGATTGTGGAAACAGAAACTAAACAGGGACACAGTGAAACTAACAGAAGTTATGAAACAAATGGACCTGACAGATATCTACAGAACATTTTATCCTAAAACAAAAGGATATACCTTCTTCTCAGCACCTCACGGGACCTTCTCCAAAATTGACCATATAATTGGTCACAAAACAGGCCTCAACAGATACAAAAATATTGAAATTGCCCCATGTATCCTATAAGACCACCATGGCCTAAGACTGATCTTCAATAACAACATAAATAACGGAAAGCCAACATTCACGAGGTAACAGAACAACACTCTTCTCAATGATACCATGGTCAAGGAAGGAATAAAGAAAGAAATTAAAGGCTTTTTAGAGTTTAATGAAAATGAAGCCACAACGTACCCAAACCTATGGGACACAATGAAAGCATTTCTAAGAGAGAAACTCATAGCTCAGAGTGCCTCCAAGAAGAAACGGGAGAGAGCACATACTAGCAGCTTGACAACACATCTAAAAGCTCTAGAAAAAAAGGAAGAAAATTCACCCAAGAGGAGTAGACGGCAGGAAATAATCAAACTCAGGGGTGAAATCAACCAAGTGGAAACAAGAAGAACTATTCAAAGAATTAACCAAACGAGGAATTGGTTCTTTGAGAAAATCAACAAGATAGATAAACCCTTAGCTAGACTCACTAAAGGGCACAGGGACAAAATCCTAATTAACAAAATTAGAAATGAAAAGGGAGACATAACAACAGATCCTGAAGAAATCCAAAACACCATCAGATCCTTCTACAAAAGGCTATACTCAACAATACTGGAAAACCTGGACGAAATAGACAAATTTCTGGACAGATACCAGGTACCAAAGGTGAATCAGGATCAAGTTGACCTTCTAAACAGTCCCATATCACCTAAAAAATAGAAGCAGTTATTAATAGTCTCCCAGCCAAAAAAAGCCCAGGACCAGACGGGTTTAGTGCAGAGTTCTATCAGACCTTCAAAGAAGATCTAATTCCAGTTCTGCACAAACTATTTCACAAAATAGAAGTAGAAGGTACTCTACCCAACTCATTTTATGAAGCCACTATTACTCTGATACCTAAACCACAGAAAGACCCAACAAAGATAGAGAACTTCAGACCAATTTCTCTTATGAATATCGATGCAAAAATCCTCAATAAAATTCTCGCTAACCAAATCCAAGAACACATTAAAGCAATCATCCATCCTGACCAAGTAGGTTTTATTCCAGGGATGCAGGGATGGTTTAATATACGAAAATCCATCAATGTAATCCATTATATAAACAAACTCAAAGACAAAAACCACATGATCATCTCGTTAGATGCAGAAAAAGCATTTGACAAGATCCAACACCCATTCATGATAAAAGTTTTAGAAAGATCAGGAATTCAAGGCCCATACCTAAACATGATAAAAGCAATCTACAGCAAACCAGTAGCCAACATCAAAGTAAATGGTGAGAAGCTGGAAGCAATCCGACTAAAATCAGGGACTAGACAAGGCTGCCCACTTTCTCCCTACCTTTTCAACATAGTACTTGAAGTATTAGCCAGAGCAATTCGACAACAAAAGGAGATCAAGGGGATACAAATTGGAAAAGAGGAAGTCAAAATATCACTTTTTGCAGATGATATGATAGCATATATAAGTGACCCTAAAAATTCCACCAGAGAACTCCTAAACCTGATAAACAGCTTCGGTGAAGTAGCTGGATATAAAATAAACTCAAACAAGTCCATGGCCTTTCTCTATACAAAGAATAAACAGGCTGAGAAGGAAATTAGGGAAACAACACCCTTCTCAATAGTCACAAATAATATAAAATATCTCGGCGTGACTCTAACTAAGGAAGTGAAAGATCTGTATGATAAAAACTTCAAATCTCTGAAGAAAGAAATTAAAGAAGATCTCAGAAGATGGAAAGATCTCCCATGCTCATGGATTGGCAGGATCAACGTTGTAAAAATGGCTATCTTGCCAAAAGCAATCTACAGATTCAATGCAATCCCCATCAAAATTCCAACTCAATTCTTCAACGAATTAGAAGGAGCAATTTGCAAATTCATCTGGAATAACAAAAAACCTAGGATAGCAAAAACTCTTCTCAAGGATAAAAGAACCTCTGGTGGAATCACCATGCCTGACCTAAAGCTTTACTACAGAGCAATTGTGATAAAAACTGCATGGTACTGGTATAGAGACAGACAAGTAGACCAATGGAATAGAATTGAAGACCCAGAAATGAACCCACACACCTATGGTCACTTGATCTTCGACAAGGGAGCTAAAACCATCCAGTGGAAGAAAGACAGCATTTTCAACAATTGGTGCTGGCACAACTGGTTGTTATCATGTAAAAGAATGCGAATCGATCCATACTTATCTCCTTGTACTAAGGTCAAATCTAAGTGGATCAAGGAACTTCACATAAAACCAGAGACACTGAAACTTATAGAGGAGAAAGTGGGGAAAAGCCTTGAAGATATGGGCACAGGGGAAAAATTCCTGAACAGAACAGCAATGGCTTGTGCTGTAAGATCGAGAATTGACAAATGGGACCTAATGAAACTCCAAAGTTTCTGCAAGGCAAAAGACACCGTCAATAAGACAAAAAGACCACCAACAGATTGGGAAAGGATCTTTACCTATCCTAAATCAGATAGGGGACTAATATCCAACATATATAAATAACTCAAGAAGGTGGACTTCAGAAAATCAAATAACCCCATTAAAAAATGGGGCTCAGAACTGAACAAAGAATTCTCACCTGAGGAATACCGAATGGCAGAGAAGCACCTGAAAAACTGTTCAACATCCTTAATCATCAGGGAAATGCAAATCAAAACAACCCTGAGATTCCACCTCACACCAGTCAGAATGGCTAAGATCAAAAATTCAGGTGACAGCAGATGCTGGCGTGGATGTGGAGAAAGAGGAACACTCCTCCATTGTTGGTGGGATTGCAGGCTTGTATAACCACTCTGGAAATCAGTCTGGAGGATCCTCAGAAAATTGGACATAGTACTACCGGAGGATCCAGCAATACCTCTCCTGGGCATATATCCAGAAGATGCCCCAACTGGTAAGAAGGACACATGCTCCACTATGTACATAGCAGCCTTATTTATAAGAGCCAGAAGCTGGAAAGAACCCAGATGCTCCTCAACAGAGGAATTGATACAGAAATTGTGGTACATCTACACAATGGAGTACTACTCAGCTATTAAAAAGAATGAATTTATGAAATTCCTAGCCAAATGGATGGACCTGGAGGGCATCATCCTGAGTGAGGTAACACATTCACAAAGGAACTCACACAATATGTACTCACTGATAAGTGGATATTAGCTCCAAACCTAGGATTCCCAAGATATAAGATACAATTTGCTAAACACATGAAACTCAAGAAGAATGAAGACTGAAGTGTGGACACTATGCCCCTCCTTAGAATTGGGAACAAAACACCCATGGAAGGAGTTACAGAGACAAAGTTTGGAGCTGAGATGAAAGGATGGACCATGTAGAGACTGCCATATCCAGGGATCCACCCCATAATCAGCATCCAAACGCTGACACCGTTGCATACACTAGCAAGATTTTATAGAAAGGACCCAGATGTAGCTGTCTCTTGTGAGACTATGCTGGGGCCTAGCAAACACAGAAGTGGATGCTCACAGTCAGCTAATGGATGGATCGCAGGGCTCCCAATGGAGGAGCTAGAGAAAGAACCCAAGGAGCTAAAGGAATCTGCAACCCTATAGGTGGAACAACATTATGAACTAACCAGTACCCCGGAGCTCTTGACTCTAGCTGCATATGTATCAAAAGATGGCCTAGGCGGCCATCACTGGAAAGAGAGGCCCATTGGACACGCAAACTTTATATGTCCCAGTACAGGGGAACGCCAGGGCCAAAAGGGGAAGTGGGTGGGTAGGGGAGTGGGGGTGAGTGGGTATGGGGGACTTTTGGGATAGCATTGAAAATGTAAATGAGCTAAATACCTAATAAAAAATGGAAAAAAAAAAGTGAGCAAACTTAAGAGTCACACACACACACACACACATACACACACAAAGTCACAATTCCAGACTTCCACAGTATGAAAAATGACTAAAGTATACACAGGAAAGTCAAAACAAAGAGCTAGCAAGAAATCTGGTATGGGTAGAAAAACAATTTTCAATAAGGGCACAAAACAGTTCAGTATTAAAGAACCATTATGATCACTGTTTTAAAATTCTTAATTTAAAATGTAAAACAGTTCAGTATTAAAGAACCATTATGATCACTGTTTTAAAACTCTTAATTTAAAATGTAAGTTGATCTTTATTTTCATTATAGACACAAAAAAATGGTCTTAAGTTAAAACAACAACAACATCAATAACAACAAACAAATCAAAATCCCTTTATGGATGAATAAGATATCAAGAATACGAACATAGAGATTAACTTCAACAGCCTTGAAGGGTTTAGGTAACTGTGTGTGTAGTCCCAGATATTGAGGAAGTGCAGGCAGGAGAAGGGAGAGAAAGCAAGTCAGATAAGGAAAGAGACAGAGGAAGGGGCAGGGATGAGAGGAAAACAGAGGGAGAGGAAAACAGCTTATAGAAGTTAGCAAGTATGGATAAAGAAATGTATGGAATGTTAATCAGCCTTAAAAGGAATGAAGTTCTGATCTATGCTACAATACATATAAATAAACAATGAAGACATTGCGCTCAAAGACATTAGCAAAACGAAGAAGGGCAGATATGTGATTTCACTTACATGAGGTCCAAGAAGTCATTCATGAAGGCAAAAAGCAGAATGCTTTTGCCAGGGGCTATGGAGGAAAGAATTGAAGAGTTATTCTTCAAGGGATTTTCAGTTTCAGTTTGAAGTTATAGAAAACTTCAGGAGTTACACAGGGGAATGAAGGGCACTGTGAATGTATGGATCATCACTGAAGTGATCATTAAAGGCTAAGTTTTGTTTTATTTCGTCTCAATTTAAAATATGATTGATTTTTATGTCTTCTGTGTGTATGTATATGCATCATGTGTGTTCCTGGTGCACACAGAGATCAAAAGACAACATCATATCCTCTAGAAATGGAGAAACAACTGTGAGCTGCCACAAGGATGCTGTGAGCCAAACAAAACTCCTCTGTAATGCCCAGTGTTTCTACTGCTGAGCTATATACCTCCAGTCACTCATTTTATCTCAGTAGTTCAAAGTGTTACAGTTTACTGCACACAGGAAAAAATTAAACATAGCAGGGAAAAAAAAAGATTGCACATTACAAAACCTAAAAGGAAAACTTTTAGACATTTTCAGAATTACTACAAATGTTGCAAGAAATACTGACTTAAGCATGAATTCATTCCCTCTGGATATATACCACGCTAACCTAATGATATGTCCAATTATAATTGAATATTAGAATTTAAATTTAATTTTTGAAATATTTTTTTGTTGTTTGTGTTTTCGAGACAGGGTTTCTCTGTGTAGCCCTGGCTGTCCTGGAACTCACTTTGTAGACCAGGCTGGCCTGGAACTCAGAAATCCGGCTGCCTCTGCCTCCCAAGTGCTGGGATTAAAGACATGTGACACCACACCTGGCTCAATTTTTTTGAAATATTAATGTATTTATATCATTTCCCCTTCCCTACCCTCCCTCCTATTAAATCTCCATTCTTCTTTCAAGTTTATGGCCTCTTTTTGGAACCTATATATCAAAACAGAGCAAAAGCCAACCAAATTATTTTGCTTAAACACTTAATCTTTTTGTACTTTCTTTTTATTACATTTATCTATCTATCTATCTTATTCATTATGTGGATTGTAGTTTTGTCCTTCCTCCATGTGGACACTAGGAATCCAACTCAGATCTTCAGGCATTTGCAAGTTAACTAACCTCCTGAGCTACCTCATTGCCATCAAATTTTCCTAAATTTCATTAATTCTTTAACTGATTTGATACCACAGTGGCAAAAAAAAAAAAAAAAGAAAAAAATCTAGATTAACCTGTTATTTTTTTAAGGCACCCACACTAAAAATATGATTTTTAAAATTGTACACATATTCATGAGAAGCATCACCTACCCCCAATACCTGCTTAATCATTGTAAACTTTATTTCACTCTGATACTTTATAGAGACAGAGAGGAGTATCTACCTAAAGGGTAAACACTTGCAATTCCCCGAGGAGAAAGAGATAAACACAGAGAGGTATAAACTTAAGAATAGTTGAAGATCTGAAGATATGAGCTAGAAATGGGAAGAAACACTTAAAAGAGTAAATCCTAATATTAACAAACACATAAAGTATATATTGTACTCCATTATCTACATATCCATAATCCCACTATTTACTACCATATACATGTGTGTGTGTGTACATACACACACATATATATGATTCATCTTTGGATATTATAAAAAGGAACACATTCATACTTAGTAGCTTTGTGTGCTATGGAAATTGCATTGTAGTTTGGATTCTTTGTAGAAATTTTCTTGTAAAAATTACTTGCCAATATTTGCAAATTAAAAAAAAAAGGATTATGCATGGACTCTCCAATAATTCATTAAGTGGCAATCAAAATTTAGCAAGGAAGCCAAGCTTGGTAATACATTCCAATAACCCCTCATACACAGAAGGCTTGAGGATTGAGAATTACAAACCACCTTATAATGAGACATCTTAAAACACACAAAGAAACAAATAAAAACTATTATAAATGGGTAACCAAGAATAAATATGGCAGACATAATATTAAGTTCTGAGTACCAATTAATATACATCTACTGTAATGGTTAAATGTATATTTATATATGTACATATAAATACAAAAACACATGTATATTTATACACACACACACACACACGTGTGTGTGTGTGTATGTGTGTGTGTGAGAGAGAGAGAGAGAGAGAGAAAGAGAAAGAAAGAGAGAGAAAGAAAGAGAAAGAGAAAGAAAGAAAGAGAGAGCGTGCTCTCTGGAGAACAGGCCCCCTGCAACTCTCCTGAGGAGCACAATACAGTAGAAATGACCCTGGTGACTTAGGGAGAGGTGGCCCTGCCTCTCACAAGCTGAAGCACTGGGCAGGGTGGGGTGGGAGTTGGAAGATGGTTACCTTTCTTCTGGGTACTGCCGGAGAGCTGGTCTTGGTGACACCGGCTCAGGAGAGCTGGTGGGCTGAACAACACAGCCACCACCCAGGCCCAGATCCAGGACTTTTGAGCTGGGCCACTCCAACATCTACTCCATCTATGAACTACTGGAGCACAGGAAGGGGGCCAGTCCTACAGAACCAAAGCTGCAGGATCTGTGACACAAGGCAACAGCAAGATATCTGAGAGGAGCCCAGTAAGTCTCTAGAATTGATGGAATAGCAGAAGCCAGAGCCCTTGAACCAGAACAATGAGTCACTGCAGTGAGCATTTGCAAGTAAAGCTATTTGGGCAAAAAGCTTCCAGAGAGAGTTTTCTTCTCTTAAATTTTTTATCTTTTGCTTTCTTTTGTAAGGGTGGGTGCAAGAGAGGGTTGGGGACATGAGTGGGATATGGGTGAATGATGTGAAATTCACAAAGAATCAATGAAAATTTTTAAACAAATAAATGGAAGGACAAATGAGAGCAATCTCAAAGATGTATTTGTGTATGTGCACTCTCAAAAAAAAAAAAAAAAAACCAACAATATACACACTTGGAGTGAGGCAGAGGAGAAACCCAGCAGCAAGCCTTTCTTTTGTGTATGGAGTATGACATAGCACCTCAGTACATGGACCAAAGGACAAGAGTTATGCAAAGCTGCCCCTGAACAGTAGTTTCCCCAGGACTATGGCATCCCCATTTGCTGTCAGAACCTACTGTGAGCCTCTCTACCTGTGACCATTGTGAAGGATCTTCAGGAATTCTGACTGGAACCCTGGAACTGAAACCCTCTGTGACCAATTGCACACCTACCTCCTTACTCTCTAACAGGATCCCCTGTCTCCAGCAGCCATAGGCAACTTCGTAGAAACTCTGATTTGGTTCCTCAACAAGGATAACTGGTAACTGGATCCCAATCTTGTCTGAAAGACAACAGAGCAGTATTTAGAATCAACAAAAGTATTTATAAAATAAAACATCCTTGATGGTTCTCATTTTTAATAACATTTTATTAATTAAGAATTTTGATCTACTCATTCCCACACTACGCAACAGCTCCTCTTCCCTCTTCTATTTTCACAAATAGAAAAACTACACCTCCAATAATTTCTTACAGCTAAAATTCTATAACTTTTTCCCCCATTGAATGAATTTCTAGATAGTAAGATGCTTGACCAATATTTATAAACACGTTTAAGTCTTTGGTTAAGTGTTGGGAAATTATCTTCTGTAATCATTTGATTTGCAGCTCCTTTACTTATGCACATATTTCTTACACCTGAGGGAAGATACTTGACTTGCCAACGTGATAAATTACAGTTTTGGAATCATTCAAACTGGGCAAAGATTACAAATAGATGGTTAAAAGCAGAACAGAGTTTTATATCTAGCCTACTAATATGAAAAATAAGAAGGGTATGACTGGAAGATGTAATTCAAGGATAGAGAACTTTCCTGGAATGAGTAAAGGCTTTAGCTTTAATCTTCAGCACTGCAAAATAGATGGCTGGTACAATGGGTAAAATGCCTGCCATGCACACGTAAGTTAATGATTTCAAACCTCACTACTGGAATAAAACACTGGCCATGGCAACTCAAGTCCATGACCATATCACAGGAAAAAAGAAGAGAGGACTATATTGGGATCTTACAGTCTTATTGGCCAGACAGTCTAGCCAAAACAGCAAGCTCTGGGTTTAATACCAGACCTTGTCTCAAACTGGCTGACACGCAACAGCAACCTATTGCCTACCACACATGTGCACTATGTATGTAGCCATAGGAGGAAAAAGGGAGGGAAAACAGGAAAAAAATGGAGCTATTTAAATTGCATAGCCAACCTTGCCCCTTCTCTTTCTTTCCTACATTTTCTATCCATCCATATGGGCAAATCCTGTCACTTCACACACTCAAAGCTCTGGCTATTCCTCAGCATCTATATTATAATTGCTTTGATCGCAAACATCACCCCTCACTTAATCAACCTAAATCTACTAAATCAAAATCAATCTCCTAAATCCTTTGCTGCCATGAACTTTGTTTATACAATATATGTAGCATCAAATCTTTGCTGAAAACAATCTGAAAGTGTCAAAGTTTCCTCAAGAATGAAGTCCCTTACCCAGTCATTCACTTGTGCTAATGCACAATGATTTCTTCACTGAGCCCCAGAAATGCACACAACTTAGGGGCTTGGCATTTGCTGTCTCTTGCTTCCAAACGTCTTCCCTACAATCTGTGTCTCAGTGGCTCTTCTCTTTAGGATTTTTATTAAAATTTACGACGTGTGAAATATTACTATCTACTCCAATTACTATGCAAACCTTTGCCTTTTTTCATCTACTACTACTGCTACTACTACTACTACTACTACTACTACTACACACACACATACACACACACACACACACACACTTAATACACTTACTAAATTATAACAGGCTATATTTTATGACAAGTAGATAAATGTGGACCTGAATAATCAATAAAGCAGAATTTAATGGTAGCAATAGAGCTTAGTAGCAGAATGTTTGCCTAGCAGACAGTGGGTCTGGGTTTGAGCCTCAAAATCACCCAATAAAGAGGAGGGATGGGTAGAAAGAGGAAGGGATGAAACAAAGTCTTGCAAATCTTGCTGTTATTATCCTCACAAAAATGAAGATATCCTAAAGGGCCCCCAATATCCTTCGCTTTGCTACCAGACTGCTGAAACAATTCAATCCAGAAAATAAAATACACCCAGGAATCTCACTGGGTAAAGAATAGGTTGAAGTCTCGTGTCACTCAGAGGCTTATGATAATTTATCAGACTATATTGCAGGAGACACCACACATTCACTGGAACTGCTAATTATATACTTTCCCCCTCTGCTTAAGCTGAAACCTCATGTCAGCACCAGCACATGGACTTGGAGAATCATTACAATGCTTTTCCACTGTGGACTCACTGAATGAATATCCTTTTCCAAATTTCCACTTTGATCTTTTAATTGCCTTATTCAGAATAGTGGTCAAACCTACTCTGCCAAACCTGGTAAGATCCAGGGTCTGACCCTAATTCCAGCAACATTATTCAAAATTCAACCTGCTACAGTAGTGAACAATTTGAGTTATCCAGAAACATATTTTGGTTCCTGAATCACTTAAACCTATGCATATTTTGAGCACTTGGGGAACAATGCATTCTTTCTTCTATGCTTTTGCCTACAAATGTTCACAGAAAAGCGGTCAGAGCTAGCCTCTTGCTACTGATACTTCAAGTATACATAAAAAATGGCCAGTAGACATTACTGTCTACAATGGCTAATTTAAAATGTCACCTTTCCACAACTAATAATTACCTGGGAGAGAGTCTCGATTGAAATAGAGTTGTCTAGCCCAGACAGGCCTGTGGTCATGCACAGGGAAACTAGCTCAAGTGTTAATTGACACAGGTCACTGTGACAATATGACTTCATGGACTGGGCAATGGGCTGTGTAAGGGTATAAGAAGTTTGCTGAGTTATAGGAAGCAGGTAAGCAGGCAGCATGGATCCATTCATTTCTCCCAGCTCTTGGTTATGCATATCACGTGGCTAGCTGCCTTGCACTGCTGCATTTGTGTCTTCCCTGCAAAGTCTTTCATCCTTTATGAGGTTTTTTGTTAATTTGTCACAGCAACAGAAATGAAAGCATGATGTCATACCTCCACAAACTACCCAGTTTACTTGGTTAGTTCTTTTTCTACGTTTCTAACCATGCAATACACTTCCAAGTAAGGTTTCAATTTCTCTGCTCTGTTCACTGTCCTTAAGCTGGAGTGATAACTTTTAACAGAAAAGTGAACAGTGAGCTAAGTAACAAATGAACAGAAATCAAGGCACATTTACTCTTGCAGCAAGATAGCTTCTATGAAGTAAGTGCCTCACAAACATTACAAAGAAAAGACCTAAAAAGAATTCGAAGGGTTGGAAATATTCTCAAAGGTTCTGTGATTTGAACAACAACCATGGTGCTAAGACAGCCTTACAGTGTAGTGCAGTACCTTAAGCCTCTAATTTACTTCACGGCGCAAATTTCCCGGGTAATTCAAGCTGAGAGGATGCCCCTATATCCAAGTTAGACCTGTGGAATATGTCCAGTGTTCTGTAGTAACAGAAATGCAAGAGGTATGCAGATGCAGTGCAGAGACTATTAGTTTTGCATAAAAGTCACAAGCTGGTGGTCTCACATACAGATGCAGCAAAGATTAACTGCGGGAAGCACATCTAGAAATAGCTATGAAGAATACTAATTCTGAAGTTTTCTGCAAGATACACAATACAAAACAGTGTTAATCAGAGGGACAGCACCATGGATGAAGTGGGATGCAGTTTTCAGATGTTGGATTCTACGGCACTCACCTTTGAAACACAGTGAATATTATCCCACTGCGTATTGTCTCCTCAATACCCCTAGTATTCAGAAACATTCTTCTCCTCATTAGGATTCAGACTATGGAAAAACAACTGGCCAGCAAGGAGAAGTCGCTACTATTCCAGCTGGAGAGCACAGAATGAAGAGGACATTAAGTTCAACTACTTAGGTTCCTTGCACTAGGCACTAGAGTGCTTAACCCAAAGAGACAAGGAGGTATCATGTGTTGGCCCTAAGAAGGGCTTCCCTGAACTGGCACCTGGAACACAGTAGAACTTATGCTAGTCCCTGCCTTCCTTCTCACAAGGGCAGAAGTTATGCCTCAGTTGTCAAGTTTATGATTCAAATTTGGTTTTGTGTGACCAAAGTGTCTATTGGGAACACCTTTTCTGTGTTAGAATTCTTCCAATGTTCAACTTTATTTCCATATATGACTTCACAACATAGTGACAGGCAGGGCATTCATATGTAATTGCAACTATTACAAGGAAAGCAGCATTTTAATTGAGCTTGCCCTTGTAGGCCTTATTTCAACTCAGGATACAAACATATACAAAGCAATATATATTACTGCTTCTGCAATTCCACTACTATTTAGATCCATTTCTCTCTTCATTATTAGCTATAAACAACATGAGTTGCATTCTCAGTAAATCAATATAAATATTTCAATACACCTCTGCTACCTAGGCCATGACTCAGGGGCTAGTAGGTGAAATTAACTTCCAACAAGATGTTGAGGAATGATAGTCAAAAGAAACCTCTATATTAATACACATATCAAAGGAGCCATAATATATGATAATCATATGGCAAACTATACTTTACTGAGCATGGTGAGGCAGTGGGGAGGGACAGACAGGGATATCTTTAAGTTTGAGGCCAGCCAGGTCTATACAGTAAGTTCTAGGGCCGTCCAAAGTTGCAATCACTGAGAACGAGGTCTGTATATCCACCATGTTGGTTTAGGGTCATTGTTATTTCTGCCATGTTGTGCTTTCTAGAACAGTTGCACGCCCCCATATACACTTGCTTCTCGTCCATATTCTACTGTGTGAGCCTTCCATTTTCCTTAAAGGAGTGATGGGATTTGACGTGTGTACTCAAGTGGTAAGTCACACCTGCTCTGTAAATGATTTCATCCACTGAGCCATCTTAATGGACCCCTTTTTAGTTCTTATCAGATAGGGTCTTATGCATCCCAAGTTGGCCTATAACTAGACATGCATACAGTACACACTGTCCTTGAACTTCTGATTCTCCTACATCTACTTCCTAAGTGCTGAAATTGTAGGCGTCTACCAACATGTCCAGTGATATCCTTACCCAAAATATTCCAGAATTTAGAGGGAAAAAGCCTCTGACATGTTTTGGGAAGATGGCTGGCATGAGCCTGAAATAGAAAAGGAAAACTTAACAGTAAAACACACACACACATACACACACACACACACACACACACACACACACAA
Source organism: Mus musculus (assembly GCF_000001635.26). NCBI lineage: Eukaryota > Metazoa > Chordata > Mammalia > Rodentia > Muridae > Mus > Mus musculus. Next base: position 19,624,152 of record NC_000075.6, on the reverse strand, counting down.
ACAAGCAAACGCAGCAAGAAGTTCCTAATGTCAGGAAAATGTGTCCTTTCTAAACTTAGTTACTACTGAAAAGTCAATTGTCCTAATTCCATTATGCTTGAAAAAAAACAAAAACAAAAACTCCATTATTTGCTTATTCACTCGATATACCAGCATTATATTGGTCAAGCACAAGATATTTCAATTCACCTGAAATACAGCAGGGGAAAAAAGAGCAGAAAAAAAGAAAACACAATAGAAGAGTACAGCAATACAGAAGGAAAAGAAAAGGACGATAAAAACAAACAGATGAACAAAATTAAAAACAACAAACAAAAAACAAAACACCTCCAGAAAAAGACAAGTTCCTTGACATAAAAATAGAAAAAATTCCAGCATATGGGAAGCCAATTTTACTTAAGAGTCAGAAGGAAAGCAGGGTCATCTATGATTGTGCTAGATAAACTCACTACCAATATTTCAAATCTCCATCCAAACCAGGATATAACAAATGTGTATAATTAAAAGGAAGCATATTTACTTATTTTAGTCAGGTGACAGAACTGCCTATGAACAACATCCAAATACTGTACTAAATTAGTAGAAATATATATTTTAGAAATAATCTTGATCTCAAATTCATAAAGTATAACAGCTTGAAGAAAATGTTATTGAAAACACAGGTAAGGAACAACAATATGAACCACAGAATTCTAAGGTGGGGGATAGGGGACTTTTGGGACAGCATTTGAAATGTAATGAAGAAAATACCTAATAAAAAATTAAAAAAAAAAAAAAAACAAGTAGAAAAAAGGTTGAGAGGAAAAAAAAAGAAAATACACTTAAAATCAAATTGCTCAGCTATATAAACAGATTAACTATAAAATTTAATGGCATAAAAATGTCAATATTCTAAAGACTAAAATACAGACCCAACACACCTTGGAGAGAGAAATGCAGCATCTGGGTTTTACATCTCATTTTAAAATATAAGGTGTGACACTATTGAAAAGTGACTACCTTTTGAGTTTAAGATACTTGGTGCAATGGGATACTTGGATCAGTAGAAAAATGATTTCATTAAAATACATAATAGTATTGGGGGAACAGCAAAATCCACATATTTCACTATAGGGGAGAGAAAATATGTACTATAACAAGAGCACACGAGTCTTTAATGATCTCCATCATAATCTAGCTTATAAATTCACTAAATGGTCATCGTTTTAATATTTTTTCATAATATAAAAATTGCCATTTTATTTAAAATTTAAGTGTTCAATTTCCCTGGCACCTATCATGTTCATTATTGTGTAACCATCATCACTAACTTCTAAAGTCATGTTTATTACTTACGGATACCATTGTCACCTTGTAGACTACAAACAAAAATTTGGCCTCTGCAAAAAACATAGCTATTGCTATCTTTAATTATCTTTAATTATATGTTTATTGAAGTTGTGGCTTTTATATAAAAGCTTGGAAAAATATTATGGAAAAAGTTCAAAGTATTTAATTAGATTAACTTTCAAATTAAATTACAACTATGTTTACAAGTAATTTATTCACATGAGGATTGTCAGCCAACAAACGCATAAAGCAACTGATGATTTAACATAATAGAAAAGGTATTAGGCAAGTTTCACAATAACAAAAAGAAAAAGGTGTGCACATATCAATGATAGTTTTAGGAAGGAAACCCATGCTAAGAGCAATCACTGTCATTCCGACACCCCTGAACATCCTGGTCTACATATTTTAAAACCTCTCCTGGGTCGCCAGGATGGGGACCTCAAGGCACGCCTCCTAAGGTTTCTGCTGTCCTCATCCCGGCCACAGCCCTCCGCTTCCTGGAGCTAACGGGTTAAGTGACGAACCACGGGCTTACCAGACTGAGGGTGGAATCCAGGAAGCGGAAGTCTCCGCGGCTAAGGCGGAAGAACTAGAAGTTCACGCAAGGCCCCGGAATGCTTCAGAACGCTTCGGGGAACAGGAGGGTCCAAACACAGGGGAAACCCCAACTATCCTTTCGCACATGTGACTTCCACTAGCTCCCCGAAGCAATGGCTTCTACTTCACGTCCGTCTTCGAAATCTCGCGAAACTTCATAAGCCTTTTATAACGTGAAACCTTCACGGCGTGCATCTTGGGAAATGGAGTTTGATAACCTTAATGAGCCGTGCATTCTTGGTGAACTAGGAACTCTCGCGAAACCGATTAATTGCTTCTAAATGAGATTGAAATGGTTTATGGGAAATGTAGTTTCTACGTTGGACGGCCCTGACAAGGGTTTATGGGAAATGTAGTTTCTAGTTGGACGGCCCTGACAAGGATGCTCAAGTAGAATATATATATGTGTGTATGTGTGTATGTGTGTATGTGTGTATGTGTGTATGTGTGTATGTGTGTATGTGTGTATGTGTGTATGTGTGTATGTGTGTATGTGTGTATGTGTGTATGTGTGTATGTGTGTATGTGTGTATGTGTGTATGTGTGTATGTGTATATGTGTATATGTGTATATATGTATATATGTATATATGTATATATGTATATATATGCTTTTTCCAAGTTCTAATTGCACCACATCATCTTATGGGCCTGCCTTCAGCTTGTTCTTCTTTCTAAGATCATCAACCTGAACCTGTTAGCAGTCACTCTTCCTACTTTAAATATTGTATGCAATCACTATAACCCATAACCCATACCTATACCCCCAAAACTACACTGCCTTACTTAAGATATTTAGACACATATTTAAATACTGAAAACACACCCAACCTAACCTCAAATATAGCAGCTTTATCAACTTGTTCGTTTCAAAATCGGTGTCAACACAAAACTACTCTTGCCGCAGATAAATTTGTTCACAAACAAATACCAAAGACCATGACCCAGAAACACCAACTGAGGGTGTGACAAAAGACAAATTTTTGCCAAGGAACTGCACACATGGGATTTTATTAGTCATAGAATGAAAAGAGTGAAAGATCAAGGCATTTAATAAATATGATGGGTGATAGATTAATATCTTGCAGAAAAGTAGGACAAAAAACTCTGCTGTGTATCTGTGTTGCTATCTATAGCATTGTAAGTTTTTAGGATTGATTAAGATTATTCATGTCTTAATAATATATGTTAAAGAATTTCATAAAGGTTGTTCAGCCAGATATAGGGATGGGCAATGAAATGAACTGAGGATACTGGAAATTGCCTAAGTTAATTTGATTTATGATAGTATTTGAACTTCACATGAAGTTATAAAGTTCTCATAACCATAGTATTTCTGCATTATCAACCTATCCTCTCAGCATGGACCATGAAAATCATGATACTATTAAAGATTAAAGAATCTTCAAAGTTAGTATACATTTGTATTCTCTTTTTCCTTTCTTTTCTTTTCTTTTCCTTTTTTTCTTTTCCTTTCTTTTCTTTCTTTCTTTCTTTCTTTCTTTCTTTCTTTCTTTCTTTCTTTCTTTCTTTTTTTTTGGCAGTAGGGAAATTTCAGATAGTAGCAGTCAACATTTTTATACTTCTATTTGTCAACCTGCATTCACTAATTCACAAAATATTACTCATTTTACCTTGAATGGGTCAATTTAACACTAGCATCTACCACACTGAGAGTCAAAAATGTTACCAGGTAGCATCTGAGACATACAGCAATGATTTCCAGGCTCTTGCTGTAACTCTGTTGCTGTTTGAAGGTAAAATTGTAGCCACAAGCTTATGTAGCTGACCAATACAGGGACATCTGTTTATGCAATCTGTGTAACCTTTAGGAACTGGAACTTTGATAGAGTCACTAGAGTGGGTAGGTCTTGAGGTTTGAGAGTCTGATTCCGGTTCCATTTGCTCAGTGCTTCTTAACAGCAGATGCAATATGACAAGCTGCTTTATCCCCTACTGCCAGGATTTCCCAACCAGAATGGACTGAATCCTCTCAAACTATAAGCCCAAATAACTCTTTAATTTTAAGTTACTTCTTGTTATTTATGTTGTCACAACAATAAGGTAAGTAACAAATAGAACTGTGTAAAAATAATGGTCCTACCAAAAGCAAACTTTAGATTCAATGTAAAATTCACATCAAATTTTAAACAAATTCTTCACAAAATTTGAAAGGACAATTTTCAGCTTCATTTAAACACACACACACACACACACACACACACACACACACACACACACACACACAATTTGTTACAGCTAAAACAACCCTGAATGGTAAAAGAACTGCTGGTATCATGACAACTAAACTCCAATTATACTACAGAGCTCTCGTAATAAACAGCATGAAATTGGCACAAAACCAGCCACATTGATGGATGTAACTCAAGACTCAGACATAAGTCCACACTACTATGGAAAACTGACTTTTTATAAGGAAAAAAGAAATACACATTGGATAAAAGACACATCAAAGGTGCTAGTCAAACTTGATGACTGTATGTAGAACAAGCCAAATAGATCCATACATATAACCACGTGTAAAACTTGACTTCAAATAGACTAAAGATCTGCATATAAGTCCATATGCACTGACTCTGACAGAAGAGAAAGTGGAGGGTATTCTTGAATTCATTGATATGGGAGAAGACTTCTGAACAGAACAACCATAGCACAAGCAATAAGAACAACTAATAAATGAACCTCATGAAACTGAAAAGCCTCTGTATTGCAAAGGAACATAATTTGGAGAAAGTTGAAGATTATAGAATGGGAAATCATTTAGCTATTTAAACATCCAATGGTGGGCTCATCTATGAACTATATAAGTAAATAAAACTAGAAATGAGAAAACTCTGAACATCAAGAACTTATATACCCAATTAAAGTGTGGGCAAAGTAATTCTAAACAGAGAATTTAAAAAACAAGGAAGAATGAATGGCTGAAAAAATTAAAAAGCAATGTTTAACATCCTTAGTAATCTGAGAAATGCAAATCAAAACTATTTTGAAATTTCATCTTACACCTGTCTGAATAGCTAAGGTCAACGAAACAAATCAAAGTTTATAATATAAAAACTGTGGAGTATGGTGATCACTCCTGCACTTCTGGTCCCAATGCTAACTTGTACAGCCATTGTGGAAATTCAATGTACCATTTCCTCAGAAAGATGAGAATTGAGCTAGCTCAAGACCTAGCTATAACACACTTGCACATATACCCAAAAGATTCTTTATCCTACTATATTCATATTTATTGATGCTCTATTCATAATATCCAGAAGTTGAAAAATAGCATAAATGTCCCTTGATAGAAGAATGGATAAAGAAAATGTGGTACATTTACACTATGGGATACTACTCCACTGTTTAATAATATGCATTCATTATTTTACAGGCAAATGAATGAGCTAGAGCAAATCATCCTACGTGAGGCAACCCAAACCCCAAAACCAAATGTATTACTTATTCCCTTATATATGGATGCCAGCAGACTACAATTCATATGATCACAGGGAATAGGTATACAGTAAGGGTCAAGCAAGGAGAGATGGATCTCCCTAGGAGATAGATACACTGTTGTACATGGATGAGGGGGGGCGGATTGGAATAGGAGATTCAAACTCAGAGAGGGGAATAAAGTGAGCATGGAAAAACAGAGAAGTACAGCTAAAACCAAGGGCCATTTGAAGGAACATATGGAAACCTAATATAGTAAAGGCTTCCATATATATATATATATATATATATATGCCATGTAAATGAAATTGCCATAAAAACAAAAGATAGAGGCCCAATGAGATATCTTTCATCATCAAATCAAGCCTCCATTTTTGTGTATAGGTTACATTTAATCTTGTTCTTGGCCATAGGGGCCCATGGGAACCCCTAAACAACCAAGGTTATTGTCAAGGTTATTGGTGGGTGTTAATGGTAAGGTCCAATTGCTGAAGACAACACCTACACAATTCATTGAACACAGAAATGTCAAACCAGTACCTACCTAGAGACTTCATCCCTATTGACTAGTGCTCTTGTGGCTGGTAGGTAGCCT